>NC_060072.1:119881136-120184166 GCF_922984935.1 Meles meles
AGGTTTACTCTCTATGCCAAGTTTCAGAGCTGAGCAAATTTTTATGGTCTAGTTATAAACCCTAGAAAAACAAGGTTTATAGGAAATGTTGACACAACCTAACTAAAGTGGTACGAGCTGACACCTCTATATTTTCAATTTGGGGATTTCTACTGGGAAAATATAAACGCTAATTCAGCAAAGGAAGCCAACTGTAATAAAAATGTTGTAGTCTTCCTGTTCACCCCATGAAGTTCTACTTCAAAAGATGCCAGTGCAACATGGAGGTGAGTTAGAATTAGTATGCCCAGGATGCAGGACACCTGCAAATAGCTCAGCCTCCTGATTCCTATAAACTTTGCCTGGGAATGCATGACCTCACCGTGAGTCATGGCTGCCCACTGCAGCCGGGTCGGAGAGGAGCTGGAAGCTTCCAGGTCTTTACGCAAAAGGCGTCTACTATCCTTGCACTGCCCCCCTTTCCCTCTACCATTAGTAGAGACTAGAGCAGGTTTTTCACAGACCAGCAGAGCAAGTTTCTGAAACAGAGAGAGACCAAGATGCGAAAAGTTGACCAAAGACGCATGGTAGACATTGATTTCTGAACGAGGTGGGCTCAGACCGAGATCAGTAGCCATGCCAGGGGGATCCGGGTGTGAGGGCACGCCAAAACATCAGGACAAAGAGCCAACAACAGTTCTGATTTCTCCAATCTCTCTAAACAGCCCAGATGAGAAGCACATGTGTTCCATATTTAGGCTTGGATTTTTTTTTTTTTTTTTCCCTTCTGAAACAGGAGGAGATGGGAGAAAGGGTGAAGTTTGACTCAGGTCCAGAGATAAAGACTGACATACACAAATGGACCGTAATAGGGGGCAAAGCAAGTTAAGCTGAAGTAAATGTTTGAAAATCCTCAGCTAGGTAGACTAAACAGTATTGGCCCAGGAGCCAAAAGACCCAGCTGTCTGTCCCGGCGCTCCCACCAGGGAAATGCGACTCCAGGCAGCCTGCGAAGCCTCCCCTGGTGTCTCTGTTTTGTCATCTGTAAAATGGAGGCCAGCCTCCATTACGTGATGGTGGTGACGAGTGAGTAATGTGCCTGGAAGAGCTTTGTGAATTTTAAACTGCAAGATGAATGGGAGTATTATGTTGCGTTGATTGCATTTCTGCTTCGGAAAACCGTGTCCGGAAAATGGAAATATTTTGAATCGAGGGACAAATCCATCAGGATAAAGGGAGGAAAAAACCCTTCCTAACATATTTGTAATTGCTTTTAGTTCATCCTAGAGCTGATTTGGAGGGCCACTTACCGCTGACATCTTTGCTTTTGTGCTAAGTCTAATAGTCTACTAAAAAGGCCATTTGGGTCACACCCCAATTACCATCACATATGTCTAAACCCCACCGGCTCACGAGGGACCACTAAGTTACATATCTTCATGGACAGAAAGTGTTTTGGAGGATGATTTTTTTTCTCCCAGGTTTCTAAGTCTGTTGGCAGCATTTTCCCAGAGTGTTTTCAAAAGCTTTCACAAGATAGCCTCACAGCACTGGCAAAAAATATGAAGCATACTTTAAAGGCTAATGCTTAACTTCTGCAGACCCTGATTTTTTTTCAGGTTGAAAAGGAAGACAGTGAGTTTCTGGATGTACCTGTCAAGACTAAATGATTGTTCATTTCCTGTGAATTGGGAATAACGTAATAACATGCAGCTGGGGAGCTAGGCTGCATTTCTTGCTTTTTCCTCTTCCAGAAGCTGGGTCCCTAAACAGCTGGGAAATATTACTGTATGAACGTGCTGAAAAACTGAAGGGAAATGAAAAGAACAACAACATTCTAGATGTCAGCAATCAGTTTGATGGTCTTACCTGTACCAACCTGAAAGGATTTTAAGAGCAAAGGTTTGCAAAGATTAATTTAATTTAAAACGAGCTCTTAGGAAAAGAAGAAGGAGGAGGAAGAAGAGGAGGAGGAGAAGGAAGAGAAGAAGAAGAAGAGGAGGAGGAAGGATTTCCATAGTCACAAAAATCTTTCTCTAGAAATGAGCTGATTAGAATTAGCACTGCCACAATTATGCATGCCAATGACTGGGTAAGTTTGAGAGAAACAATTTAAAATAATAAAGTATTTTCACCCAAGAGAAACGGATTAGTGGAATTAAAGTATCCATGTCTTGCTAATGCAGTCATTACCTGGCACAGAAAAAAAAAATTCAGTGCTGAGTTTAGAATTGGAATTCAGCAAAATGTAATCTTGGGCACTTATTTTAAATGCACACTTATATCTTTTAGGATAATAAATTTTGTTCTGTGTTCCATTAGCCATTGCACTATACATTGTGATTATATCAGATATTAGATGTTGAGAGATGGAGCCAATGTTTCACTTCAGGCGACTCCTGTTCCAACTTATCATCACGATTAATTAAAGAAAGAGGAGGAAGGATGGGAGAAGAGGTGGTTGGATGAGTCAGGTGGCTGGCTTTTCCTGGGGAGGTAAGGAATGCAAGGAGAGAGAGACCAAGGCAGAAGCAAAGTCCCTGCCAGTGGAAATCTTACAGCATCACTGCCCATTGCACCCAGACTTATGTTGGAAGAAAAGAAATGTGGGGCCTCCAGAGAATGCAGGAGGGGGGGTGGCGGCTCATCATCCCAGATCATCATGTGTGTGTGGTTCTTGAATCTGGCTAGCTGTCAGAATTACTGGGAGAAATTTCAAAAATAGAAACAACAGGGTCCCATCCAGTCCTGGAATAAAGTTTGTGCATGACATTGGTATGTTTAAAAAAAAAAAAGTCTGTTTTTTTTAAAAACCCAAACCTACAATTTATTCTGAATGCTGAGCCAAGGTTGAAAACCAGGGGGTCGGTGATAGTTGGAAGAACCTTGTATGGTGAGTTTGACAATAATGCACCTTATCTAAGTCTCTGTCAGTGTTTGAATCCAAAGAAAGAGTTGTATATCCTGATGCAGAGGACACTGACATTAGATGATGAGGATGACATTAACAAAAATTGCCGGACACTCCTGGAGCAACTTGGGGACTCATCCCCTCCGCCGGCCTGATAGCTGATTTTGCACTATGCCTGGGTGGGAGGCAGAGTGCTCTGCTCTCACAGGATTTTATGCTCTTGTGGCCAAGAAGGGAAAATTCAGCAGTCACACACTTAGCTCCCAAGTTGACGGCAATTGGATCAAGAAGCTTTGTTTTGTTTTCTTCTTAAAGAGTTGGTTGACATCCAGCATGCAGAATAGATTTTTGGGTTTCCATGGTCCACAAGTCCTTTTCTTAAACTAACACATTGTTTCTCCTTGTCTGTGTTGTTGCCTCCCGGGATTTAAGAGAGAAGGGATAGGAGACAACGACCCAGGGGCATTGTGAGCAGCAGGTGGTCCCTGGCAGGCCCCATGGAGCGAGCAGCTGGGCTGGGGTCCTGCCTGCCAGCTCCTTTCACATCACGAGAAGGAAAGGCTCCCCAGGTGAAGGGCGGGAGAAGACAGAAATCTTTCCATCATCTTTGGGTTGATTACCCTGCTGCCTGAATGAGAGCAAGTTTTCAGTAACCTTGGTCTCTCGATTCAGCTATGCTGATGGAAAGAAAGCCTGATCCCAGCATCTGTGTCTGATGGATGTTTAGAGCTGGAGGTTACCCTTTCTGGGAAGACTGTTTGGGAATGGACCTGGGGGCAAAGACATTACCAAGCATGATGCTGGAAGCTCTGTTTTTGCTGATCTGACTTACCTACTGAACAAAATTCTCATTTTACATTATCATAAATGAAACTGCCTAGATGAGATCATTGTTTGAAGGCGTGTGATGCTATGGTAGCTACCGTTGTGGCCAAAGAACAGTGTTCAGGTGCACCAACTCCCCCCAAATTATAGCTCATGTGTCAATACCTCATTCACCCCATGATATAAAAATATATTCATAAAAGGGTGTCATTCAGGCTTTTGTAAGTTAGTAGACTGACCATTCATTGGGCCATATTTTCTTTTTTTTTTTTTTAAGATTTTATTTATTTATTTGACAGAGATCACAAGTAGGCAGAGAGGCAGACAGAGAGAGAGGGAGAAGCAGGCTCCCCGCTGAGGAGAGACCCCCAATGCAGGGCTCAATCCCAGGACCCTGGGATCATGTCCCGAGCTGAAAGCAGAGGCTTTAACCCATTGAGCCACCCAGGCACCCCGGGCCATATTTTCTATGTGTCTGAATGTATAAAAGGTTGCTGGTGTTTTAGTTATATCAAAATCATATCTGATTGCACAATAGCCTATGGAGGAACCTATTTTGGATAATAATAAGGAATATCATATAGAGTTGAATATATGAAACTTAGCAAACATTTTTTAAAAAAAAGATTTTATGTATTTATTTGGGGGGGCATGTGCACGAGTGGGGGGAGGGGCAAAGGGAGAGGGAGAAGCAGCCTCTCCGCTGAGCAGGACCCTGGGATCATGATCTGAGCTGAAGGCAGGTGCTTAAGGCCTAACCAACTGAGCCACCCAGGCGGCCCTTAGCTAACCTTTTAAACCAAGTATGTAGAGCTACTTTGGGGGACAAGAATGATAAATGGGTTCCACCTGAGCCCTGAGGGGCAGCTGGGTGAAGTGGTTTCTCGGAGAAAACTGGTCTGGGCACACCAAACAACTGTGGCACATTGATTAGTGATGTCTGCCATGGAAGAAGGACCAGGTCCTAGCACCCATTGTTTGCCATCTCTGCCATGGGAAGAAAGAGGAAATACTGAGATATGTAGCCGTGCATACCTCACTATGCACAAAGACTGTGGGGATGCGTAAAGAAGTCCCCTGATGGCACAGTTTTTGCCAGAGCCAAGACCCAACTGACAATTTCAAATCGTTCTAGATTTGAGAGCATTATTAAAACTACTTAATGCCTATCTGGGTGTCTAAGAGAGTAAGGATTATTCATTTTTTCTCATCATGTTACACGGTTATGTGAAATTCTGGAATTAAGTCTGTCATCATTATGGTAGTGAATGTCAGTCAGAATCTCCCAATTATGTAAGCGGCTCACAAATAAGCCTTTTTCCTTGAATTCCTTCAGCATTCAGGTACACGGAGGCTGGTTATTTTCATTAATTCAGTTTTTATTGCCCTCAAAGCAAAGGCCATCATCTGATGATCATGGTGCCCGCAGTAAAGTCATAACTTCTGTCCTATTTGTGAGTTCCATCTTACGGTATCAGTAAGGATGCAACTCTTGCAAAGTCATTTGTTTCCAGTAATGATAATACCAATGGAAGAGCAAAGTGGGGTTATCCTTCTGGAAAGACCATGAGTGTAAGATGATTCATGTTGCAAAAAAATAGCTTTCTCATTGAATAAATGGCCTTTTTATCAGATTGTTTTAAATTGCAAAGTTTAATTTCAGATGGAAGAAAACATTCCTCAATTATGTTGCAAATAATGACGTATTTACACACATCTTTAGCATGTTTTCTACCAAAGATTTATCACTTCAGACCATTTTCATTGTGGGTTTCTTAGTTGCAGATTATTCCTCTTACTTTTCAAATGTAAGGACACTTTTCACTCTCCATTGATTGGGTCCTTGAAGACAGACAGTTTGGTTCTGGTTATGTCATATTGCCAGGCAGGTGACTAGTCATGAAAGAACCTTCCAAGAATTTATTATTCGTTCCCCTTCCCCTCCTCCTCTTCATTGGCTAACAAATCCATTTTCTGGGACCTTAATCATCAAATCACAATCCCAGATTTCCAGCTGCCAGCTAACCCAGTGGGCATCTTGCTGCCTTCTCCAAACCAACATGAGCCCAACCAGAACTTTCTTTTAACTCATGCTCTTCTCCTTTTCCTCATGGGTGTTGTAGCTACAGGGCTTTTTTTGTAGGGTATGGGGGTGAAAGTGGAGTTTGCTTTAATTATTAACGGAGGAAGCAGGACAAAATTTTCCCTGAGTTCTTACCTTGTCCTTTTAACAGGGCACATTATCTCTTCTGTTTCCATATATCATTTGTCTTTGGGGATCTCTGGGGACTGAAGGCAGAAGCCAGCACTGGATCCTGCCTGAAGCTGTGAGGGAAGCGAGGTGTTCCTCCTTTGCAGGGGGAGGTGGGGAGAGGTCACCATTACTGAGATAGTGGCACTCACCAAAATGGAAATTTCCCCCAAAATTATGTATATGAGGAGTCTCCAGGAGTATAGGGGTAGGGCATCATTTGCTTTTATTCAATTCTAGTGGCTAGCACAATAGACTTCCCCCCCAAATAACCTTTATTTCATATGTAGGTATTTCCGGCAGGATAAGCACAAAGGGCTCATTTGCCTTAATTTCAGCATTTGACAGAAACTTCTTTTAGAGTTATGTTTTGATCCTGGTTGCCTGTTCCCTCTCCACTCTCCCTTATTACCAGCCATGTGCCTGGTAAAAAGGTTTCATTTGCCAGACTCCCTTGTAAGTGGGGAGGGCAGAGGGCCACTGAGCCGGAAACCTATGTTGTTGGGTAGAACTTTCTCTATCGGACTGGCTGTTGGCTCCCATCAGGGAGTAGCTTCTCCTTTCATCCTCTATCAGTGGATTGCTGAGTCCTTAAAACTCATCTTAGCTCAGGGCGCCTGGTTGGCTCAGCTGGTTAAGCTTAAGTGTCTGCCTTTGGCTCAGGTCATGATCCCAGGGTCTGGGATGGAGCCCTGCGCCTGGCTCAGCGGGGAGCCGGTTTCTCTCTCCCCGCTGCTCATGCTCACTATCTTTCTCTGCCAAATAAATAAATAAAATATTTTTTTTAAAGTGGTCTTAGCTCATGTTCTTGGGACTATGAGGCTTCTCCTTCCAGTGATGAGTTGATAAAGGTCATTAGGAAATGGGGAAGGACCCAGTTACGCAAAGATGTGGTGAGAAGCTTACCAATTTAAATCTTATTACAAACACATTGCCTTAGAAAAATTTAGGTATGATAAATCCAAGTGAGAAGGTTATCTGCATTAACAAGGATAGATTTGTTGTTTTAGTTAGAAAACATTAAGCACTGGGGCGCCCAAGTGGCGCAGTGGGTTAAGTGACTGACTCATGGTTTCAGCACAGGTAGTGATCTCAAGATCATGAGATCGAGCCCCAAGTCAGGCTCTGTGCTTAGCAGAGTCTGCTTGAGACTCTCCCTCTGCCCCTCCCCCTGCACTCTCTCTCTCTATTTCTCAAATAAATAAATAAATCTTAAAAAAAGAAAAAAAAAAGAAAACGTGAAGTACCAATAGTTACCAGCAATAGCGTGAGGTGTCGAGAGGAAAATCATGAGCAGGAAGACATGGTCCAAGACATTCTGAAGTTGACAATCTAGTGGGTAAGACATATAGTAAAAACAGGCAACCAGGGTGGAGGGGACAGCCACTCAGGGTAGGCACTGGCCAACTTCAGGGGACATTTTGCATATAGAGTGCAATAGAAATGGTGTCCCACTTCTAGGCATGATGCATCCAGCCATAGTGGTAGTGGCCCTTGAAGTGAGTTTTCTGAAGTATGCTAAGTAAATAGTGATACAGGACATACTGTGCCGTAGGAACACATAGCCCCAGCACCCAGCCTTGCTCAGGAGGTGGTTTCTTGGATTAAATGGCATTACACCAGAGAGTTCAAGATCAGCTTGAGCTAGCCAGGCCAACAGGAAGATGAGTTGTCCAGGTAAGAAGAACAGCATATACAAAGGCTGCGATAAAGGGTGGTAAGGCCGAGGTAACCAAGGAATAAAAACAAGGGATAGTCCTTCTGGCCATCTGGAAGGCTTCTCTTTCTCGCTTTACAAATCCAGATCAGCTGCCCTCAAACATGATGGATTGTGAAAAAGAAGGAACTCCTCACCTCCCACCTCTGTTTTCAAAAGGTCTCCGCAACATTTCCCCATATAGCACAGTTGGTTCAAACGCTCCAGGAAGATTCCCTGTCTCCAGACAGATGGGTCCCAATGGTGGGCTCCCGTTCCTGCCACCTGTTCAACTTTATCAAATGTCAAGCATTTTGATTCAGAGAAACTAAATCAATCCAATTGTGACATTTCTCTGTTTCAGGTCTTTAAGGCTTTGGGGATTAAAAGAGAGAACAAAAGACTTGGGGGTTCAAGTTCAAAGTTCTTAGTGTGGCTTATGAGGTATCGTCATCTCCCACAGGGCAGGACCATTGCTATCTTGTCACTTAGCATTTGGCACAATAGCGGGACAGAGTAGCAATGTGGAAGAAACGGACGAATGAATGAATGGTCAGGCGACCTTGCCCTACCCACAGTGTTGCCCTTTAGACGACTCCAAAAAGAAGTAGACTGGCTTCCAGGGAGGGCAAACCCCCATTGAGTGAGGCCTTGGTCTTCACAAGTGAGAACCACAACCACCACAGCTCGCTGACCTTTCATTTCCCTGGCGTGCCCTTCCCTGAGCTGGCTCTGAGAGCCCTGGCTTTCCAGTCACAACCAGTCAAGGGACATCACTTTAATATCCCTGCAACTTGACACTTCTCAGAATTTTGGTTTATTGTCCTAAAGAGAAAATAACACAAGTGTGAAAGCCATCTGCACAGGAATATTTGCTGCAGCATTGTTTATTGTAGAGAAAAATCAGAATGACCCAAATGTCCATTAATAGAGGGCTGGTCCCATAAATTATGGAATGTAACACACAGCGTAATATGAAAGCAACCTTAAAATGAAAGGACGAGAGTCTATTGCATTTATTCAAATCTGAGATACCATCATTTTTCAGATGCATCATTATTTTATGATACTAAGAAAAACAAATGCTGTCAATTAAGACAAAATGCTTTCTTGTTACCTAGAATTTTTATTTTATACTTATTAGCACTTTTCGAGTTAGGTATATTTTTATATATACTCTTGTGCATGCATGAAAGAAAAATATAAGCATAATAAATTAATATGTGTCTGGGGTCCCCTGGGTGGCTCAGTTGGTTAAGCGTCTGCCTTGAGCTCAGGTGGTGACCCCACAGTCCTGGGATCAAGACCTGGATCCCGCTCCCTGCTCAGCAGGAAACCTGCTTCTCGCTCTCCCTCTACAATGACCCCTGCTCATGGGCTCACTTGCTCTCTCTCAAATACATTTTAAAAATCTTAAAAAACTTAATATACTTCTGGAACTTCTTCATATTTAGATTCCAGAGCTTCTGAAGGCCTCTTAACTTAGAGTTGTCAATGTTCATGCATTTCTCGATGCACTTAAGAGTGTCTGGATGCTGAGTTTCTTAAGAATGTCTGGAAGAGAGAAAGCCGTGGGCTCCTCAGCAGGCTTTGCTGTTATGTAGCATCGGTCGGTTTTGGACTTGTGCTGGGGTAATATTGATAAACCATTTCAGATTTGCTTCCAACAAACCTTCCACCCTCCTCCCTCAATCATGTGGGTCCCGAGAGCTAAAAGGAAACTCACCTCTTGCTCATGGATTTTCTCCTACGTCACTAGCACCCATTCTGTATGTTTTGATATTTTTGTAAATGTGCCTGCAAGGCTGCTGTGTGACCACGCACCCTGTGTGTTCAGACGCAGCCCCATTCCAGGACTGCAAAATGTCTTTTTTTAAAAAGGCGTTTTTAGGGACACCGGGGTGGCTCTGTTAGTTAATTAATCATCCGACTCTTGATTTCAGCTCAGGTCATGCCCTCAGGGTCGTGGGATCACACCTGGAATCAAGCCTTGCATCAGGCTCCGAGCTCAGGAGTCTGCTTAAGATTATCTTCCCTTCTCTCCCTCTGCCCCTCCCCTAGGGCACGCATGCGCACTCCCCAAATCAATCAATCAATCAATCAATCAGTCAAACCTTTAAGAAAAAGGAGTCTAACTGGGTGATTCACAGACCTGTACCCTTGGGGCTAATAATACATTATATGTTTATAAAAAAGAAAAAGAGAAAAAATATATATAAAAAAAGATTTCTGATTGAAAAAAAAAAGAAAAAGGCATCTTCGAATCAATGAAAAATTTTATATGTCCAAAAACATGTTGAGTGACAAAATCCATAGTAAATAAACATATGTAGTACATATACAAGTATGTATGTACATCTATTTGTATCAATATGAAATTAATATAAGGAATGTTAAATATAAGCATGAAAGATGTTTATCCAAATATCATTAGTCTCCTCTAAGTAGTTCCATTTAAGATGATTTTATTTTCTTCTTTGTATTTTTCTGTATACTTAGCACTTCTTTTTACTGTAAACATACATCATATGTCCAACAACAACTTATTTGTTAAAAGGTGAGATCATATTTATGGAAAATTGCCTAACATGTATGCATTTCTATTTAAAATTTAATTCTGTATCCTATGGATAAGTTTTAGGAGGTCTGCAAGGCCCCCCAAATTAAAGCCATTCCTTTTACTTTCCTATCACACTTAGCATAAAATCTGAGCTCCTCCCCAGGACCCCCACACCTTGCCCCCTGCCTACAGTGCTGATGTGACCCCCTCCAACTGTTCTGGTCCCTCTCCACACAAACCACACCCCCTCAGTCCTTGAACACCCAGACCTCTGGTCCCCCGTGGCACGCTCTGACGCTTAGCTACATGCTTAAAAAACTGAGATCATGCTTACTATTTGATTGAAAACAGTCTCCCCCTCATTCTTCATCACCTGTTTTGTGTTCTTCAGAGTGCTAACTACTATCTGAGGACTGCCTCCGTCACAGGTTTGTCATCTTCTTTAGAGTCTGCCTTTATAGTGCCTTTTGCCACTAAAATGTAACCTCCATGAAGCAGGATCCCTGGCTGCCACAGGACCTTGAACCGTCAGTAGAGGTGGGTTAGTTCCTTTGAAAAGCAGATACTGAGATTTACTGGAAACAAAGGGGAGGAAGAAGGCAGGGAGAACCTTTAGACCCCAGTGCAGGTCTGATGCCAATAAAAGGAGAAAGGAATGAAGGAAGGTCAGACTCCCAGGCCTCAGTACAGCTCTGAGAAAGTTTTGACCAGGTCCACGGAACTCTATTCCAGGACTCTTGCTTCTTGCAGGAATAGGTTGCCCCCCTCCTCTCTGCTGTGCTCTCTCACTGACCAGCACTGGTGGCAGCTCCGGGGATGGTGGCCTGGGTGGACATGGTAGTAAGCCAGAAGGGAGGCCTCCTCCCAGCAGGAGATCGAAGCAGCTGATTCCCAGGGCTGGCATAGCCTGGAACAAAGCACAGTCTTTGCCTAGATGTGTTTTAAAAAATGAAGGAACAGCAAGTTTTCACAAGTAGTCTACAAATCAGAAGGAATTAGAACTATTGCTCAAAAATTTCCCCCAGAATAATGTCTACACAAGTACCACATAATTTTTGTTCCCATAGACTTTCTTATACTGACTGGGTGATGGTATTTTGTCTTCAGTTCTCTTGACAGTTGATACAAGAAACAGCGTCAAAGAACTCATTGTATTTTTTTACTTTCAAAGGCAGTTGGGAGAGTTATCGCTGTATTACTCAGTGCGTTCTTTCATGAAGACTCATGGGGAAAAATTGGTCCCTCTACTATCAATACCAGGATGGGTCGTGCTTTACTTGGGCAGTTGGTTTGTACATTTCACTCGTTAAATAATTAAGGACATTAAGTGAGTGATTAAGTCATTGACAATAAGATCAGAGTTCTCTTTTTTTTAATGTGTCTGAAACTTGGAACTGAACTTGCAACCCATTTTCAGCAAATGCATAGGAACTTCTATATATATTTATGTATATTATTTTAATAAATGTTGATTTTTGGATCAACCTCACTCATGAGTTAATCTTATTTTTCCCACTCTAAATCTCTTGTCCCATGTTCACCACATACTCATTTTCACTTTCTCTTCTTGCATTACATTTCTTTTTATAGGGTACATTATGTTTTGAAATGTGGTAGGGTATAAATAAGTTGGTTGTTGTTTTGTTGTTTAATGCTGAGGATGACAACATGGAGCCATGATTTAGCTCCCATCTTCAGCCTCACCTCCACCCCACACTCCTCTCTCACTCCGCCCTGAGGATCACCATTTTCTTCTTGATCTTCCACTAGAGTCTTTACCACATTTTATTACCAAGGATTGCTTGGGAATCTTGCCTACCTTGAAGAAGAGTATTTTAATGTAGCCTATTAATTTAGCCATTTCAAAAAAGGGAAATCACTATTAATTACCACCTGTCATGCTCAACCAAACCTTGTCCCTTATCCCCTCTCCCATACCCTCCACTGCCAATTGTGGGAGACTTTCACCATCTACTTCATTTGCTTTCAAACGGCTTACAATTTTTATGGGTATGAGTTCTTCATCATCAGAGGGAAAAAACGATAAAGATAGAGAAAAATCTACAGGTGGGTTAGCCTCTAAAAGGCTTTAGTCTTGCCCTCTCAATCATCATTATAATGGATTTTTAGTGTTGTTGTTGTTGTTGTTTTCTTTCTTGAAAGAGAGAGAATCTTTTTTTTTTTTTAAAGATTTATTTATTTGACAGAGAGAAATCACAAAAGAGGCAGGCAGAGAGAGAGGAAGGGAAGCAGGCTCTTCTCCGCTGAGAAGAGAGCCCGATGTGGGACTCGATCCCAGGACCCCGAGATCATGACCTGAGCTGAAGGCAGCGGCTTAACCCACTGAGCCACCCAGGCGCCTGAGAGAGAGAATCTTAAGCAGGCTCCATGCTCAGTGCAGAGCCCAACACGGGGCTAGATGTCATGACCTGAGATCATGACCTGAGCTGAAATTAAAAGTCAGATGCTTAACTGCCTGAGCCACCCCGGTGCCCCTATAATGGAACTTTAGAACATTACCTAAGATGTGTATATACAACAGAGAGTACAAAAAAAAAAAAGTTAGAAATTTATTTAGTCCAGAGCTAAGAATAAGGGATATTATAGATAAAATATTATAGATAAAATATCCCCCCACTCAGATGTCCTATGTATAGTAAATCAATAAGGACAACCAAATATGAAAGAAAACCAAAAAAGCAAGAATATCTCTACTGAAAATGGAATGAGTCCCCTTACTAAATAGCTAAATCTTTTTATTACAAGAGTAAATGTATTTGACCACTGCAACTTTAAGGGAGAATTAAGAGAATCTGATATGTGCACCATTCGAGATTCATGTGAAATCAAGGAGCAGACATCTTATTTAGAATGACTGATGGCCCCTGCTGTGATGAGCAAGTGTGAAAAACATATGGCGCCTGGTTTTCTGTGTTTTGGCTGCCAGATGGTGCCTAACCCTGCCCCACCCCTGAACCTTCCCTTACTCCCGCCCATGCCAATCCCTGCTATATCCCAAACCCTCTATAGTCATCCCCAGTCACTGAAAAGGAGCGCCCCCACAGAAGTGGGGGAGGGGGACAGTGCTGTGGGAGGTTCAGGTATGAAGTACAGATGTCTGTTTTGCATATCACTGAGCAAAATTAAAAGCTTAAATTAGACTGATTTGTTTCCTAGGATATATGTTGACAGCATCTAAATGTCACATACCTGTCTCCCTTAATCGAAGCTCATCTTTCTATCTTTATGGCCAAGACAGTTCCTAGAACATAATAGGCATGTAATAAATGTTTGCTGTATGAATGAATGAATAAATAAATGAATGAACATAAGATCAACAAAAAAGGAAATGAAGCGAATTTGGCATAATCTAGTCTCTGTAAATCCAGGCTTCTTCCCAGGATTCTTGAGTCATCTGTGTAATAGCCTCCTGTAGAATTTGCTGGAGAGTCAATCAACCCTCCCGTTTTCTTATTTAGGAATTATATATACCATTTTCCCTTCTGGGAGAGCGGTGACTCCACTGGCTTCACTCCAACCTTCCTGGACTGCTCCTCTTTTTCAAAAGACACCCTCCTCCAGTGGAATCGGGGTCACATTTTTAATCACTTTTCATTACTCAGATTATAATCCAACTAGTTTTACAGACCAAGCTCTCTTCAGGCTACATACTCTTTTACTGGGAATCAAATCCTCTCTTTTTTTAAATATAAATAAATGTATGTTTTTACTATGAAAGTAATGTAATCACATTACCAAGAAATCTAGAAAATATGGATGAAGGGGGAAAAAAAATCAGTCCTGAGATGAACTCTCTAATACAACCACTACAAGCATTTTGGTAAATTTCCTTACAATACTTTTCCCTATACATTTGTTTTTAAATAATTTCATATGGTTACATTCAGTATACATACAATTATATTCCCAGATTTTTCTAGCCGACCAGGAAAGGGGAAACAACACTAACGATTTAGCAGTAATGTAAGAAATCAGTTAAACAGGTACTGTAGCGCTGAAGACTCTGAAATAAAACAGACGTGGTAAGTGCAGAAAGCAGCTACTACCCGCAGGGCTGGAGGAACAAAGGGAAGGGGTCAGAGTAATCAGAACCTAGAAGCTTGGGGGAGGAGCTGCAAAACTGAGACCCAGACCTCTAGGAAGGGACCCCACCTAGGGCTGGGCTCACAGTTCTGAGAGGAGAGGTGATGGACTTCGGTAAAGAGTTGGAACTGGTGAAATCAACCACTGTCCCTGGCGGGGTAACAGACAGGCACGTAGGGAAGAGTCTTACCCTTTTCCTCCTGCCCTTCTCCCCACTCCCGCTTTCGAGTCCCCTCCAGCGCCCCCTGTTGGTGGGATCTAATAGGGAACCGGCGCGCAAAGCAGAAATGTATTAGTTTGCAAAGTTGGATCTAGCTTATCACCTACTACTGAGCAAGGCGGGTTCCAAGATGGGGGTCAAGAGCTTAGTCACCAACCCATGCTTTTAAGCTTTGTTTTGGGGGTTACTACATAGCCTATGTTTTAAATGGCCTTACCATATTTCCTATTGCGATTGTACCTCATTTACTTCACCATTTCCTTACTGTTAAACATTGCACTTTATGGCTAAGATTTTGCTTTGGAAAGTCAATATGCAATGGAAATTGTACATTTGGTTTTCCCTTCTCTTAGGATAAATTCTCCAAATACTCTTTCTGTCCCAGGACAGATGAAAGCGGCATGATGCTTAGCACACATTGACAAATGCTTTTCAAACCAGCTGTTTCAGCTTGAGCTGCCACCTCCGGCATACCCAAATACAGCTTGTGGTGCTGTGGTAAAGCAACCCACCCACAGACAGTACAGGTGACATGCCCCATTCAAGACATTGCCTTCACTCCTCCAACTTCACATTCTCATTGCCTAAACCAATAAACAGACACTTTCTCTATGTAGCTTATAGCAGTAATGATCCCTGTTAACACTCTGGCTAACATTCTAGCCTAGTATATGGTGATTTGACCTGCAAACCTTTTGGTATGGTTCAAAGGCCATCTCCGTTGAAGAAGCTTCTATTTCTCTTCTCTCTTCACCTTTAATTGTTCTTTGAGCTCATGCATCCCGGAGCTCAGCTCCCCTCATAAGAGCAGAAACTAATCAGAAGAGTCCTACCTAAGTCTTGACCCCAGCTTTCCCAAAGCCATGAGAGTAACGGGTAGAAGCTGGATCCATTCAGTTGGTGAGCTTGAACATAAAATATAAAGAGCTTAAGGTAAATACAAAATTCTTTTAAAAAATTTATTTATTTATTTATTTGACAGAGATCACAAGCAGGCAGAGAGGCAGGTGGGTGGAGGGGGGGAGAAGGCTCACTGCTGAGCAGAGAGCCCGATGGGGGGCTCGATCCCAGGACCCTGGGATCATGACCTGAGCCAAAAGCAGAGGCTTTAACCCACCGAGCCACCCAGGTGCCCCAATATAAAACTCTTGCCAGACTCTATGCAAAAGCCACCTTACTGTCTCCAAAGCATTGTGAGTCTTTATGACAACAGTAGACATTAACCACACCATGGGTATCACTCAATTCCATATCTTTCTAATGTTCTTTGTGTGAATAAATTCACAAATCAAAAAAATCCTTTTGGGGCTCAGTGTTTAGAATCAGAAAATGTTATATATATATATACACACATATATATATATGCAAACACATGCTACAGATCTACACACATACTACCGTGTATCTACACACAGATTTGTACATACATTTGTAAATTCATATTCACAAGCTCTTCCTTGGAGAGCTAGATTCTGATAATGGATGACCATTTCCACTTCCTTTAATTAACTTTAATAAGACAGATTTCATGTAACAGTTTGTTCTATTAAATCTAAGTCATCTCCTCTCACTCCCAAATTTATGACCCCCTCATTTCAGCACACCTCCTACTTATCAAAAGCAGGAAAAAGATGGCACATATTTCACAGTGACTCAGGGTGCGCTGTAAAGATTCCATCCCTTGGCCCGGCAAGGTCCATGAAGTCAGTCGGGTGCTTTGCTTTTCTCTCAGGGAGCAACCTCGACGTGGCCCATGGACCTTCCTCAGTGGGAGATGTGTGACAGGGTGTGGGGTACAACTGTCAAAATTTTATGGTCATTCCCAGCTTACATGTTATTCAACAGCAGAGCCAGAGATCGGGGAGAGGAGACCATGTTTGTGGCCAGCATCAGGTTTCAGGGCTGGTGACCTTACCCCTTAAAGATAAATAAATAGAAGAAGCAACATTTGGAGCCAATTTTGAGGGACAGTCACCATTCTGCAAATATGTGGTTGAGAGGAAAACCAGGTCATGGGAGAAAACAGAAGTTAATTCACAGGCAAGCCCCCGGAAAGGCCTAGAAAATGTGGCCGATGCAAATGCAGGGTGCTTGGGATGTGAGTTGGGAGGGAGGAAAGGCAAAGCAGGGGTGACAGAAGAATTTCGCAGGAGGTCAACACTGTTCCTCTGTTGACAATGGACTCATTCTAGTGACACGCTTTGTTGTCAAAAGCCCTGTTAGCAGAAGCAAGAAATGACATAAGGAACCTAAGAATGTTCTTTGGGATGACGGCACAGAGAGGATTATTAAGAAAAAAATTCTACAGTGCTTAGGAAAATAGAATGGAATGAGTTGAGATGTGCTGAGTGTTTGGATAGTAAATATAATGGGAGCATTGGCTGTTATTGTTAGCAGCAACATCACATGGGCCAGATGAGGAAAAGGTTGGAGGAAGGGGAAAGGTTCAGAGGGAGGACAGAGGATGGACAGCGGGAGGAAAGGCGTCCAAGTACGCATCTGTCTTGGGTCTCATGGGGTTCCAGGCCACAGGGTAAGTTGATAAGAAAGCCAGCCAAATATGTGCAAGTTCTGAAAATAGGGCTGGCGGGGGGCCCAGGCAGCCCTGAGCCGGTCCTCCTCCCGGATCTCTGGAAGAAGTGGGTCAGAGCCTTCCGACCTGCAGATCACCTACTCCAGTCATACTCAGGAGATAATCAATCTGCTGGCCTTCTACAGTTTCACCCATTCCATCCGCCAGCCCTCCTTCCCTCTGCTTCCCGTCCTTCTAGTTTGGGACACATACTTTTGTTCCACAATCGAAGAAAAAACATCTTAAAATGTTAATCCTCATAGTAGCATCTTGCCTAAAACTTAGGTTCACTGGCTGTAATTAATCCACGTGTTGCTGTAACCCCTTCTTACTGGAACCTCAGCAGAGGGGTAAAAAGCCTGGGCTTTGGTGTCAGACAGATGTGGATATAATTCCCAGGTCTTCCCAGTTGCCCGTTACAGGACTTTGTGCAAGTTGCTTAATCTTTACGAGTCTCAGTTTCCTCATCCATAAAATGGGAATAATAATAATACTTTCCCGGGGTGCCTGGGTGGCTCAGTGGGTTAAGTCTCTGCCTTTGGCTCAGGTCATGATCTCAGGGTCCTGGGTTGAGCCCCGCATACTCTCTGCTCAGCAGGGGGCCTGCTTCCCCTTCTCTCTCCGCCTGCCTCTCTGTTTACTTGTGATCCCTCTCTGTGTGTCAAATAAATAAATAAATAAAATCTTTAAAAAATAATAATAATACTTTCCCTTTGGGATTGCTGCAAAGATTGAATCATCCAGCACAAGTGAAGGCGTTAGGGCCGGCCACAGCTCCACATGGGGGCACAGCCATTGCTGTTACTTTTCCTAGGTGAGTGGTCTGGAAGGCAGAATGGTGCTGAGGGAAAAGGGGTAAGGACAGGAATAAAGACCCTGGATCGGCACAAGGTTGGCCTGTTCAACTTCAGCTTTGCACAATGGCATCCTGTGATGGGAAACAAACTTGGGTCATTCCACTCGGTGGCGCCCACCAGCATTACTAATGTACCTGATGAGCAAAATTTCATTTTATTTTTTTAATTTATGTATCTATTTTAGAAAGAGAGAAGGGAGGGAGGGGCAGAGGGCCAGGGAGAGAGAAACTCGAGGCAGACCACTCTGAGTGTGCAGAGCCCAGTGCGGGGCTCGATCTCATGACCCTGAGATCGCAACCTGAGCCGAAACCAAGAGTGGGAGGCTTAACTAAGCCCCCCAGGGGCCCCAGAGCACAGTTTCATTTCAAAGGAGTTTTGGTGGTTAAGCTGTGGAGGCCTGGTGAAGGGAAGGCATCGGAGTTTAACCTTCGGGCCTGCTCCCTTCACTCTCAAACTTCAAAAGATCTATGTTTCTGAAGAAATTACTCATTCAGATTATTCAATGGAGTAAATGCTGCTGTGAACCTCTACACAAGAAGGCCTGTTCCCACAGCGAGCGGCTGGCCCCGATCCCAAAGGCACCCACATCCTCCGTGCATGTGCTCCCGGGCTACATCCTGACTCACTCGCCTTGGTCCGTCTTGCCAGCCGCTTCCCTTCCACAGCTGCTCCTGATTGTCCCGGGTCGTGGCCCGAGACCTGTTTCCTGTTCCTTTGACCTGTGGTCTGATACGGTTTCCATCAGGCTGACCTCTGACTTCCTTCCTCCGCTCCATTTATCGCTTGTCCTCTCTCACGTGGCTTCATGGTGGCTCCAAGCCAGGCGGCACGCTCCCCCTGGTACTGGCTCTCAGGCCAGAGCACCTTGCCTTCCACGGTCACTCTGCCTTCAGGAACGGAGCCCAGACCCACATCTCCCCTTACCCTGCAAGAAATGAGTTTTGAGCCACTTTCAAGAACTGGCTGACATGAAGACTTTAGAATTTGGCCATCACTGAGTACCAAAATATGGATCACGTAGCTAGAAACGCCACAGGTGCACGAGAATCGATTTTCTCCAGGTGTATCCATGGTCCGCACCAGAACTCCCTTGTATAATAATTAGAGAACAGTGACACATCGTAGAGCTTGGCATGTATAGTCGTCAACCCAATACTCAGAAAATAATTATAACTGATTGATTGAGAAAGGTAACACAAAGACGATTATAATGACTTTCTATCAGATGATGTGGTATCCAAGCCAGGCCCTGTACAATGGCTTTCCGGGCCCCCTGTGCACATCCCAGCACATGCAGTATTTTCTGAACATGTCTGCTTTTGCTGATGAAAAAAGTGAAGCCCGGAAGTCAAGTGCTTACCCAAGGTCACGGCTTGTAAATGCTGGAGTTGAAATTTGAGCCTAGGTCATCTAGCTCCAAACTTCATGCTTTCGATTCCTGCATTGTGTTAGCGCTCAAAAGAACCATTTCATTCAAACATCTTGCAAGAGTCATTATTTTTATTTTTATTGATATTTTATTGATAAAATATTTTATTATTTTTATCAATACCCACTCTACAAGGTGGGTGTGAGTTTACTGGGGAGGTGGGGCTGCCTTACTCAAGGTGGTTACTGACTGTTTTCAAACGCTAAATGGATGAAGCATTAAGGAAGCAGATATGCTGGGAAGTGAGCCTTTTAAATCAATTAACCCAGGCTGGGTACCTACAAGCCGAGAAAGACTGGACATTATGTCAAATGTTTGATAGTTCAGGGTCCTAACCTCTTATCCATGTTTGGGCAGCGAGACACAGAAAAACCTAGAATTATCTGTCCCTGGTTTACCAGAACCTTCAATTATTGAAATTTTTTTTCTTTACCTGGTCTTTTCACAAAGAGTTCACTATCAACAAGACACTCTGAGACCCAGGCTGTTTCTTTGTTTGTTTACTTCTTTATTTTTAGAGCAACTTCCAGTGGCTGCCTTGAGTTCATATAATTTGGCCCAGCTTCCCCCATCTAAATGGTCTTTAGCATGAGGACTATTTTGTCCTCCATTTTGTCTTTGGACAACGTTTACCAAGTGAGGCAAGCAGAGAAGGCTTGATGGGTTCCCAAAAACATTGGCTCTGAGAAAGGGTCAGTAATATTATATTTCCTGAAGTTACTGGTTGAATACATCCTTACTGTTAATCAAAATTTATTTTGTTTATGAGTATAATTGATGAGAAAGATATTTGGCATACTTATTGGATGTTATGTGGGCCCAGGTTGCCATGGGTGTCCCCTTAGTGAAACTGTTTCGTGACAGTGGAGAGAGCACACAGCTTAGGGGCACTCAGCTAAATGGTGCGTAAGGTCAACTGAATTCTAACACCACCTGGCTGACGTGGCTGAGCTGAGTGATATGAATGAACCAAAACTATGTCAGATGATGGGCACCTGGGTGGCTCAGTCACTTATGCATCTGCCTCTGGCTTAGGGTCATGATCTCAGGGCCCTGGGATCGAGCCCCGAGTCACGCTTCCTATTCAGTGGGAAGTCTACTTCTTCTTCTCCTACTGCCGCCTCCTCCCTGCTCATGCTTTCTCTTTCTCTCTCAAATAAATACATAAAAGCAACGCTGTGTAAGATGCAACTTTACAGATGAGGATGGTATAGTTGACCACAACCTAAAGCAAACTAATGAGCTATAACACCATGAGATTCATAGAAATGTTCTCACTCAGAAATGGCAGATCCTTGGCAATGTCCCACCATACCCTTTGCTCAGGTCCACGGTCAACCACAGTACTCTTTCCTCTGGGCCCAGAATTAGCCTTAAGAAATAATAATGCCTATAATGATACCTACCTCCTTCCCTTGCATTTCCTTCTTGAATGGGAAAGAACGGCCTGGAACCACAGCCACCAAGCTTGGAATAGCCATCAGGCCATGCCTGCAAACACAAGCATAAATAAACCATCACGTGTCAGTGATGGAGAAGATTGAGAATTTTGGTGGGGTGGGGCTGTTTCCAAGTATGCAAGGTTTCATGCTATGCACTTAAAAAATTGTTGTGGCTTCATTTGCATACTTCTGGAACTTTATCGTTAGTACGAAATCATTGCAACCCTCACAACTCATCCCCACCAGGTTGTTAGGACACCTCCACTGAGGACAGCAGCTCTGGAGGCTTAAACTCCAAAGACTGTTCCAGACCAAGCGGAAAGAACAAGCTAACTGAATACACCACCTTAACACATGGAGAAGTGACCGACCCAATCCAAAGCAAACTATTCCCTTCCCTCCACGTTCCTGAGCAGCTGTGTATTTTCTTCCTACACTTAGATGCTTACAATTCTTGGTTACCAAGTCAGTTATGACAAGTAGGAGCCAACACCTTGGCTTTTTCGTTTATAGACACCCTTCCCCACCACACCCCCCCCCCCACACACACACAAAAAATATGAGTAAGGCAGGTGTGGCTGGCCTCCCTGGCAGCTTCCCATGTTCTTACCCTGTGCCAGGCTTAGCAACATCTCAAAGCACTTCCCTACCTGCTCCAGGAGAAACTTTACTCCACGAGGCTCAGTGAAAAGTGAGACACTTCGCTGAAGTTTCTTGAGGCTTGGTGTCTGCCTTATCTCCACAGCCTAGCACAGAGCCTGGCACACAGCAGGAGCTCAGCGAAGATGTTCAAACAAGTGAATTACTTGATGAACGAGAAATCAGTGACGCTCTCATTGCACATCTCTGCTCCCCTTCCAGAGCTTCTCCTCAGTCGCAGGTGGCCTCAGCTTGCTCCCCTTCCTTCCCCTTCACAGATCCAAGCAAGCCTTTCCTGCTTCCAGAACCTCCCCCTTCTCCCCACCATCCAACGCATCCTTTCCCAGGCAAGCTGCAGGCTCTGTCCCACCCTGCCGTCCCCACACCCGCCACATCACTCTGCAAAGGGTCCCCTTTAAGGATCCTCCTTCTTTCGAAGGCAGCTAAAAAATTGTAAATACCCAAGAACTTCCCTCCTGCAAACAAAATTTTCCTGTCACTCATGTATTTGTCATTTTCCTTCTCCTCAAAAGGAGTAATCTCTTTAAAGGCAAAGGATCATGCCTTTTACTTGTAATTCGAGTGGTCCGTGGGGGTCTGTGTGTTGGGGGAGGGTGACTATCATTATCATACCCTGCACAGGGAGGGCTCTTTCAATACTTTGTTACTCTGAGAACACTGCCAACACCACAGCCTTAGAAATATTGATACTGTTTATAAACACAAGTGTGTTGGCAATTAGAGGGAATTAGGTTCCAACCTCATTTCCCAGGAGACAGAAGGTCTCTTCAGGGAAGTGGGATCTGACAGACTTAGAGAAAAGAAAACATGAGTTTGCCTTTCTTAAGACCATAATCTAATCAGCATAAACACATTAATTTAGGCAGACGTTGTGAAATCTCTCCAATTCTTTCCAGTCACATGCAAAGACAAATACAAAATTCCCATTTTGTTAGTGTTTATTCTTTCCTCCAACCTCTTCCAAGCCTTCCCCACCCTTGAGTCTTTTCCTGCGCCCTGCCCCATACCCCATCCATCTGTATCTACGTGCGTGCATGCCACGCAGAAACAGGAGGAAGGTGTGTTAAAGTTGTCGGAGAATTTAACGCAGTCAACACTGTATGATTTATGGTTGAAAAATCTATTTTTCTATTTATAATGATTTTCTACTTAAAAAGCCAGTTCCAATAGCTCAGCTCCTTTTCAAACGCACTTTGTGTGGCAATATTGCCTATCTCCATTCCATTCCTTGGAACTTAATTTTTATTTGATTTTATTGACGCTGCTTGATTGGAATGTGTATCTCTTGAGCCCCCACGGAGAACTGAGCAGGTGTGAGTAAAGCAAAACATCTTTTGTTAATAGAAGTACACCCTGGGAGTTCATGGAGATGCTGTAATTTCGATTGCTTTTATGAAAATTCTGTAAATTCCCATGTTGTGAATTTCAAACAGAGCTTGGGCGACCAACGGTCTTTAACACAAGCCAAAGATACGGTCATTTCTATGACTGAAATAAATGTTCTGCTTTCTTTTTGCCAAAAAGAGGAATTCAGGTATTTAATTAGAATGTTCAAACTGTAGAAAATCACATTAACTTGAGTTTGGCTCTCAGTGCTAAAATGGAAATCTTACTGGGATCACCCGACAGAAAGGTGACTTTGGATTTCCTGAGTCATTTCTGAAGCATGAAGGATCACTCATCCCACTTTCATTTGGGTCCAGAATGACTTTGCAACAGCATTGCCCATTCCCACCCTAGGTCCTATCTAATTTAGGAAATACAGATATGGGAACTGGTCCCCCAAACCTCTCAGCTTAAGAGGGTGATGTCTTAATTCTCTGCATCTAGGCCTCTTGGATCAGCTGCCACAGAGAATCCAAGGGCGAGGCCAAGTCCAGCTTTCTTCCTGGTTTGGGGCCAGACACATATGGTGTTGCACTCTCCCAAGCTGGAAGGAAAGACGTAAGCTTGGTATATTACAAAATTGCATGTGTCATTAGAAAAAGATGTCAGAACGCTTTATTTAAAACTTTGTTTTCTCAGGTTGTATTGGCCAAGTGTATCTTGGCATGGACAGCTTAGCTTCAAAAGGTCCAAGATGTATAAAGAGGTTCACATAGCTAAAGCCATTACACTCGGTTCTTTGGCACTAACCTTTTCCCCCCTTCATTCTTGCAGAGGAGTAAAGTGATAACTGAATTTCTACTAAAAAATGTTCTCTTCTCCTTGCATCCACAGGGTCTCTTCTTGACAGGATCATTTATCTGCTCCAACAGGACAACTGGAGAGTTCACCATGGTGTGGGACTTCAGGGGACTTCTTGGATAAGGCCTTTGGAGTCAAAGCCTTCACCGTTCTGGGACAACTTTCAGAAGAATGATCTAGCAGTCTGCCCCAGTAAACTTGCCAAATTGCTTGGACTTGCTAGAAACCAGGGCTGCTTGAAGGCCTTTCTTTCCCCTGTAGAGCCATAGAGGATCACTTGACAGGAGCTAAGTGTACTCATGTGATGTGTCTGTGGATTTTTCAGGCTGAGGATAAACTCCTGCAAAGGACCTGTTTCAAATGACATCCTCGCATCCACTTAGTCCCACTAAACAAAGGTCACCCATGGAGAAACAGATGTGCCTTTTTTCAACATATGCCCTCATGGTTTCATATGCTACTTGACAACTGGCTGGAGAAGAAACAAGGGCTCTGATTATTTTTTCTCCAAGCTTCACCATCAGGCTCTTATGGAGCACGGTTACTCTTAAGTGCAAAGATTCTGACTGACTTATGGATGCTCCCACACAGCCTACTAACGTCTCAATGCCCCAATGTCTAGTGTCCCAGGAAGTCAGCACAAAGAAACTGAATAGGGCTGGGTTGAGTATAGTCATGTCTGTCCCCAGAACCTTGTTTCCATGCCAAGCTACATTACCTCAGCCGTTCAGAGTTACCACAAACAATGCTGGAATTTCATTTTGGTCCCCTTGCCACAGTGTGTCTGAACATTGGCTAGTCCTGAACATATCTTCACTCCTCTACTGCCCATCATGGTATCCCACCACACTTCCCTCTCCAGACAAGCCATGGGGAGGGAGAACCAGGGCTCTGGGAAGCTCAGTGATGAGTGTGCTGAGGCTCTGGGAGAGAATCAGGGAGCTAGGACTGTAAGAGGACATTCACGAGGGACAGGAAAGCCAAGATGGTGGCTGGCTCCACCTTCTATCCAGGAAAGGAAGAGATGAGTTATGACTTCCCATTTCTCTAGTATCTCAAATATAGGAAACAGCCCACTTAACCACCCAGAGGCTATGCTAGTGAGAGCTGGTGTTCTTCAGCTGTGGAGCTCATGTCTGTCTCCTACGGACTGCAGAAATGCTGGGTTGAAATGATTTAAAGAACATGGTCCACAGATTCACATTTATGCCTAATTATCATGCAGTAAAGTAATGATTATGTGTGCTGGGGATGTTGCAATTGTAAGGAGGGTTTTTGTTTTGTTTTGTTTTGTTTTGTTTTGTTTTGTTTTGTTTTAGTTATAATACTATGGCCTGTTTGTGGATCCTCAGTCTTCATCGTTCTGGAAAATAATTGGATCCTTGTTCTTATGTATCATCCAGCGACCCACATGTCTAGATAATAAAACCTAAACCAGTATTTCTCCAATATTAACCTATAGAAGAATGTTAAATTTTTCTAGTGTTGGTTAAAATGCAGATTTCTGGGCCTTACCACCAGAAGCTCAGGCTTTCTGGGTCATAGCCAGGCACCACCCTGTTGACTCAAGAATCACCTCCAATATATCTTACTTCCAGTCTGTCCTGTTACATCCTCTGTCTTTCTCATTTGCCTCATCCTTTAATGATATTGAGCTGAAATTGGTAAAGCTGCATGTTTTTTACTTTGTTACATTATTTTTATTTATAGATACCTCAGTCTTTCTTTTCGGAAAATGCCCTCCAGAATCTAAGGTGCGATTTCAGAGTCTCTTTTCCCTGAGCAAAGGCTGGACGGACTCCTCGGTCTTCCCCCACTTCCTAGAGGGTGGGAATAGGGACCTCTCACTCCCAGTACTTAGCGAGTAGTTCCTAGAGAAGGGGTTCCCTGAGGTAGGATGGGAAGGGGGTCGCTGTGGGGGCTCAGCTTCCAGATGGCTGTTTGCTAGGCTTCTTTGCCTTGAGTCAATTAATTCTTTTTTCCACAAGAATTCCTGGGTTTGTCCCATTGCTTTGATTTCCACTGTACCCACCTGTTTCTTGGGATCAAGATTTCTTTCCTCCTCTGGCTCCTAAGCCTTGGGATCAACCATAAATACCCTCCTACTCTCCAACTCCTGAAGCAAGCCACAATCCTTTAATCCTTTTGAAGCTGGAAACAGCTGGAAACAAGCTGGGGGTAAAAAGGGCAAACAGAGACCCACGGATATTAAGTCCAAAGTGTCCCAGGGCACTTTGCTCCTTCAGGCTCCTCGTCACGTCCCTGGGGCTGAGCGGCCTGGATGCTAACCTGCAAGCTCCTTGTTCTTCCGTGGCCCTCCCGAAGCCCCGCAGCTCCAGCCCCAGGGCTGAGCTCCCTCAGCACTGCTGCTCTCCCTGGTCCACAGTCCCGCTTCCTGTTCTGGTTCATTTATTCAGTTCATGCTCCCCCCGCCCCACCTCTCCAGGAGAGAAGGACCTCGGGACAATGCAAGTGATAGATTTCAGGATTCCCAAAGAACCCCAGAAAAATCCCTTTGTGTTCTAGAGAAACCAACCAACTGTCCTTCCAGGATCTTTTTTTTTTTTTTTTTTTTTAAAACCAAAAGTAGGCTACGCACTCTTCCTCTCAGGAGCCAGGGCTGGTATGAAAGCAGGAAATGCACAGGACTTTCGGGGCTGGCCTCTGTAAGGAAGGAGAAGTGACAGGTGACAGCACCCCAGTGCGCTAGACCTCGGAAGCTGTGCTGTCCATCCAGCATGCTCTCCTCTCCTTCCTTCTTCAGGTAACAAAACACTTCCTCACGGCTTCTCCTTCCTCATTCATGTCTCTGCCTGTGCAAGGGGAAGCCTGGTCTGCCTAATTCAGGGCTCACTGCAAGGCCGAAGGCTAAAGGCCAAAGCCCCAGGTCCAAATGTGGCTGGGAAGCCGCAAAGGCAGTCTTTTTTGCTGTGCAGCCTCCCAGAGGGGAAGGCCTGGGCTCAAATCCCAATTTTAGCCCTTCATGACGCCGGGCAAGTCATTTAACAATTCCGTGCCTCAGTTTCCTCCTCTGTAAAAGTGAGGTCTTAAAAAACCTACCTTATGTTACTGGGAGGATGAGGTGGGTTAATCCACAAAAAGCATTTAGAATTTGCTGGAACATGTCAGGTGTTGTCTAAATAGTAGCTTGCCTCCATCAGCCTCACATCTGTGTTTCTTTCTCAGTTCCCTCCCAAGTCCCCACCATTTGAATTAAAATCGATCCCAAAGCTCTCTTTCAGATCATCCAAAGCAACATGCTTCTTAGTCAATGGCTTTGCAATTTTTCCAAAAGTGCATTAAATTTCTTAACACCATTTTGGCCACATTAGATAAGCTACGATGCAAATTGACTCGTGTGTAATCGATCAATAGGAAATGAAGTTCGCAGGACCAGGAAATGGCATGGGTTCATGATCTTTCTCTGGCAAAGGGCACTGTTAGAGCAGCAATAGAACCATCACTTCCAGCAGGAAAGGAACAAGAAAACAGCTTGATTACCACACCAGCACTAGGAAACTATAAATGGGATTTTTAGGAAAATAAACATCGCTGGTCTCCAGGTCCCCGTCCCCGGAGAAATGAAGACCCACCTGGGTGACTGTCATCTTGGGGAAGGTAGCAGAGCCTTGGAAGCCCCCTTTGGCAGCCCCCAGTCTCCCCCACCTGCTCTGTGGCTGCCCAGCCGGCTCTGTTCTAGTGGAAACGTTCCCAGCACTGCCCTGGTTTTTTGCTGTGGCATTTTCTAGACTCCCTGAGAGCTGCCTAACTAGGCTCTTGAGGTTATTGTTCCAAGAAACAATTTTTGTTTTTATACCGCTCTGGTTACAAAGTTGCATAGTTTCTCACAGCCTGCTCCAACCTTGTGTCTTCAGAAACTCAGTTACTTAGCACACCATTTGCCACACCATAGTTTTTGTAAGGAAGCACATAACACATTAGAGCAGAAACAACTGTATTGTTATCATTACCTTGAAGACACATTTCAACACTTGATTTCAATGTGTCTACATTATCTTTGTAAATGGATTTCAAGTCCTTACTTTATGCCTTGAAATTACCGAAAGGAAATTTAGATGGTCATTGGCCTGGAAATGAGATGATGTTCTAAATACTTTCACCCTGGGCAGCCCGGATTCCATGTTGACTCTCGTTTCTAAGTTCAGCTGGCAGCATCTAGACTTCAGTTTCTGAGCTGCACGATGATCGTATGTTTACAGAAGTGTTTTTATTTTACTTTTATGTCCTCTTCGCTTCCTTCCTTCTTTCTTTCCTTGTTGTTCTTGGAGAGGAGGGCTGACTTTGTTAAAGCCTGTTTCTTAGTGGCTATTTTGTTTTCAGTGTTGTCAATAGGATACATCATGCTAAGAGAATATTTTATATTCTTTAAAAAAGAAATGAAGAAAGATATGCCATGTTAACGATATGAACTTAGGGATATCTGTCAATATTCACACATCAATATTACCTTATGCGATGTGAGTCATTTGCCCATGATGATGTTATCAAAGCAGACAAACTTAGCTGGTGTTCATACAGAACATACCTCTTGCTACAAAATATATTCAGATGAAATCCTTGCTATCGCATTTATGGAATGCTTATTTTCTTCATATATATTATTTAATTTAAAAATCATGATAATAGCTAACAAAGAGTCATCAATGCTGTTTTAATACTATCTGCCAAGTATTCATCTTTCAGTGATATTAACTTATTTTTATATTTATATTTTATATTTATTTTTATATATAAATATAGGTATATATTATATATTATTTATATACATTCATAAGCAATATATTATTTTATGAGATATAAATATATAAATATATTTATAATAAGTATATTTATATATAAATACATAACATAATGTACACTATATTATATATAATAATATATATAAAATATATAAACATATTTATAATAAATATTTAATATTATATTATAAATAAATATATTATATATTGTATATTGTATTGTGTATTTATACTTACGTTATATTTACATTTCAGTCATATTAACTCATTCTTATTTCAGTGATATTAACTTGTTTAATCCTCAAATTGCCCCCTTGCAGATAAAGACCCTTACTGTGCTTATTTTTCGGGAAAGGAAGCGGAGGCACAGAAAGGCTAATGTGCCACAGAGAAGTGATATGTGGTAAAGCCAACACTGAAAACTAGGCAACTGGACTTAGGAGCCTGTAGGATACACATCCCTGGCCCTCACCACCATGATCCTGCCATAGCGAAGAAAGAACTATCAGCCCCATTATATAGTTAAAGAAACTGAGGCTTGGAAAGATAAAGTACTTTGTCCAAGGTCATAGACGTTCAGTGGTAGAAAGAGATTTGAACTAAAAACATAAATACTTGACCATTTTGGTCTTTCCTGAATTTCTACACTTCTCTGTTATCTCAGACTCCCGTAACTACCTTAGATCCCCTTGTCTCTTGAATATTTTTGAGACTTCAGGTGGAAAGGCTTCAGTGCTTTTCATTTATTACTTTTGAATTTGTATATTTATCACTTATTTCTAAAGTGTGTGTAGAAATCAGGTTTAAACAGAAAGTCTTTAGTAAACAGACATCAGTTTAAAAGAACTCTCAGAAACGTTCTCAAATGTGCGAATACTTTTTTTTTTTCCTGTTTAAAAAGCCTTCTGAATGAACTTGGCAGAAGACTGGCCAGACCTGATAGCTTTGAGATTCCTTCCAATTTCTCTTTAAAATTCCCTTGAAGAGAGATGACAAAATTGGGATTAGAAACTAAGGCTGAGAAGACACATGCAAAAGGCCAGCCTGATTCTCCACTACCTACATCACTCCAAGGGTTGTGAGGAGGAGAACATTTTTTTGGATTGAAACTCACTCTGTAGCCAAACCCAGAATAGGACCGATGCTCCCCAAGGAGACTGGACAAGCTTCTGACTCACCATTCTATTGTCGTGATACACCAGCTTGGCACTCACAAATAAAACAGACATATTCTCGACTTCTGAACTAGGAAAAGCCACATTTCTGCCTCCCACCTACCAATGTCTCCTTTTTATTTTCATCAACTTCTTCAGCCATTCATCGATGACCAGAGTGGCAGCTGAAGGTGGGGTGAAGACAAAGGATGGGACAAATGAGGGAAACAACTTAGTAGCTCCCATTGGAAGAAACCATTTTCAGATAAAGGGCATGATTTTCTGAGAAGAAAAGGGGTAGTGTTGTTAGGCTGAGAAAACCTGACTGTAGTCCAGGAGATCTGCCCTTGGTGAATACTAGACTTTATAAATTGAACTGGGTTCCACACATTGGTTATGTTCTCCAACCTGGTTAGCAGAGAGTGTTTGCCAGTGTCCAGACCTTTTACCTGGCCAATGCATCCTTCCTCAGGCTCTGTGGGCTGAATCTTTCTCCAGAGTTGACAGGACTTGCCTTGTGTGGAAGTACAGGGAAGATAAGGCCCTTTCCCCAGAGACAATGTTCAGCCAGTGACAGTGAACTTGTGCCAAAGTTCAGAGCCTTGTTCAAGATGGGTCAGCGCTGAGCACTGTTTGATACTCCATAGCTCCCGATGGGTTCAAGTTGAGACTAGACCTCAGCTGAAACAATGGGTTCACCTTGCTTCTTCCTCAGCCCAGCGTGGGTCCCTCCCCTCCTCGTAAGTTTGTTTTGCAGGGGCTCTCACTAAATCACAGCATGGCAATCCCCATCTCAGGCACTGCTTCTGGGGACACAAAGCCTCAGACCAGCTACTAAACTAATTAGTAGCAGTTCTAGGGACAGTGAATATCTTGTAAATAAAGGTGATACAAAAACCCTTACAGGGGTAATTTTTTTCTTGTTTCAGAGGTGTCAAATTCAATTCCAAAAAATATGGAGCCAGTGTGGCTCTTGAAATATATTGGTGGCTCTTGAAATATATTGCCAAATTATTTTTTTATAAGGTTTGTCCCAATCGTCCTGCCTCCAACACTGTTTTCAGAGTAGGAGTAACAACCAAGCAGCCAGCACTAGAAACCAGCCGTATTCCAGATGATTAAGGTTATCATCTTCCTGTAGTTGTTATTTCTGTGTCTTGGATTGCTAATGAGCTTGAACATTTCCCCATATTTGTTTACTTGTGGTAGATCTTTCTTAAGTAAATTTCAGATCTAAGAAGAAAATTCCGTTCCAGGTTTCCAAAAGTCTGACACCATGAGATTAATGTCATTGTGTGTGAGGGCTTTTCAGTTCCATGTAAGACAATTCCAAGTTTAGAAACTGGGCAAAATCATCAGGACTGTTTTTCCTGTGTAGAAAGGTTAAAGAAAAGCAGATGTGAAACTAGCTTTGAATCCCTTTTTTCACATGGTATTATTTGTCAGGGATGTTAACTCTTGAACCTACACACAAATGAATATGGAAGAAATAATTTAATAGTCATTAAAATTACATTTCATGTCATTTTATTAATAAAAACAAACATCCTAAGTATTGCAAGCATGATTGTGATAAATGACCCCATTGGCTTTCCTCTTTCAGCTTCCATGGCAAACTTCCTTGTTTTCCTGGTTCTATGTCATCCCTTTTCTTCTCTTCAAGTGCCCCACACTGTGGGTGTTCCCCCCAATTTCTCGCCTTTAGTGTTCCCCTGTTATTTACAGTGTGAAACTATCAGCAGTGATTTTTTCTGGATATTTCCATTTCACTTGTGAGTGTGAAATGCATCAGGGTTCTCCACAAGTACTCTCACACTGATAGAGAACTTTGCAATGAGGACACACTCTCCCCGAAAAGTGTTACTCACTAGGAAAGCCCACAGAGATCAAATGTGTTTCTATACAATTCCCACATCATCACCTGCCCACTGACCTGTTTGTCAAGACAGCTTGTTCTCCACAGGTTTCCATGCTTCCTGTGATGGGAGTAAAGCAGAAGTTGTTGGACATATTCGGCCCAAGACTATGTTTCTAGCCTATGTTAAGACTTTAAATTACCACTTGCCAATATCAGAAAACTGGAAGATTCTGTATTCAACTTCTAGCTTTTCTTAAAAAAAAAAAAAAGATGATAATATTAGTTCAAAATTCACATGAGAAGAGTCTATAAAAACCTCCTAATGGCTCCCCCTTTAGATGAGGTATGTACCTCTGGTTTACTAGCGTTCCCACAGCTCCCCATTGCCTTAAACCTCATATTTCTTTGCCTCTTTTCTTGATACTCTTCTCTCCATCCTTCCCTTTCTTTCTCTCTTTTCTATTTTTTAAAGATTTATTTATTTATTTGAGACAGAGAGCAGGAAGAGGGGAAAGGAAGAGGGAGAGAGAGAGAGAGAGAAGCAGACTCTCCACTAAGCGCAGAGCCCAATGTGGGGCTTGATCTCAAGACACTAAGATCAGGACCTGAGAACATGACCTGAGCTGAAATCACGAGTCAAGTCGGACCCTTAACTGATGGAGCCACCCAGGTGCTTCCCCCTCCCCTTCTATACATGCTTTTTCCGTGCCTGAGATTCTCTCCCTGCATGCTCCTGTCAACTCACCCCTCTGTACAGCGCACCCTGTTCAGTTTTAGAATCCTATTTGGTGTCACCCCTTCTTGTAGCCTTTCCTGACTGCCCACTAGCACCACTACCTAGTAAACCATTAACTCCTCTCTCCATACTCTCTGTGATGGGTATACCCAGGCGTATTTATCTATTAATACTGGGCAACCAGTGTATATTGAGAAACTAGCATGCAACAGACCCTCTGCAAGGGGCTGCCCATAGAAAATCAACTCAAATATGGCGGTGGGAAGCATGGAGAGCCCATTTTTCGGAAACTGCTAGAAGAAAAGTTTGAGCACAGGGTTGTGGAGAATATAGGAAAGGCTACTCCATTGCAATTCAGCTTTCTAGAGCAAGTGAGTCACTCGATCTGACATTTGAAGGACAAAGAGGAATTAGCTTAGCTAATAAGCTGAGGAAAAGTGAATTTCAGGGAAGGAAAGCATAAGCATAAAATACACAGTGTAGACAGGGAGTGGCAATTAGCCCTGTATTGCCACAGATGACAGCGCATCCCTGATGTAGCAAAAAATGAGACAAGAATCACTTTAACGTACTTCCTTTGGTTGAGACCATGGCTTCTTTTGATTCCATTTTAAATGGGAGAATGAATTAAACATCACAACTAAAATAAATAAAAGCCATTTTGTTTTAGAAGAAAAATTTAATTTTTAGCATAAGGCCTACATTTTTATTCTTTGTTATGTGATTTTATGTGCATATCAAGCCTACTATTGAACTTTCTTTAGATATAAGACTTTGGAAACAAGACCACAACATAGGCCATTTTTAACACCACGGCTCTCATGCTACTTTGTTTTCATAGCCAGAAATATAAAAATTAAAGAAAAATGTTTCACAACTAGAGTGAATGAAAATTGGATCTGGGCATGCAAGGCCTGCTTACTTACTTTGGGTAAAAAAAGAACGTATTTTATCCAAAAGTTTTCCAAATTATTTTCTGGAAGTTACAGCTAGATCAAATTTGATTCCCCAAATCTCTTGGGGATCGTTTGGCAAATACAATATGTTAACGAGTAAAAATTTCCTTCTAAACTTCCAAATGGAATTTTCTGCCACAATATCAGAAAAATATTACCTGAATTTATCTTGCAGGCCGACTAAATGACATCTTACATTTTTCCTTTGAAATCATTTTCAAGAACTAAGTCAGAAAAGAAGAGACCATTTTTTAACGATTTGCTTGCCTTATAGCTGGATTTTTGTTATAACTGCCTGAAGTATATTTAACACACATTAATATTGGTGTTTACCTCTTAAAATGCCAGGTTTTATAAACAAAACTCTAAATGTACCTGCCAGATATGCCAAGTACCAATGAAAATTATTACTTCTGAAAGTTTTAAGTAATTGGTAGTTTCCTTGATGTTCTAAAATAAGGCCCCTACATTCTTCAGCCAAATATCTTTCCTTTTGATAACTAATAAACGTCAGGATAGAACATAAGAACTTTGTCATGAACATCCAAATAATCACAAACTAAAACATAACTCTAGTACTTTTCATGGGGCCAACTGAATATTTTCATGGGGTCTATGAAGATTTTCCATGAATTTTCCATGCAAATTTTCATGGGGTCCATGAATAATTCTCATAGATTGCTGGTAGAGTTTTAGGTGTTTAACAGTGAATAATTCTCATTTTCTTTCCCCCTGTGGAATTCTTCACTATGAACCCTGTGTTGCTGGAGCAACATCAATGCACATTCCTATCAATTTTTTTTTTAAAGCTCATTTGTTCAGAAGAATTTTGAGAGGGCTTCAAAGATATTATTAGGCTGAGTTGTAGACCAAAAAGGTTTGAGAAACAGCTTCTTTTCTTCTTTGCCATCCTTAACCACAAGTCATGCATCAACACATGATGCTGGCCAAAGTTTTGAGGAGGCAGCATGAGATCCATGAAACTAATAGTAAGCAAAGGCAATTATTGGATCTTCTGCAAAATTCAATGTGTGATATCATCAGGCTAGACATTCTAAAACCTGACTATAACAAGGACAATTCTGGAAAAGCTTCAAAAAATCCTCTCAGGTGAACTTTGGGCAGCGTTCAGAAACCATAGTTCCTGAAAATTTCTTCAGCATTGTATAGTTTGGTCCTCCAGTGATTAAAAAGGCTACTTTGTACAATTATTTGTACAAAGCAGTTGTAGCAGTTATTACGGTTTTTTCTTTAAATGTTTTTTTGATATTATTTAATAGTATATGCTGCAGAGAACTGCACTCTAATAATAAAGGCTACCCATATAAAAATAAGGTTTGTGTGAATTTGATTTAAATATCATTAAAGCTAGGATAGACGCAATATGGTTGCTTTGGTTCGTGTTTTTAGATATAAAACACACCAAGGAAGTTACACATTTATTTGCAATAAACCTAGCCTTGATATATCTGTGTTCCTACTGCTATCTTCAGCTGTGTTATAAAAAAAAAACCAATTTTTTTAACAAAACATATTTTCAAGACTGCCAAGCTAATGTGGAAGACTAAAGTGATGTTGATAGCAGAAGATGGCTGCCTTCCTGAGCCCAAAGAGCAAAGTATTTGTTCATTCTATACATAAACTTAAGTCAACATCCTAAAACATGCCACCGTTTAATGGATACTTAGACAAGATTTAAAATATTTTCATGATTCTCTAATTTTCATGATTTGCTGTTGGAATAAACTCCATTGTCAAACAATACTGAGATACATGAAGAGAAAAGTCATTCCCCTAGTCTCCTTACAAACACATCCCTCTGATGTAAATCGAGCTGTCTATCCACCCTATTCTTCATACTCCTACAAACATACATATTCATATTTATGTTAACACCCATTTAGTATTTTTATTTTATAATAGTACTATCTTGCACATTTTCTTGCAACTTGCTTTATCACTTAAAGGTTTCTCATGGATGATCCAGCTGGTCCATCCACAGACATATAACTCATTTTAAGGAATTCCGTTCGAATTAAATGTATTAGAATGGAGAAAGAATTTTTAATCATACTATATTTTCATCTAGTTACATGGCATAAGTTTTCCTTTATCAAGATTTTATGTCATCCAAGAGAAAAAGTTCTTCATACAGCTATTATAATTTTTTTTTTGTTAAATTTATATTGTTTTTGTTTTTGTTATGAAAGGTGTGTTTTATTTTCTATTTATAGTTAACTGGTTATTGCTAATATGGTGAATTTTATTGATGGTCATTAGCTATTCCCTCTATGGTAAAGAAGATTATACATCCATGCTTATTAGGTATAATTTGCAATGCCTTCTTAGAGATGAAGCACACTTCCTTTTCCCAATTGGGCTGGCCATATGACTTCCTTTGGCTAATGAATGTGAGTGAACATGACATAAAACACATCCAAACAGAAGTTCTAAATTCAATTGTGTGATTTCACTTGGCCTCTTGAGCTTCTGGTTTCTGGCATAAAAATGACCAGGTAGGAGCTCTTCAGCCTAGATCCTGGAATGAGAATGCTTGTGAAGAAGACATGCAGCCAACCCATAGCTCGGAGTAGAATAGTAGACAACTGTCAAGAACTGTGAAAGGTCTCATATTTTATCTACTTTGAGGTTAAGATGGTACCTTGCTAGTTTCATGGATATTTCCTGGGTCAGAGACAAAAGCTATTATAACAAAAGGAGCATCCAAATGTCAGCATGATGTTTTTCTTCCCTGAGTCTCCATTCTCACATTGGTGATGTGAAGGGGTTCAGATGGATGCCTAAATGCAGAGTAAGTTACATTACAGGAGAAGAACACTGAACTTGAAAGGCCATCATTTCATGGCAAGCAGTAAGCAAGCTTTTTACCCCAGAGGTAGGAATTATCTCTTCCCTCAAGGCTGTCCGCTGCAAACACCCCTAAGAAGTGGCTGGGTTGGGCGCCTGGGTGGCTCAGTGAGTTAAGCCTATGCCTTCGGCTCAGGTCATGATCTCAGGGTCCTGGAATCAAGTCCTGCATCAGGCTCTCTGCTCAGCGGGAAGCCTGTTTCCCTCTCTCTTTCTCTGCCTGCCTCTCTGCCTACTTGTGATCTCTCTCCGTCAAATAAATAAATAAACTCTTAAAAAAAATGAAATGGGGGCGCCTGGGTGGCTCAGTGGGTTAGAGCCTCTGCCTTCAGCTCAGGTCATGGTCCCAGGGTCCTGGGATCGAGCCCCGCATCGGGCTCTCTGCTTGGCAGGGAGCCTGCTTCCTCCTCTCTCTCTGCCTGCCTCTCTGCCTAGTTGTGATTTCTCTCTGTCAAAGAAATAAAAAATTTAACAAAAAAAAAAAAAATGAAATGGCTGGGTTAAAAAGTGATCAGGGACTTCAAGATTCAAAAGCATGTAGGAACTTGAGACTTACAGAGCAGTGTTTCCCAACACCAAACCTCAGCCCCCAGGTAATGTCAGTGAGAAATAAGTGTTTGCTATTGTATGCCTCTGCAAAATTCAGTTTGTTTTGTTGCACAGTAAAGTAAACCAAAGCAAAAAGCACAGAGAAAAATCCATTGATGTTTGTATATTTATCTTATATCCTGCCACCTTACCTACTTCTCTTACTTAGAAAAACAATTTACTGTAATTTCTTGGGTTTTCTAGGTATAACATCTTCTGCATGTAAGGTGATTTCTCCTTTTCACCCAGTATTTATACCAATCATTATTAGTTTTCTTATCTTCAGTATTAGCCTAAATCTCCAAAACCAGTTTTGAATAATAATGATGACAATACATATGCCACCTATTAAGCTATTTTGTCTCTTAGTTCTAGACCTACCCTTTGATGCTTCACTTCTGATGCCGGAACTGGAACTCTGCAAACTATGTTTTGCTTTGCAAGGTGGTTCCCTGTTAATCTCTGCTGATAGAGGTACTGCTGGGAGATCTCAAGCTGGAGAAGAAAGACTTATTCCTTCCTATTTGCTTTCTGGGAGCTTCTAATTTGCTCCCCATTCTTATGGCTGTCATCTCACCAATGCCTCTTCATCATGGTAGCAGATTTCCTTCCAATAGCAGCAGGAGAATCCCATATATGGTTTTCCAATATGTGCAGAAGCCATCTCATTGCACTCCCCTGCCCTCATTCAGAGGTACCAGAGGTCAGAGTTTCATTTCCACAAGGGCCTTTCTCCAAGCTTGTAACTTTTCATAAATCCAACCTCTCTTCTTGATCCCATTCAATCATAGGATGGTAGGTTCTCTCTGTAATTGCTACCTCTGATTCCAAGTTTTCTCTCTTTTTAAAACTACCTTATAAATAATTTGACACCTAGTTAATAATTCCTCCTATTTTTTCTGCAAAAATAACTGGTGTGATTTCTGCCTCCTGACAACCTCTGATTGATAAAGTAGTCAGGCATTCTTATTTGTTTTCTGATTTTAATAATGATAACTGAAATCACTCACCTTTTAGCATGTGGTTGCTGGGTTTTGGTTAATTGCTGCTGAATTTTATCAAATGTGTCTATTATATATTGACATATTGACAAATACATTTTTCTTTAATTGTTAATGTAATAAGCTAGGTCTTTTTCATAATGTTGAACCTTCTTTATATTTCTGGAATAAAGAGCTAACACTTTTGTAGCACTTCCTACATAAGAACTTCCAATGTATAGATTCACTTAACAAACCTACTTGACCATGGCTTATAATTATATTGCCAAATATGAATTGCCAAATGTTTATTTAGGACCTATATTCATAGCTGAAATTGAACAAAACTTAGAGTTGTATATAATGTATTGTTATTTCTTGTTTCCTATCACCTTATTGTCTCTATTAAACTGAAAATCCTTGAAAATCATGCTTTACTGATATTTTTCTCCTATTCAGTCAATATCACACAAGACCATATAACTGATAAGTGCTACATGAATAAACACATTTAAAAGATCTTAAAGTAAGTCTTCTCTTTGGGAAATCAGCATTTATTCTGTAATAAATTTTAATTTTACATATTCTAAAGTGTAAGAAATTAAAATATACAATAGATGTATTTAATATTAATTCAACTAGATCTTTTAGGCATATGTGTTCATATTAGAACACTGAAACTTTGTAAACTTTTGCTGATGCTCTCTCCTTAAACATGTTTTCATAGAGTTTTTAAATTTTCCAACACTTAATAGCAATGATTACTTTTGCATACTTTTGAGTTACTGTGTTATGTTATGTAGATTATATCAACATTATTTCTCTTTCCAGAAGATTAAAGACAAATTAGTAAAAGATATGCATCAAAAATTCTTAATGTATGAAACCATTTTAAACAAAATGCTTTTTGTTAAGGTCAAAATTGGATTTCCATGGTTTGGGGCTTCAGGGCTTCTCCTGTTTTGCTCCCACAGATTCAAAACTTGAACTAGACATCAAAGGTTATCGTGTTGCTCCTGTAAGGTACTAGCTAAAGGATTTGGCAACTATTTCTATGACTTAGCTTTGCTTGGATTTTTCCCATCAAAACAACCGTTAATATGTCTTTGTGATTAAGTTTTAGGACAAGATATGTTATTATTTATTTGTGTCTTTTTTAAATTGCATTTTAAGGATCGTCTGTGTGCACAGCAAAATACTGGTGGACAGATAAGTAAAAATGTATCCTCTACCACTAAAGATCTTTAAATATAAGGGAGAAATCATATACAGACTCAAATTTTATACAGAAATATTAGTGTGGGACAAACTTTTTTTTCAATCTCAATAGCAATAGGAAGAAAAACCTATCAAAATTAGAGAAGCACATAGCAAAAGTGGCAGTCTGAGGATTTTCTATTTGTTTTTGTTATTTTAATTCTAGATTCTAATTTTATGCGGTTTGGGAGATGATCGGGCATTTTGTAATAATAATCCTGAAGGCTCTTTTCTCATGTTGTCATGTCATGTTTGGGTGTAGTAATATAAAAGATTATAATCAGAACTTTCCTTTTTTTTTTTACCACTATTTTTGTTTTTACCTTCTCTACTTTTCCAAAGTTTACAACTCTAATTTTCATTGTAAGGAATGATTAATATGTATCTTTTTACTAAAATACAGTGTTATAGGGGCGCCTGAGTGGCTCAGTGGGTTAAAGCCTCTGCCTTTGGCTCAGGTCATGATCTCAGGGTCCTGGGATCCAGCCCGCATTGGGCTCTCTGTTCGGCGGGGAGCCTGCTTCACCCCCTCTCTCTGCCTGCCTCTCTGCCTACTTGTGATCTCTATCTGTCAAATGAATAAATAAACCTTTAAAAAAATAAACATATTAAAATACAGTGTTATAAAGTTTGGGCTGGATTTATTTAAGGAAAGACTATTTTATTTTATTACATAGTCTGAAAATGACCTCAAATACCTCATACCAGTTTAATTCTGTTTGTATACCTCAGCTTCGGTGGTGTGTGTGTGTGTGTGTGTGTGTGTGTGTGTGTGTGTATCATACTCCTGATGATGGCAAAAACCTACACAAAATTTTGAAAACCACAAACATGGGGAACTATTTTGATGATATTCAGCTAATCTTAAAACTAAATTATGTCAGATAATTATAGTTTGATTATATTAAATACAGTCTATATTACTATCCTATATTTATATCTCAGTTTTCACTTTCCTTCTAAATATGAGATCTTTCTATTCAAAGGTTTTCTGGAATTATGATTTAAAGACAGGGAAATAAGAAATACATATAGTTTATAGGGTGTTAAGTGACAGACATGGAAATCTACTTCAGGAAATTAAAATGGCAACTTGGAGGAATTAGTGTTTCTTTTAAATTAGGTTTATTAAGAAATATAAATTGCTCATTCACATCAATTATGTGATATTTAAAAATATTAGAAAATTTGTAGTTTAAAATTGACTTATAGAAAAGGTTTGTTCAGTTTTTCACCAACAGTCTGGAATGTTAACCAGAGGATAAAATATAAAACACATTATCTATTTTTAATATAATGTTATCAGCCCCCTTATTGCATTGCTTACTTATTATACAGTTGTTTTTTTTTTTTAATATTTTTTGTTTGGTTGGTTGATTTGTTTGTTTTGGCCCTTTAAAAAATGTTGATGCCATTTTCACAGGGGGAAAAAAAAGCATAGACCAGAGGGAGAAAAAGGATGTTGAACAAATGTTAATGGAAAATTACTTAGGACACTTTCTTGGTTTTAAAATTGAAGTTGACATCTTTGAGTTGTAAAGTTTTTTTGTTTGCTTTGTTTTGTTGTTTTGTGTTATTTAAACTGAAATCTCTAAGATTTTAGGAAAACAACTGAAGTCAGGAGATGATCCTGAATGTGTAAAGATAAAATATGGGGCAAAGGATGAAAAGAGAATAATGGAGAAATTTCAACAAATGTCTTTGTTCCACAGCAACATCTTTTCTGTTTTGCAAATGTCTTTGCAGGTGCGTTTCCTATCTTGCTTTTTTGGTTAAGGAAGAATGTTTATCATTTTCTGAATTTACCAGCAATTGGTGTGTGCTGAGGGCTCATTTATTTCTTACAAAATGTCCCTAACCCACTCCTGTCCTCTTAAATTTAAAACAGCTGCTACCCACTGGCAGGATCTAAATCTTAACAGAGACAGAATTCCAGATTCTCTGTATGCCTGTATTACACTATTGTTAATAATAATCTCTGTCCGTCAAGGTAACAAGGGCACAATGTGTGCCTATGCATATCATTTCTCTCTTAAGTATATAAAAAGCTAAGGCTTTTATTTTGTTAATAAAAACTCATGATTTAATTAAAAAAGAAACCTCTGATTATTGCTGCCATTTGAAGTCCTATGATTTAGTTTTGCTTGAAGCACCGTATCTTTCAATGTTGTTTTCTTTCTCTGCAGTTATTATTTTTTAATATTATCTATGAACTAGAGTGGCTTATTTACTGAGAGAAAAATAGCAGAGGGGTCCAAGCTAAAGGTTAAAAGGCAAAGCAAATTTGGAAAAAGAAACATATTTTTAAATTTTTTATTTATAAGTTTATAATTTTATTTTTAGAAGACATTTCATAATTTAGAATTTGTAATCCTCTCCACATTTATTTGTAAAGACAGCTCCAACTTTTTCAATGAATGCTTTACTGTTGAAAATATGAATTTTGACATAATCATTAAATACCTGGATTTTCAAAGATACACAGCTTTTTTTTTCATTTTTTTACTTGTTTACATTATCTTACCGGAAAGAATAATTTTGTTTTTTCCTCCTAGATTTTTCCTGCAGAAGAACTGTTCAATTTCTATAAAGATAGGTTCATCTGTTTTGAAAAATGCTAAAGCTTATTTTCATTTATAAGATAAATCACTGAAAGAGACAGTGAAGAATTCAAAAGGTACTTCATGTTCTACCAGAGTGAAATCCAAATCATTCTTCTCTACAGTGGATTCATGGTTTCCTGCAAGATAAGATCTCATCCTGTTAAAGACTTCATCTCTGAAGAAAAGAGAACATAATTTCTCAAGGGAACTCTAGTATCATAATTCATAAAATCAAATATATCAATAAGCACAGCTCTTATTTTAAAATAGTCATCCAAATCTCTGGAAACTAGAGTTTAATGCATTGATGTTACATTTTAATATGCTATAATAATATAAATACGTAAAACAGAACAAATAATTGTTTAATTATTAAAAAGTTTTCATTCTCATGAATAAAATTAAAATGCCAGTAATCCTTAATTAATACATTTAGAATCCCTTCCTTAGTGATGAGAATTAACTTTGCAATTTAATTTGACACTTCACAGTGTGAAAAAGAAAGATAAAAAATAAGCCTCTTGGGAAAGGGAGGAAAATTTCCAGTCTCTAACCAGCCAATCCAATTTAATCAGCTCTTTATCCACCTTTCTCTCTTTCTTTCTCTTCCCTCCTCCCACCCACTGAAAGCATTGGTGTTTCCACCTCAAGCCTTTCCCAATCCCCATTTTTTTTTTTAATAAACAGAACTAACTTTAAAGATCTGTGGTTTGAATTTCATTTCATCTTGAAGTGTTTGCCTGGATTTGTTTCCAGCCAGTATGGTAGTCCAGAATCTTGAAAAGATTGAAAAAATATATAGACTCTATTAAAGATGATACACGACCTTCTAGATATAAGACACATGAATCAAATATGGCAAAAATTTCCAAATATTTAATACTTTTTTACAGTGCCTCACTTAAAAAAATGTATTGAAAATCTATCCACGATGGCATGAGACCCCGGATTCAGTCCCTGCCTAGAGAAGTTCACAATTTAGTATGAGAGTCAGATAGGCAAACAAATACATTTCGATATTGGATAGCAAATTCTTACATAAAGAGTTTTATGGTGTTGTGAGGAAAAAATACGAAGGCTTCCCAGAGGAGGTGACATCTGATCCAAGGCAGAACAGAAGGATAAGCAGAAGGTGGGAAATTTATTGTTGGCAGAGAGAAGTCCACATGCAAAGAAGTGAGTAACGGGGAATTGGGGGATATAAATATATAAAGTTGTCTGAAGGACAGAGTCAATGGTGGCAGAGGAAGTTAAGGAGAGAGAGATAAATTGGAGCCAACCTATGAAAGCTTTTGTATGTCCTGTAGGCTAAGGACTTTAAGCAGAGAAATGACATAATCAGCTTTAAGATGCTAAGAGTTCAGGCTCTCTGAGAAACTGTCACAGAAGGCCTGAGATTTGCATGCAGCAATTTATATAGGGAATAATTTGGGGAACAATAACTGTAAGAGAGTAAAAGGGAAGAGGGCCAGGAAAAGGGGAAATTGGGCCTCAATGCAGATGCATCAGAAGCTGCAACTGATCCCATGGAGCCACAGTGGCTATTAAGAGTTGTCCTACCTGGAAGCCAAGGCCTCCACTGAGAATCACTGAACATAAACTGACCCCAGGGACAAGGGAGAGCCTCGGGCAAGGCTGATTCCTGCAGATGAGAGCAATTCCTAGAGAGGGACACAGCTGTCAGCCATCACCAACCAACATGTCCAGAAGCTGGAACAAATGTCTCCATTCAAAGGAAGATCTGAGCAATGTGTCATAGAATCCACTACAGAGAGAGGCTTTATGGTGTTTTGCTGTTATTGGTGGTGGTGGTGGTTTATTTTTTTAGCCTAAACTTGACCATAGTGAGAAGGATGACCTTGAGTGAGGAAAGGTTAGTTAGGAAGAGTTCAGATTGGATTGGGGGGGGGGGAGATAATGTCAGAGATGATGCCAAGGGTACTATGGTAATTCAGTTGGGGAAAGATAGTTGTCATATAAATGGTGCTGGAACAACTTGAAACAAAAGCAAAAATGAACTATTGGGACTTGATCAAGATAAAAACCTTCTGCACAGCAAAAGAATCAATCAACAGAACTAAAAGGCAGCCTATGGAATGGGAGAAGATATTTGTAAATGAAATATCTGATAAAGCATTAGTATCCAAAGTCTATAAAGAACTTATCAAACTCACTACCTAAAAAACAAGCAATCCAGTTAAGAAATGGGCTAAAGGCATGAATAGACACTTTTCCAAAGAAGACACCCAGATGGCTAACAGACACATGAAAAGATGCTCAACATCACTCATCATCAGGAAAATACAAATCAAAACCATGATGAGATACTATCTCACACCTATTGGAATGGCTAAAATTAACAACACAAGAAACAACAGAGGTTGGTGAGGATGTGGAGAAAGGCGGAACCTCTGGCAGTGTTGTTGGGAATGTAAACTGGTGCAGCCACTCTGGAGAATAGTATGGAGATTCCTCAAAAAGCTAAAAATACAACTACTCTACGATTCAGCAATTGTAGTACTAGGTATTTACCCAAAGGATACAAACACAGTGATTCAAAGGGATGCATGCATCCCAATGCTCATAGAAACATTATTTGCAATAACCAAACTATAGACAGAGCCCAAATATCCATCGACTGATGAATGGATAAAGAAGATGTGCTATATATATATATATATATTCCACTATATATTCTTTTATATATATACATATAATGGACTATTACTCAGCCATCAAAAGAATGAAATCTTGCCACCTGCAATGATGTGGATGGAGCTAGAGAGTATTATGTTAAGCGAAATAAGTCAGTCAGAGAAAGACAAATACCATATGATTTCACTCATATGTGGAATTTAAAGAACAAAACAAATGAACATATGGGAAAGGGGAAAAGAGAAAAAGGAGAGAGGGAAACAAACCGTAAGAGACCTATAGAGAACAAACTGAGGGTTGATGGAGGGTGGTGGGTGGGGGATGGGCCCAATGGGTGATGCATATTAAGGAGCGCATTTGTGATGAGCACTTGGTGTTTTATGTAACTGATGAATCGCTGAATTCTACTCCAGAAACTAACAGTGCACTGTACACTACCTAAATTTAAATAAAAATAAAAAAGAAACTGGTCTACTTTACATGACAAGAGTAATATATTTCAAATTTAAAAAGAAGTAATATATGTTTTAGAAGTAATATATGAAAGGAAAATCCAAAGCAACTTAGTATAGAATGGATGTCTCTTTTCCTGCATGTTTTTGGTGTGTATATAAGTAAAAATGTGGTTAGGTGCCCATTCAATCAGATAGATATGGCAGGAATGAAAATTTTAAAGTAAAAAAATTATTTTTGCCTCTATTAGTAAGAAGATACTGATAGCAAGGAAAATCTCTAGCTAGGAATATACTTGACATTTTTGTCAACTCTAAGAGTCAGAAACCACAAATATCTTTCTGAGTTTCACCATCTTTACCTGGGGTTCTTCAGGTATTATCCTAAATTTCTACTGACATCACCTCTCTGTTTTGTATTCACTCTAAAGGGTGGCTTTGTAGTTATAATCAGATAATAATTAGAGCACGAGAACAATATAAGACAATTAAGTATTGTTTAAATATAAGGTATTTCCCTGCACATATATCAGCTTTTGTCACATCTACAGTTTTAGTCCATGAGAACTGAGTCATAAGAACCATCATGTCTTTAATTCTTCAAATTAAACCCAATCTGATTTAGCTTCCGTACTAGAGAGGTTGAAAATGCTTGCTATCTCTCTGTCTGTCTGTCTTCCTGGCTCCTATTCCTTCTCTCAGGGTTGTACACAAACCCAGAAATGACGGGGAAGAGCCTCAGATCATCAGTGCCTGGTGGCTGCCACTTCTGGTCATCCTGGCCCGGGGGTTTCTGTCACCCATTCACAGTTATGAAGCCTCATGCCTCTGCATCATGCTTGGCCTCAGGACCCTCTACATAGAATCCTAGGCTGATGTCTAGCTTCCCTGGCACACATACTCCTAAGTGAGCCCCTGACAGAACCTACAACTGGTGTGAATCCCCTCTCAACAACCCCATTCTCAGCCCCCAACTATCTGTCTTCTTCCACCTTTGCAGATGTTTTCCGGTATGGATCCTGGACCAATGGAACCTGAGGGCTGTTTTTCATTTTATAGTTTGTCAGGCAACTCTAATGTGTAATCAGGGTTTAGAATCATTGTTATAGATTTAAGAACGATGATGATGACAGAGATGTTAGGAATATTCATAATATAAAACATTTTAAGTATTTAAACGGTTACAGCCCAGTACAAATAGGTTTTAAGGGAATTTAGAAGAGAAATCAATTGATTAGTCTCTTCATTCGCTGAGAAAAGCTTCTTTGAAAAAGTGGGATTTGAGGAGTACTAGCTGCAGAATATTCTGGAGCTTCTCCTTCCTGCATGCTGAGGGATTACTGGAGCTAGGCTGCCATCTTGGACTGTGAGATGACTGGGAATGTAGGTCATGCATGACTGAACAACAAGATAGAAAGAACCTGAGTTGCTGACATTTGACCTGGGCAAACTGGCCCTTGGATCACATATATCCAGACATTTTTTACACATGAAAGAAATAAGCCAATCCCATTTAAGCCTGTTATCTTGGGGTTTTTCTGTCATTTGCAACAAAGGTCAATAGCTGTACCTACTACAAGAGAATCTCACCAAAATAACAAACTGATGAATTACTCATATTCTATATAACCTCAGAGCTTAAAGTATAATGTAAAAGTGACTGTGACTACTGTTCGTGGTATAGAAAAAACACAAACCTGATAATTAACAGATATGCACTTCCCTTCTCCCATGTGTCACAAGAGAACTGAGGTCTGGGAAAGAAAGTTGCATGCTGGCTAAGTGTGTATTCTGTGAGTCAATCAATACAACAGTCACACATACCAGGCCATGCTGTGAACCCGACTGTGTATTTTGCATTTCAATTTCTCTTAAATATTTTTCTCTTTTGTATATATACCAAAAAGCAATACAGTATTGGAAAATCCCTAATGCACAAGAATATTTCTTCTCTAGGAGAAAGATATAAAAATTGTGAAAACTCTATAAAGGAAAATGTGACTATTGGCTATCATTAATTCGCTTACAGCATTACCAAATTTCTGGGCAAAGCTGTTCATTTTTAGGTTTTATGATCCTTCTTAAGCTAGAGACTTAAATGATCAAGCCCTTTACTTTCAAGATCCATCATAAACTCAAGTGCCTTTAGGGGCCAAGTGGGTAGGTTAAATAGTCCCCAGGTGGGGTTATGGGAAAATGGGGAACATCTGTGCCTCTGAACCAGGCAGCTTCACTCCAGTGATGAATGCCCTGGGTGAATGGGCGGCCAACATCATCGGAGCTTCTGACTTTTTGGAAGAAGTCAAATGCTTGCTTTTTTTTTTTTTTTTTTTAAGATTTTATTTATTTATTTGACAGACAGAGATTACAAGCAGGCAGAGATGCAGGCAGAGAGAGAGGAGGGGAAGCAGGCTCCCTGCCCAGGACCCTGGGATCATGACCCGAGCCAAAGACAGAGGCTTTATTTAACCCACTGAGCCACGTAGGCACCCCCAAATGCTTGCTTTTAAAATGTGTTATCTCCTGATAGTCAAGTCAAAAACATAAAAACATAAATCAAAGGATTTGGTGAGCTGAATATCATCTCCCGTTTAAAGTCTAAACACAACTGGATCTGCATTTGCCAAAACAGATTTTAAAATATTGTTTTGATTTGGCCTTAGTATAACTGCTTTAATTGGTTAAAAATTGTGTAAGCCCAACATAAAGGGTAAGTAATAAATGGCAATTTGTTAAGCGGAGAAGAGACGTGCTGAATTAATTGCCCAAGGGGATTGTCACATACTTTAATGCCAGATAGAACTTAACTAGGACAAAACTCAGAGGAAGTTGTGACTTCGTTTTCCCAGGCTAGTGAGGTCTTAGGGATAACCACAAATTTTGGTGATAACAGTCTATGACTTTTGTCTCCTAGATTGCACCTACCTGTCACTCTGTCAGGGAGATGACATTCTTTCTTCAACTGATTGCGAGAAGTCTGTCAAATGTTTTTTATGTGCCAGGAGCTACATTAGGTGCTAAGGACGCAAAGTTGAATAAATCTTTCTCTGTCTTCAAAGAATTCACGGCTTCGTGGGGGAGAAAGAAGCACAAACAAATGTAATACAACACACTATTTGTTACTAAACTGAAGATGCCAGCAACTATAAGATGCACCATTAGTTTTTGTACCTCTAAGAAAAAATTAATAGTTGTCAAGATTAAAGGTTTCATTGGAGAGTACTCCGATTTAGATCCAAGCAAGCGTTCAGTTAATGTTGGCAGTTATTAGCAGAGGTAATTAATGATAGAACTTGAACTTGAAGAAAGAGTAGGTCTCTTCCAAGAGATAAGGGAGAAAATAGATTCCAGGGAGGAAGAACAGAATACACAAAGACCCAGAGGCCTGTTTCTCCCTGCCGGTTGTGCCGTAGTAGGTGAGGATTTTCCCTTGAGTAATTGTAAATCTTTTTGACACCCTCTTCTTTCTCCTGTATCTTCCTCCCCTACCCTTCAATCCCAACACACACGCACATACACACACAGGCAGCTTGATTTTTTCAACTTTATACTCAAAAGCATGCACCTGGCCCTGTACTCAATCATGAACTTGGCTCCTGAGAGCAATGACACTAGTTACTTGTCTTCCATTTCCCTCCTCACTCCCCCATTCCACCCTCTTGTTGTTGGGGAAAGCCTTTGTCCAACATCTTTTGTTTAAGAGGATTAATTGCCAGCTCCTAGTGCCTGTCAGTTTCTTCCAGGGAACTTCATGCAAATAAGGCTCCAGGTGGCCTGCCCTGATTTCCCAGAGTTCCCCCAGGGTAACACTCTATTAGGACATTCACTACAAATAACATTTATTGAGCCCATTAAAGGCTCAGAAAGTTACTGGACTTGCACAAAACTACCCATTTAACAACAGAGCTGACCCTGATCAGTGTTTTGCTATGATGTACTTGCATTGTCATTCTGAATGTTTTTTCTCCTTAAGGATTTTTCTTCTCAGTACTATTTCTATTAACACAGTGCCTCCTTTAAAAAAAAAAAACAAACAACTAGCATCTTGAGTAAGAAATCTAGCCAGTCTTTAAATTTGAGTTCATCTGTCCATTCACTCCTCTCCTCCCTCCACACACAGTTCCTGAGTCTCAACTTAGGGTATGTTCGGCTTTAAGCAGAGGATTTGAGGTTGAACAAGACCAACATTGTCCCTACCCTTACAGAGCTTACAGTCTAGCAGAGAAGGAAATGAAAATAATTTTGAAGGCCAAGAGCAAAGATAGCTTAGGGAAATCTTCTCAGAGGGAGTTCCTGCTAAGAAGAGACTGAAAGGATGGAGAGAATTAGCTAAACAAAGGAATTGTCGGGGAGAGCTGATAAAATGACATTTGAAATACTTTGCAAACTCTGTGCCAGCAGACCTGTGAAAGATTATGTGGTTCTTAATCACACATACTTCTATAGCTCTCCAATCTTTGTCTCAGGTCTTCCTTCCATCAAGCTCCTTATCTCTGCTCCCTTTTCAGAACGACTTCTCTTTAATTCTGTGTAACTCTTGGCTTCTCGATGCTTACTATACTGTCGAGTTATTAGTATACTTTTGTGCTTGTGCTGGACACAGGAGCCTTTCTGGATGTAAGAATGACCTCATCGTTTGTCTTGATTGCCTGGAAAGAGACCTCGCAGACCAGATCTTGGAGCTGAGACAGATGCAGGGGGGTTACAGAGTCGGATTTGGTTTCTCTTGGTCTTGATTCTGAAGGAAGAAATATGCATAGAAATCAGGCAAGGGGTGGTTGTAATAGTGTTTTTCACACTTTCTTCACTGAGACCCATAGGAAGAACTATATCAGCATAGCAACAAAGGCGTGTGTGTTCTGAAACAATGGTTTCCCCTAACTTATGCTTTGGGGAAAATTACCCTTATCACATGCGATATAGTCTGATATTTTATATTTTGGATTCTGATGAGAGTTTCTCAGGGTGGTAATCTATTAATGGTTACAAAATCAACTCAGTGGGTTATGAGGAGCGCCTTAAACAGTGATATAGGAGTATCCATGCAAAGACAGGCTGTGGAACAGTGAAGAAGATACCCATGGTATCAGTCTTTGGGAGCTAGAATTTATATATCTTGGACCTTCCGAGTCTCTGTTTCTTACATTGTTACATGAAACTTCATATAGATCAGTGGTTATGGCTGTGGATTCTGGAGTATGAATTTAAATCTTTGCTACTTAGAGGCTGCAGGATGTGACACACTTAGCATTGGGAACCATGCTTGTCTTCTGTGTCAAAAGGAGATAATGGCAGCATTTATCTCATCCAGTTGCAAGGATTAATGAGATAATGCAGGGTTGCGTACGTATAAAACCCAGTAAATAGTAGCCATTGTATTTCCACCTTTTATTTTTCCCTAGTAGTACAGTTGAGTTTTTCTCAGTTTGCAGTATAGGACCAAGGGAAGAGTTCTGAAGTAGAGTGCTCTGGGGGCTAACTTGCTTAGGGGCAGCAGATACTAAAGTGAAAGAACCACCAGTGGAGACTGAAACCCCATGGGCCAGAGTGGATGCCCTTAGTCCCTCCGGTGCTAATCAATGAATGTCTGGGGTTTTATTTTCTAAAAATAAGAAGTTCTTCTTAGAGTTCCTCTAATATCAACACACTTTTGACCCTAGCTCCTGGCTACTCCTCCCCCCCTCCCCGCTACTTATTTAGATCAGATTTCAGTTTGTCACAGGAACTTGACAGAATCTGAATGTGTATATTCCCACAAATTTGACATTCCCTGAAGTTCCTCTTTGTTTGGGTACCCTTTCTGCTTGCCATTCTTTTCCTGGCCACAGTTCTTCTTTCCTGCATCTAGCAATATAGGAAGTGGGAAGTGTTTGTTTTTGTTTTAAATCTTGGGGTAGCAAGGGAAAAAACATACTGAATAATAAGACATTTGTTTTCTTCTCCCCCACCCATCTTATTGAAGATATTTGTCTTCTTTCTTGTGTTCCTGTCTCCAGCACAAGCTCAAAAGTATACTAATAACTTACCAGTTTAGTAAGCATCCAGAAGCCAAACCATCTTAGAGAAGCAAGTGTACTCTGTGTTAAAAATGTTTAATGAACTTGATGTATACTTCTTAAAAACGAGAGATGACATTTACTTGTGAAACACTCCCATAGGTATATCTAGAATCTCAAGAGAATTACGACTTTTGACATGATACACATAAAACATTTTATAGGTATGTTAACAAATGTACAATTTAAAGTTTTCTTAAAGTTGCTGTTTTACAAAGAAAAATATAAATATCATGTTTTAAAAATATGTAGCACCTTTAAGGGGTACCTTGGCTCAGTGGGTTAAAGCCTCTGCCTTGGCTCAGGTCATGATCCTAGGGTCCTGGGATCGAGCCCTGCACTGGGCTCTAGCCCTGCACGGGGCTCTCTGCTCAGCGGGGAGCCTGCTTCCCCCCTATCTCTCTGCCTGCCTCTCTGCCTACTTGTGATCTCTGTCTGTCAAATAAATAGTCTTTAAAAAAAAAAATAAAAAAAAATATGTAGCACTTTTAAAACGTGCTAACTTTTCTATAACTCTGCTCCACAGAAAAATACTTTACTCTTAAATTACTTACACATTTCTCACATCATTTGATAATAAAGATCTTGTATATTATATTAACATAAATATATGAATATTACCCAAATCAGAAATTTTTCAACACTTTAGATTTTTTCTGAATAATACACATACTTATTTTTTAACCCGCTTAGATGTCAAGAGTTAAAGACTAATATTCTGCTGTAATCACTCGTTCCTATGAAAATACTACAATATTTTCAATGAGAGTGTAAAACCATTGTTTCAGGTTTTATTTATACTGGAGCTGCCTGTTAAAAATCCCATGCCTGATCTAACAATTTGTCGTGATTCCAAATACGTTTTTAAAAAAGATTCTTGCCATCTTCAACATTTCCTCCTTAGGGTCTATTTCCAAGGCCTGTTTTTCCTATTATTTTCCCCCCAAGACTGATTTGCGTGAGCCACTTTTAACTAAAACGTTTATTTTTTTCCCTGCTTCTGTGAGTAATGTAGGAATCCTATAAGCCAGAAATAATCTCTTACTATAGCGGCGTTAGTTCTTCGAGCCTTCATCTTCCCTTCTGCTGAGGTATCTTTTAACACCAGAACTCGTCGTCGGTAAAAGCATAAAGAGCAGAGACCCAGGGCACAGGAAGGCATCATCACGTGAGTGGGAGGTGGTGGAAAGTTCACACTGGCCAAGAAGTGTACATATTTGTTTACACAGACCACCGTTAGTTAAATTTAATAGAGGTGAACGGTAGCCTGTAAGTAGCTTCACTAAGCCCAAACGGGAAATCCAGTAGGAAAGACACACTAAAATTTCCTAGCGGGCGCCTGGACAGGGCGGGGCAAGCGGCACCCGCTGGAGCTCCGAGCGGGAGCCGGAAGGGTGGACTCGAGGGGAGGGGTCTAGCCGGCGTGGGCGGGGCGGAGCCTAGGCAGGTCCGGTTGGGGCGGAGCCGGGGGCGGGGCCGGATGGGAGCGAGGACCCGTGGGAGAGCTGAGTCCTCCCGCCCGAGGGCTTGCAGGCACCTGGTGGAGAGCAAATGGTTGTTTCCACACGTGGAGAACTTTTAATGAACACGTGAGGGAAAGGAGGCAATGTCTGCGGAAAATCTACCTCACAACCCTGGCGTCCGACTCCAGCTCCTTGGGCGACAGCTTGTTTGCTGCGCTCCCGAGGGTGGGGGAGGTGGTGGGGAGTGAGTGTGTGTCTACTCCCCCTTACATTTGCGCCCCCGCCACAGGCTTTCAGCGAAAGTCTCTCAAGCAGTCCCCGCCTTAGAAGGCGGCCACGCATGCCGAGTGCGCCTGCGCCTAGCGCCAAACGGTGGGGGGCGGGGCCGCTGAGGAAAGGGGCGTCTCTCCCGCCGTCGCGCACGGGGCGGAGCCGTGGGGGTGGTGCGGCCCGGCGCCCGGCGGCCTGACCTCCCTGAACGCCGGGTCCCGTGACGTCACCTCGCCGTGACGCGCACGCTGTAGGAAAACTGTAAGTTTCTGAGGATTCCTGCAGCTCTCTGGGCCTGCGGGTCTCGCCCTGCTGCTCGCATTCCCGGTGTCGGTGGTGGCTGCGGGCGTTTGATTCTTGGGCTATCGGGGAGCCGCCGAACGTGGTGAAGGGACAGGTGCCCGCCCAGAGTGGGAGCGCGCCCTCTGGGGCGGGCGGGACCGGGAGTGCGAGGAGGCGAGGCCGTGCCCCACGGGGGCAGGCCCGCACTTCTCCCCTGGGGCCGAGAGGTCTCTAGGGGTTGGCGAGCCGAGGACTGGGAAGGAACGGGGAAAGTCCAAAGGGGAGCGACCCCCTTTTTTCCTCTTCCTTGATGAAGGGGCTTAGTTTCCCCCTCAGCCCTGGAGTTTGACGTGAAGTCTGGAATGGAGGATTTCTTCAGACACTCCACATCTAGGCTTTCTTTGGGATCCTGCAAGTGACCAGATCTGAGGACAAGCTGTAAAGATAACCACCTGCTGCCTCAGTTTCCTTTTTGTGTGAAATGGAGGTGACGCAGCCTCTGGCCTAGTTGTCATTCTCACAGAACTGGGTACATTGTGAGAGCATATGAGGTAACACAAGCATGTAAACTTGCTAGGTGAAAGCTCAGAAAGACAATCGTTATTCTGAGAATGTGCCGGCCAATGGCCATTTAACCAAGGTCTTGTAGGTAGGGATCTTTTTCACAGTTTGCCCCCTCAACCCCCTCGCACCGACCCCCCCATACGATCATGGACAACACTTGAGTCTGATGGGTCACCTGAACTGTTTGTTGTCACTGAACTTTGTGGAACAGGGATCAAGAAATGACTGGTGCCCTTATCACAGTGTTCTTGACAAGTATGAAGTCTCCTGGCTGGGTATTTCAGAGAAAGGTTTTATCATGTTGGAATTAGTACATTATACTCAACATGGATACACTGAGTTTTAGGGGTTGTTTTTGTGTGGACTTGGAAAGTCCCATTGTCATATCTGACTTTGAATGTTTTGGCTTGCTAAGGGTTAGTACATTATTGAGGAGTGAGTACTATAATACTTCTTAATTTAGAGGTAAGTATTTGTTAGGAACTTTGAACGGAAGACTGTTGTACACATCTCAGAGAGTATTTATTCCAGAGATTGAGAGGTCACATGTCTGTAAATTCAATTTATCCTCCTTTGAGGGGCCTTAGAATTAGAAAGCAGGGGTGCTAATTTTGGTTCTACCAGTTAATAGTTTTGTGTCCAAAGGCAAGTCACCCAACTTTGGGATTTCCTTTTTTGGTCTAAATTGGGAGATGATGGTGTTATTTGCTGTTGCTTTTTCAAGGATCAAAGGAGACCACAAGTTTAAGAACAAAAGGCTAAGTATGGTCTTGTTATTAAGAAATTCCCATAGGTCTCCTAGCCTGGATAAGAGGTATGTTTATTCAGAAGGCAGGTTCTGAGTCAGAACCACAAATAGAGCAGCAAACAAGATAGTCCCCAACCTGGTGGAGCTCATTTTCCAGTGACTAGGCTACAAAGATTAAGTACATAATATTATTTCAGAGAGTGACTAAGTACAGTGAGGTAAAGGAAGATAAGGGAATGACAGTGGGGGAACACGGTAGGTTGTTTTAGATATGGTCTGTAAGGGAAGACCTTTCAAAAAAGGTGACAGGTGAATCAACTGAAGTGAGAGGAAGAGCCTGAGGTAAGAACATTTCAGGCAAGGATCATAGGAGCAGTCAGCACTTGTGTGGACCTTACTAATACGTGAGGCAGTCTTCTAAACACTAAATTTTTATACCGACCTTATACTGTGAATACTAACACCTCCATTTTTATAGAAGAAGAATCTGACGCACAGGAAGCGTTGCTCAAGATTGTACAGCTAAAATGTGATAGAGACAGTATACAAATTTGGGCAGTCTGGCTTCAGAGTCTCTGCTCCAGATGGCAGCCCTTTAGAATAGGAGCAACAAAGAAGCAATGGTCTGAGGGGGAAGCTAGTCTGAGGTGGCCAAGGCAGAGCAAGGTGAGTGTTTAGATCACTGCAAGAGATAGGGAAAGTGGTGGCAGATGATCTTGGAGAACCAGGCCAGGTTATGGGGGCTGTGGTGAAGTAAAGGCGTGATTCTAGGTGTGAAAGAAAACCACCAGAAGTTTTATATCAAGGAAATAGCATTTGATTTTACTTTTATTGGTTGCAGAATTAACTTGAAGGTCATGGAGTGGGGGAGGGTATCAAAAGTGGGGAGGTAGGAGGCATGGTTCTACCCTGGAGGAGAGCTGCTGCTGTCTTGGCCTTGGAGAAGTAGTTGCAGAGATAATAGTAAATGGTCAAATTCATGACGAAATTGAGGGTAGAGCTACTGGTGTGAATTTACTAAACTGGAGAGTGAGGAAAAGGAAAAGTCATGACTTCCTAGGTTTTAGGTTGGAACAACTGGGAGAACTGTAGTGCTATTGACTGAGCAGGTGGAAAGGGATTTGGTGAGAAAATCATGAATTCTGTTTTGGACAAGTTTTAGATGCCTTGTAGACATAGTAATACTAGAGCTAGTAATAATAGTAAGCACTTTGAGGCATAAACTGTACTGGGCAGGCTTTTAAATGTGGGACACTTGGTTAAGTTTTGGGAGTTCAGGGATGAATAATACATAGCACTCTCCTTGGAGGAGCAGTCTGAGGAAAAACCTGTGGGAATAAAACCAGAGTAGACCAAATGCATAAAAGCATGCGGATCATTTCATTTTGACCTTTGCAGCCCCTTCCACCCTATATACTGGAGGGATGGGGCATGAAGGGGTCAAAGGAGGAAAAGAATGCCTAACCAATTGCACAGTGAATTTGAGGCTCCCCAAGAGTCCTCTTCAACAAAAGAATTACTCATAATCTTGCATATTTTACTGTATTTGCATTAGCTTTATTTGGCAACGATATAATTTTTACCAAATGAAATAAATTCTGATATTTTAGTATCATTGTGGAGTGACGAGATTTTCCAGTTCTATTACCTCAGTGTTGACAGGATTTACTAGTGAAATAAGGGAGTTGGCTTGAAATGTTGCAGCTTGCATAATACAGAGTGATGGAGGGGCTGTGTGAGGTATTTAGGCAGGTTTCCACTGGTTTAAGTGTATCACGCCAAAGTTCCACATGTTGGAGTAAGTTTCAGTTTCTCTGCTGCTCTTCTCTTTAACACTGAGGTTATTATTTTTTTTTGTTATAGAAAGGGGATCTGGTGGTACATCTCAGGTGGAGTTATAGATGACCTCTCCCATCTGGAACATTGTAGCGCATGGAAACTAGAACAATATGCACAAAAATTCGTGTCTTATTTCTGTACATCTCTTTAAGAGTATACTCTAATGTCCATACATTTGTCGTAATTTTATTAATTCCTAACGTATTTCAAATTTGAACCATTAAAACATTTTATAGAATTACACCATTGTAGATTTTGTGATTAATTTCAGAGTTTTTTTCTTACAATATATAAAATATCCTGTTGAGCTTTTTTAACTGTCAGTGGGGTAGTTGATATGAATAACCAAATCCATCATCACTCTAAATGGGAACCCTCCACAAACAGAAATGCAGAAATGTGCCATTTCATTTTGCAGTTCACAGAACCTTAAATCCCCTACCATGGCTTCCCGAAGTTTAGTAGGGTTGAAATGGATAAGTATTTCTTTATCTACAGTTGCAGCTAGCTTTCCCATGAATATCAGATATTCATATATAGTATTAAGTATTCTTGAAGGGGCTCCTCATTGCTCAGGCTTTGTCATTTTTTAAGTTCAGTCTTAGTGAGGGCACTGTTTGATCAATGTTTAATTGTGCTAGAATGCTCCCAGCAGGGCGGGCATAATGGTTAAGTCTTCCTATTTGAAGACAGGAACCCCTCTCTCTAACACTGACCGTTCTAGATAACTTGTAAAATCCAGATTCTTTTACAAATCTATATTTACATGAACAAATTTAGAAACTACTAGTTAAGAATACAAATGCAAGTGTCTGGAAATTGTTTCTTTTAGAAAATTATTTATCTCGCCCACTGATAACATGTAATGGGCACTAAATATTTTTTAATATTTAAATGTCTTGTAGTTTCTTTTTTTTTTAATCTTGTAGTTTCTGTTAGTCTATTCTGTTATTACCTTCAACTCCTAAATGTATGTGTGTGTATATATATATATGTGTATATATAGTGTGTATGTATATACACATTATATGTATATATATATATACACACACACAGTGTACTTGCAGTAAGAGCTGAATACTACTAGTCTGTGTACTTTAGCATTGTAAATGTTTAAATATATTTAAATAATGTAAACATTTAAGTGTCACTTAAATTTGATTCATTTGATACATGGTTACTTAGAAATTAAGATCTTGAGGCTTGATTTTTTTTCCCCCACATAAATAATGACTATTAATTAGTAAGGCTGGGTGAAGACTAAGCTTTAGTGACAGATTAATCAAATTATTATCCCAAAAGACCATGCAAGAAGAAAATTCTTAAGAGAGGTTTAAGCAAAAACTACATGGTGATGGAAGGGATATGTTAACCATTACTCCCTACCATAGCTATAATTCTTAAGTATTATTATCCTACAGACAGCATTCTTTTCATTGGTCCTAGCAAAGGTGCATTCTACATAAATGTGATATAAATAGTGGAATATATGGAAGTATGGATTTACCTCAGTGTAAATTTACTAGCAAACCTGTTACAACCCAGGTTTTTTTACCTGGGTTGTAACAGGTAAAAACCATTTACCTCAGTGGTTCTCCACTGGGGATGATTTTGTTCCTTCCCCCAAGTCACTCGAGATATTTGGCAAATGTCTAGAGACATTTTTGGTTATTACAACTATGTGTGAGGGCATTGTACCTGTCATGTAGTCGGTGGAGGCCAGGGATATTCTTAAATATCCTGTAACGCACAAGACAACCTAACAAAAAAAAATTATCCAGTTCAAAATGTCAGTACTGCTGATACTGAGAAACCCTGCAATATGTAACTTTTTTCTTTCTTCCTTACTATTTTTTTTTTTTTTTTGATGCTTTGGAGGTTGAGGCAGTAGTTGTCAGTGGCAAATACCTGACTTGAACAAAAGATTGTGTTCAGCAGCTTTTAGTTTGTTGGAGAGCTGAGCCAATTTGGTTCATTTATTGCAAGGAAAATAGTTTTTGTACCTAATAGCCTTGAATTTTTTTGGTTGCCAATATGTCTAGTGTTTTTCGTTTGGTATTTAGCTATGAATATTTTTTCTTAGTAAAATTAATTTGGGCACCATACAATTCTGGGTTGTAACAGGTTTGCTAGTATAAATCTCATTCATATATTGAATTAACTGTCTCACAGTTACATGGTTGTTTATATATTTCAGAGATACTTTCACATTAATTTTTATATGTGATTTTCATGAACACCCCATGGAATGTATAGGACATGCATTATCCTCACTACTTGCCAGATGGGGAAACAGACTTAGATCAAAATGACTTGCTATATATATTATAGCAAGTTAGGGACAAAAGCAAATCTAGGACTCTGCGAGGTTTTGATGCTTAGGACATTTTTAAAGTTACTAGTTGTCTCATTTGATCTTCCTGTCTTATGAAAACTAGGAATTTACTTAAGATCACCTAACTCATAATAAAGTTTTGACTATTTTTACTGACCTGTGCTGCCTCTCTGGATACCCTCTAATAAAGAAATTTGACACTCTCTGGATAAATTCACCAAATCCATTCTTAACCTAACTAAGTAGGTCTCTTGACACTGTAAGGGAGAAAAAAGTCTCCATCACCTTTGGGTCTCAGTCTGGGCCTAAGTAGTAAACTGATACAAGACAGATTAGCAGTAGAAAAACATACAAACTTTATTAAACTTATACAGGGAAGTCTTGAACTTCATCAAGACCCAAAGAAGTAACCAGAACAGGAAGCTTTTACACAGTTTAGGCAAAGAAACAATAAATTTGTGAAGAACTGACAGGATCCAGAAGAGTCTGGGCTAGGGGTAGTAAATGGTGAAGAAGTAAGGAGGAAGATAAGGATTAGTTTAGTAAGATTTCTTTGTACAGGTGTCTCTGCTCCCAGTTCCCTATCTCTGGTGGTAAGAATGTCTTCCTTCCTCCTGGTACAAGGGAGGATACCTTTCACAGGGGAATTTATCTTTTACTTTCAGGACCAAAAAAAGGAGATTCAGAGTGTCCTTGCACCTGCTGTTTCTTAAGTACCTTTGATTCAAAATAATCAAAAGGTCAAAGTGGCACATTTGGGGGTGACTACAAAACCTAGTCAGATGTTCATGTTGTCACTTGAATCAGTTGGTAATTCAGTGTTTGTACTGTGCTTGGAGTTGAGTGGCATCTTTACTGAGTTTTGATAAAGCATAAGGTAATGCTGCTTGCTATGTAGAATTTATTTTTTGAGCACACTCAGGTCCAAAAGCAGTGAAGAGATGGCTCTCAGCTGTATTTGAGTATACTTGGGTGAAGTAACCTACTTGGCATGATTCACTTTGCCATTCTGATAGAGGGATTTAGACTTAGAATAGGATTTCCATTCATTCTAATTTTTAAATTAGAAATCATATTATTCTCTTTAGCCCTTGCCATCTTTTAGTCACATTTGAGACTCTCTTACTTTCCAAAAGAATATCTACTCAAATTATTTGATGAGTTACTATTTCGTTTGAAGATTATTTGATGATATTCTGTTCTTGGTGTGAGTTTCAGTGATTGGAAGAAAAATTTTAATACCCAGAAGTGGAATTGCTGGGGCATATGGGAGTTTTAGTTTTCTTTTTTGGGGGGGATCTCCACACTGTTTTCCACAGTGACTGCATCAGTTTACATTCCCAGCAACCGTGCACAAGGATTCCCTTTTCTTTTCTCCATAGTCTTGCCAACATTTGTTACCTCTTGTGTGTTTGATGATAGCCATTCTAACTGGTATGAGGTGGGATCTCATTGTGGTTTTGCTTTGCATTTCTCTAATGACGAGTGATCTTGAGCACCTTTTCATGTTCCTGTTGGCCATCTGTATGTCTTCTTTGGAAAAAAGTTTATTCTGATCCTCTGCCCATTTTTAAAATCAGCCTGTTTGTTTTAATGAAGTATAGTTGACACACAGTGTTAAATTAGTTCAGGTATACAAAGAGTGATTCCTCAGCTCTGTATATTGTGCTGTGCTCACAGCAAGTGTCACCATATAAAGCTATTATAATATCTTGACAATATTGCTCATGCTGTCCCTTTCATCCCTGAGATTTACTCATCCCATAAGTGGAAGCTTGTACCTTCCATTCCCCTTCACCCATTTTTGCCTATCCCCGCACCTCTTGCCCTTGTGGCAAACAACAGTTCTGTATTATTAGGTCTGTAATTGGAAATTTTAATGTTTTCTGTAGAATAGAATAGAATAGGCTGGATGTGGACAATTGGTAGTATGAAACTGTGGGTCTGGGATTAAGAAGGGAAGGAAAAAGACCTTTGTTAGTGCATTTGTATATTGGGCCATGAAGGATTATACTTATATTTAAAAAGTGAAGATTTTCAACTTTCCCATACAACTGACTTAGCATAAAAATATTTTTCTTACCTTCATGAAGAAAAATGCTATATCCAGGTTAACATAATATTTATAGCATTTTTGAGGGGAGAGACCACCATTAAGTGTAACTGAAACAGAGCTGGATTTCATACTTGCTAAGGAAGGGAGAGCTGTGCTTGCAGAGTAGAATCCTGGAAACAGGCAGAGATGTACTTAGGGTTTTGAAGAAGCATGGAGTTTTAAGATTGGCTTACTTTCAGTGAGACAATTTAGGGATTGGCCAACTTTAAACTTGGACTTTAGGGACTGGCTGGCATTGAGAAGCAAGGGTACAGAAGCAAGGCAGTTACTGATCGGCTGTCTTTCTCAGCTGAGGGCTTAAGTGGAAATGTTGACTAGAGTTTAAGGATTGATAGATTGGGGCATATTTAAAACTGGTTACTTGTTCCCAGCTTGAAATAGAGCCAAAGAATAATCTTTTCCTTTCTTGAAACTGGAGAATAGGTACTTTTATTTTCCATTGAAATTTGTCAAACATTTATATTAGCAGTTGCGCTGATATACACTTCTGATTTTGCTTTTCTTCTGAAATTTTTAAAAAAAGAAATGAGTGCTGTGAATATCATTTGTTTTCTGTCTACCAGTCACAGGATTATATGTTATTTGGGACCCAGGCTGCTTCAAGGATTATTTTTATATATAGTTAAAAAGGTAATATGTTATTTATGGAAATACTTTAATGTTTTAAACACTGTGGTGAAAGCTGTTACTTTTATGTCTATTTTTCTCTCTTGTGGGAGTGTGTTGTATCATATGCCTGCCAAAAGCAGCCTTGATGGATGTTGAATTATAAATCTAAAAGTTTATTGTTTTTGCTGTTGTTAGAGATATATCCAGAAGTGATGACTTTTTGAAAGTTAATTAAGGATTATTCTTATCAGCATTTTAGAAGCTTAATGATTATACTGTATGTATTTTGTATAAGGTAGGCTGAGTTATTTTATATCTTTGAATCATTTTACCACAATTATAGTACCATTTTTATAAAGTATTTTGTATTAATTCTTATTTTATAATATTTTTATTTAGAATGAAATAAAGAGGTATTTACGACGGTTTACTGGAACTCTGACAAAAAGTAGATTTTTTTTAAAGTGATCTCTCACATGATATTTTAGTTTTAAAAATGTTTTCCTTCGAGATGCTAAGATAAACTCAGAGGGCATTCTTTATATTACAAGTTAGAGAAGGCAAAATTAGTTTTTGGTATATTTTCTTTGTTGTATTGAAGTTTTATTAAAAATACCTTGCGTACTGTATTTACATAGGAAATAAGCTCACAGTACTTAAAAAAAAAGAATTGGTAACGGGTATTGTCATGTTTATATGCAGCCGGTTTCCTTTCTTAACCTATGGCTTGTGCTATCCCTCTCTGCCCTCTAGACAAGTATTATCCAGTGATAAAGCTACATTTATGACTTGGATAAAACATTTTTATATGAAAACTCTTTGCAAATGCAAAGCCTAATTCTTGTATTTGTTCACAGTCCAAATTTCTTAACTGCTATGATAGTTAACCTTAAGAGCTTAATCTCAACCCAGTACTAAAATTAATATTGTTTATGACGCACTGTTGTTTAATTACTAAATGATACTCAGACATTTTTATCCTCAACATTTACATTTTATAAATTTATACTAAATATGTACTTAGATTTTCTAGGAAAAAGATGTCTTTGATACCTGAATGTGGTTACTGGGATTACTTATGTGCTGTTATTTATGTGTATGAAATAATGGATTTGAAATGTGATTTTTCTCTGTGCATATGCAGTAAATAGTTGGGCTTTTATTGCCCAGTGATATGATCAAAAAAAGAATCCTGAATTAAATGATCTTCTGTAGTAACAGGAAAAAAACCATTATCTGCTAATATAACGGGTATAAAATGGTATCTCATAGTTTTATTTTGCATTTCTTTCATAAGCAGAGAGGTTGAGTTTCTCTTCATTTACTTGTTAGCCATATGGATTTCACTGTTAGTTGTCAGATTTAGCAAATAAAAATATAAGACAACCTGTTAAATTTGAATATTAGATAAATATTGAATGTAAGTATATACCCTTGTATTAGTTGGGATATACTTATACTAAATATCTTTATTGCTTCTCTTTATTTCAAATTTAATGGGGCATTCTGTATTTTATTTTTACCTTCTATAAATTATCTGCTGCTGTCTCTTACCAAATTTTTAATTTCATTTCCTATCTTCTTGTTATCTTAAAGAGTTCTTGGCATATACTAGATATTAAATGCTTTTTTAAAAAACTTTTTGAGGTTGCAAACATATTTTTCCAGTCTTCTGTATAGCTGTTAACTTTATAATATTTTTTGTTGATTAACAGTCCTTAATTTTGATGGAGTCAGTTCTTTCAGTTCCATCAGAATTTTCCCATATTGTTTGTACTTTTGGGATCTTAAATCTTTTATCACTCCAAGATCCTAGATATATCATCCTACTTTTTACTTCATTAGCTTCATAGTTTTACCTTTCACATTTAGGTCTTTTCTACATTTGGTGTTTATTTTAAGGGATGAGTATTAGGAAATGAAATGAGAGAGGTAATGGAGGGAGCAGATTGCATGGGGATTGTAGGCCATTGTAAGGACTTTGGTTTTTATGCTCAGTGAAAGAGGAAGCCAGTGGAGGTTTTAAACAGAGGGTACCACAGTCTGAAATCTGAAACATGCTTTCAAAAAAATTTCCTGGTGACTCTTGAGAATAGGTTCTGTGAGGTATGGCAGACTGTTGTTACTTCTTTCCTGCTATCTAGGATATCCTTTTCTCTATTCATATCTGAATCTCTCTTAGGGACTGTATTTTCCAACTTCCCCTGACTATAGAAGATTGTCTATGTGATTAGGTTTGGGCCAATTAAATGTGAGCAAAAGTGATATGTGCAACTTCTGGGTAACTTTCTTAAAGATGAGGTGCTAGTCCTGTTCTTCTCTCTGTGCCGTACCCCCACCCTGACTAGAAAAAAACAACTAGAATGACAACAGCTGCCTTGAACCCAGAGCTAGACATCCTGTGATGAGGATGGAAGAGCCATTGCTAGTTGGCCTAGGTCCCCAGACGACCTTGTGGGACAGAACCAACTACTGCTCACCCTCCCCTAAGCACCGGCCTATCTCTGTACTATTTCCAGGAAAAGAATAAACCTTCTTGTTTGAGCCACTGTATTTGTCATTGTTTTATCACAACAGCTTTCCCAATACCCAATTTAGTGCCAAAACGGGTACCTGCAGTGGGGTGTTGCTGTAATAGCTAAAATGCATGGCACTGGCTGCGTTGTTGGCCAGCAGATAGTAGGCACCATGTTAGAGGCTGGAAAACTGGTGACCCTTGTTACGCTATAGCAGAACCCTTGCTGAAGCTGTCACTTCTGATAACTTGGAAGGGCATGGGTGTGTTCGTCCAGTTTGTAGCTTCAGGAGAGTGGTTAGACTGCTAATGTGAGAAGGCTCACAAGAGTTGATTAGCTGCTTTAGCAAGGAAATGCAAGAGGGTGTCAAGTAAGAGAACAATTAGCTAGTTTGCACTTAGAGGTGGAGTGGAGGGGGTATAAATTTGCTAATGAGGTTCTGTGTGCCCATAGCCTATGCTTCACACTGCCTAAAAGGACAGTAATATGGGGTATTGCAGGGCTGGAAAAAGTAGTTTCTTTTTCCCAAACAGCAAGAGGTTAGATTCATTTTTAGGAAACTGTCAGATTTTCTTGGCCGGAGAAAAGTGGAAGCCAGGCTAGACAAGGATCATATTAAGGATTTATCTTGCCACCAGAACCAGTCACTTAAGCTAGGTAAAGCTCCAGTTACAAACACAAAGTCTCTATAGGACAACAGAGGTTTATTTCTTTCTTATGACATGTCTATGGCTCTGTTCCACCATCCTCTACCACTCTAAGCCAAAGGAATAGGCGTTTTGGGGACATTGCTGTTCTGTTTCAGAGGGAAGGGAGACATGGCAGAAGCAGCTGCTTGGAAGCGGCATGTGTTACTTTTGTTCATCTTTTATTGGCCAAAGCTAATTGAGTGGCTGAGCCTGAAATCATTCAGGCAGAAAGAACATTTTAGGTCACATGGCTTGTCCCGATGTGAGTGAGGTGTGGTGGTGGTATAATCATCCCACCATGTGAATCAGATGCTCTCAAGTTAGCTAACCTGAAATCAAGGGAGAGAGGGATGCATCTGCCTCAGAGGTCAGCTAATAATAGGAGGGCAGAATTGACAAGCTTAGCGTCTACCATCAGACTAAATTTTGAGTTGTGGTCACTTTTCACGTAGAACTGGCCTAAGACAAAGAGACCTGTGGAGGTTTTGAGAGGATTATATTGGCGAAGATGCCACAAGTTTAGCTTGCCAAAATTTGTGATGGTTTGCCATTGTTTTACAACTAAAGCAATCTTTGACCCCCAAACATGTGCCCCCAGGAAATAGGCTGTTAGTTCTTTCTGACCTCTTTGGGAGCACATACTTTGTTGTGTTCACATCATATATTGCTGGAAAGGATAACAGAAGAAAGTATCTTCCAGAGAAAAAGCCGGGTTCCAGCAAGCAAATGGACAAGGGAGTCTGTCTCCTCCCTAAGGTCCCCCTGCCCCTCACCCCCGCCCCAGCACAGAACCTGAGTTTAACCAAGAATCTTGCTTCTCTTGTAGAGTGGGGACTCTCTGCCATTCCTGTCCAGCAGTATTTCATCATTGGTAAAAATAGCATTTGCCATTCTTTTCAGAATGGAAAACTTAATTGCATTAATCTTATTTGTATTCTATTGTACATTGGATGTAATGGTGGTGGTAGAGAGCAAAGTTACTTGTCTGTTGGTTTGTAGGTCACTGGACAGGGGACAGGGGCACAGTTGGTATCTCTTGAAGAGTTGTGTATCACCCAGAGATCTTAGACTTTGAGCTGAATCCAATAACTGTGTGAGACTTCAGGTTATCCCTTTAGAAAAAGTGAGGAATGTTTCAGAGTGGGAAGAAGGATGCACTCCCACCTCTGATACTTGCTGTCACATAGCTTCGATTTCTGAGGCTCCTCGTAGCCAGAGGAGACCGCATATCTTAAGTTTTGGCTATGGATGGGAGTGGAAGTGATGTGTGCACATCCCATTTGTATTAAAAATCAGCTGTCTGTCATATTCTTTTTGCCCCACCCCCATGGATGACTTGTGGTTGAGCCAGCTACCATCCTACAGACAAGGGCAGTCCCCCAGAGAGAGTGGCAGGACAGGAGAGAAGGAACCTCAGTTCCCATGGCCACTACATGAGAGAAGTGAACTCCTCTTTTGTTGGTGTCGCTACATTCCTGGTCTTGTTACAGCAGTTTAGCCTATATCTTGGTTAATACAGATGGTGGTGATGAAAACAGGAAACAAACATGGAGAAATCAATTTGGAATTGTTAGTGATTTTTTTCTCACGTGAAGCTTTTTGTTTATATATCCTTTCTGTGAAAGTTTATCTTTCAAATTGTCTAACAAAGAGTTCAGAAATAAACTCCTTTAATTGAACATCATTCCTGTTGTGATTTCCTTTTTATTTCATGTGCATAACACATTCTTGTAAAAATTTTGTATCCTGATATATCCATATGCTGTCCATTTTCTTTGTTGCTGTAGAGTTCTTTCACTTGTATAGTTATTGTTGTCATTTAACATTTGGTTTTTACCATTCTTGTCTTACTGTTGGCTATTATGGACTGTATTGTGTCCTCCCAATAATTCATATGTTGATGCCTTAATCACCCATCTTACTATATTTGGAGATAGGGATTTTAGGGAGGTGATTAAGGTTAAATGAGGTCATAAGGGTGATCCAGTAGGTCCAATAGAACTGTTGTCCTTATCAGAAGAGGAAGAGACACCATAGCTCTCTGCCATGTGAGGAGACACATGAGAAGGCAGATTTCTGCCAACTCAGGAGGAGGGTTTTCACCAGAACCAGACTATACAGGCACCTTGATCTCGGACTTCCAGCCTCCAGACTGTGAGAAAAATACATTTTATTCTTTAAGCCACACTCACGGTATTTTGTTATGGCAGCCCAAGGTAAGACAGCCCAGGTTTTTAACTGCCATACCACATGCAAGGGGCTTTTCTCAGATCACAGTCAACAGCAAAGCAAACTGCAAAAAAAGAGTCCAAAAGAGGAGAACACCAAGAAAGAGTAATGTTACAGAAGTCAAGAGATAAGCATTTTAAAATTGAGAATGTCAATATTAAATTGACAGGTCTAATAAATTCTGAGTGAATTTTGAGTTAAGAAGTCATTCGGGGGCGCCTGGGTGGCTCAGTGGGTTAAAGCCTCTGCCTTCGGCTCAGGTCATGATCCCAGGGTCCTGGGATCGAGCCTGGCATCGGGCTCTCTGCTCAGCAGGGAGCCTGCTTCCCTTCCTCTCTCTCTCTGCCGGCTTCTCTGCCTACTTGTGATCTCTGTCTGTCAAATAAATAAAATCTTAAAAAAAAAAAGACATTCGTATTTTGGAGAGAGTGTTATGTTTGCACAAAATCCAGATTGCAGAGGTTGAGTAGTGAATTGGGGGGTGGTGGTGGGTGTGGTAGAAATAATGAGTTTAAGCCCTTTTTTCAAGACAGTTGGCTGTGAAAGGGAAGGCGCAACTAGGACAGTGGCAAGAGAGAGAGACATCACATCTGGGGGAATATGTTAGGTTTGTTTGTTCATTTGTTTTATAATGAGAGAACTTTAAGCATTTCTGTACAGTGGTACAGTGGGGGGAAAGTCGTAAAGGAGAAGTGGAAGATTTGGAAGAGGAAGGTGGGTAAATGATGGCTTTAGATCCCTTAGGAGGTGGGATGTCTTGAGTTCTGGAGCCTGGTTGAAGGTTACCTTTGGGAAGGATGAGGGATATCCTTCCTCCACTCTCTCAGGAAGGAGGTAAGAGTGCGGTTGTTGGGCAGCAGGGGTGGAGGAAACCAAGGGAGTCTGACCTAATAACCTCTCTTGGTTCTGTGGAGGTAATGTCATTTGCTGAGCAGAGGGAAGAATAGGAAGTTTGAAGAAAGTAATGGAAGTTTGGAATTGATTCTGTGAGATGTGAGAGAGGGAGTTGATTGGGAGCCCACAAAGAGACTGTTGGGCAGCAGCAAGCAAGGGCTCTATCGAGATGGTCTGAGACCATGCATTTGCAGAGTCTCTGGTCCACTTGGTTGAGGCTTCTACAGTAGGAATCTCTAGTATGAGTGTGGGAGTGGAGAAGATTGGTTTAGGGGAAGGACAAACCAGCCAGAAAGCTAAGTATAGGCAAGAGAGTGGGCAAAGCTGGATGATTAGATCCTAGGTTTATAGTGGATAGGAAGTGAAGCTTGGAGCATGGCTGATGGATCAGGAAGAGAATAGAGAGGGCAGGGGGAGAAACTGAAATCTCGAACATATTAAGATCAAGTATGATTCATTCATTCATTCATTCAATAAATATTGAGCATTTATCTTCCAAACACTGTTCTCTGTGGTGTGGCAGCTTAGATCAAAACAAGGCCCCTGCCTTGCTGGAGCTGGCTTCTAGAGGGGAGGTAGATAAACATATATATACATGAAAATGTTGAAAAAGGAAGGATAAGGGGGTAGAGAGTGATGCAGATGCTATTTTAGATGATGTGAACAAGAAAAGATTCTTGGAAGAGATGCCCTCTGAGCTGAGACTGGCATATAGTTAGGACACAGCCATGGGAAGAGCACCCCAGGGTATGCCAGAGCCCTGGTCCGGAGCTTGCCTGAGCAGTGGCCGGGTAGCTGGGGAGCGTGAGTGAGGAGGAGAGTGGTAATTACTGAGGGCCGGTGTGCTGCAGGGCTGCAGTAGGATCTGGGATTTTTTCATTCAAGTGTCCTGAGAAAGCCATTGGAAGGTTTGAATCAGAGAAGTGACATGATCTGTTTTACTTTTCTGAAGGTTCACGTTGGCTCTTCTGTGGAGTTTTGATTGGCAATGGCAGGTAAGGAATTGAGAGAGCTAGAAGGGTAGGGGATTGTAGCCTGTAAGTAGCAGATTGGGGTTTAAGATTTCAGCAGTTGAATCCTTCTGGGTGAAGGATCCCATTGCTGCTCTTTTCAGCAGGCACACCCACTCCACAATAGGCATTATTTTCAGTTGATAAAGGTCTGACCCTGACCCTTGGCTTCTGCCGCACCCTTTCCTGTTTTTAACTCTGCCCCTCACCAGCTTCATTATTCATTCTCCCATTTTGTCCCTGCCTGTCTTTCAGATGTGATGCGCCCTGTTGTCTGTGGAGCCAAGACTTCCTCTAGATTTAGATTTACAGACCTTTTCATCAGAGTCTGATTTTAGTCTTTGGACAACTTCCTAGAAGCCCAGGATGTAAGACAGGTGAAAGTAGGGGAAATGGAAGGCTGTGTGCTGTGTTCCGACCTCTTAGGGCGGTTCCCTGGCTCCCTGAAGCAAAGCCCAAGCCTTTCATTTCACCGTGTGGAAGAGCCCCGTGTGGAAGAGTCTGTGGTTGCTGTGGTAGCATGCCATCTCCCGGATCACCTTGGGTCCCCCTCTCCAGGCTCAGCCTGTGCTGCCTCAATCTGCAGGCACTTAGCTGAGCAGAGGGCACTATGCACGCCCTACGATTACAAAGTGGTGTGCAGTGCCATTCAGAGCTACCAGTAGGCGTGGTACTCTCTTCCCCAGTGGTAGTTTTACTAGCTGTTACTTGATTTACTGAGCCTGCACAGCAAAACTGAATGTTGGTCTAATTATAAACCATCTTTCTCAACAAATTCTTTTATTGACTCTAATTAAATATGCTAACATTTTTTAAAAAAGAAAATAGGTATATTAAATTTGGAATAACATTTCTGTGGACAAAACACAAGGCCAAGAAATGTCAAGTTTGTGAGGGCCATTTAGTGCTATGCCTTCAGTCTCTGGGGGCTATTTAGTCCTTCTGCTTTGCCTTAAGGATATTTTGATAGGCCAGGTTTGAACTACCTTTTTAGGTGGTTGGATTTGTAATTCTATATTTTTGTTTTTATGTTTAATGGAGCTATTACAACATTTTTTGTTCACATGGGTAGGAACTGGCTATGATACAGACTTTGAGCCTTCAGGCTTTTCTGGTTAAAGGTAAAAATATGAGTATTTTCCTCTTCTACTTGGATTTCCTTTTGACAGATGCCATTCAAGTAAACATGTCTGCATTAGAAAAAGGATTTGTAAGAACCAAGTGATGGCCCAGTAAGGTCAGTACTCAAACAAGGTCATCCTGGGCCACAAAATAAGTTTGACACTTTGGATTTTTTTAAAAAATAGGATATTCCTTACATTAAAATCTGTAATGTTTCTTCTTGAGAGTTGAGGGTAGATTTCTGAGCACTAAGATAAATCTTTTTTTTTTTTTTTTTTTTTTTTTTTTGGGGTGGTTTGCCATCAGGAAATTGATTTAGCACTCAGGATTTTGTATAACACTGCCAAATTATAAGGTTAATGAAGGACTTGGTCATGTTCACTGATGCATCCTGAGCATAGCACCTGCTACATTAACACATAACTATTTTTTGAGTGAATGAATGAATCATCTGTGATATAACTCTGGAAATAATACTGTCTGGTTATTGATACAGGCAGCATCAGGATTGAATGAGGGCGCCTTTCTGGGTATGCTGTCAACACTGTAGCCATGAATATATGACCCCTTAAGTTAATAAAAATAGGAGCAGAGCTGTAAGCATTTTTTTTTTTTTTGAGTCTGCCAGTTGTCAAGTCTATTTAATCGTATAAAAATGCCAGTTCTACCAGTAATATGGGGATAGCAACACAGACTTTGTTTATTGAGTGTAAGTAGCTCCACCAAGATTAGATGGGGTACATAGAGTGGGAGAAAATACATACATGCAAATCAGTTATCTGACAATGGACTTGTATCCAGAATTTATAAAGAACTCTTACAACCTGGTAATATAAAGAACAACACAATTAAAAAATGGGCAGAGGACCTGAATAGACATTTCTCCAAAGAAAACTTGTAAATTGTAAATAAGCTCATGAAAAGATGCTCAACTTCATTAGTCATAGGGGTAAGCAAGTCAGAGTCACAAAAGATAGCACATAGTCAAAGACAGATAATAACAGGTGTTGGTAAGAATGTGGTGAAATTGGAATGAATGCTCATACATTGCTGGTGGGAGAAAAGGAGGCAGCTCCTTTGGAAAACAGCTTAGCAGTTCTTTAAAAGCTTAAAGCATAGAGTTACCATAGGTTACCCAGCAATTCCACTCCTAGGTCTATACCCAAGAGAACTCAAAACACACATCCACATAAACATTTATACACTAATGCTCATAGCAGCATTATTCGAGATAGTTAAAACACAGAAACAATGCAAATGTCCATCCGTTGATGAATGGATAAGCAAATTGTGGTGTATTATTCACACAATCCAATGGGATATAATTTAGCATGAAAAAGGAAGTGCTGACACATGCTACAAAATGGACAAATCTCAAAACATGCTAAGAAGTCAGACACACAAATTGTCCTATGTTGTAGGACTCCATTTATATGAAGTGTCCAGAATAGGCCAATCTAAGGGGACAGAAAGTAGATTAGTGGCCAGGAAGGGTCATAGAAGGGAGATGGGGAAAGACTGCTAATGCATAGAGAATTTCTTTTTAGGATAATGGAAATGGTCTAAAAAATTATTTGTGGTGATGGTTTTACAACTCTGTGAATATACCAAAATCAGAGAATCATCTGCTGTGAAAGGGTTAATTGCATAGTATGTGAATTATATCTCAATAGAGCTATTAAAAAAAAGAATAAATGAGGTAATGTGTGGGAATATACTTTGAGCTACTTGAGAAGATATTATTGTAGTTTGACTGTGAGGTCTTTAAATAGTAGCAGGATGACTTAGATATTTTCCCTTGCTTGCAGGTCTGTGATTTTTATGCCATGACTCAACTTTATAAGGCTATAACTCAGCAATATAAAATATTGAAAATGTTGAAACATTAAATGAAAACTGCTTGGCTTACTGTTTTTATTTAATAGGATTTTCTGAATCTGTTAATTAGCAATAAGTAGAATGTCATTTAGGAATTAGGTTTTTGAATCATAAAATTTTAGAGCTGGAAGAAACTTTAGAAGTCATGTATTCTAGGCCCCCTCATTTTGTTTTATAAGTGAGAGAAATGAGTCCTATAGGGTAACTAAGGTTAGCTAAGATGTCTTAGGGTCACAGCGCTGTGTAAATTCTAGAACTGAATTAGTGCTCTTTCTCTTGACTACCACTGGTTTTGGTGCTGTGATTGTATTAGCACTAATAATACTAATAACAGCTATTTAAACATTTCCCATATCCTAGGCATTCTGTTTGGTACTTTTTATGTATATTTTCTTGGTTATACAGATACGGAAGTTGATTCATTTTACCTGGTATTAGTTTCCTATTCTTCTGTAACAAATTAAGAGAAACTTCATGGCTTAAAACAACACAAACTTCTTATCCTACAGTTCTGGAGGTCAGAAGCCCAAAATGGGTGTTACTGAGTGTTGGCAGGAGTGCATTCCTTCCTGGAGGTTTTAGTGGAGATCAGTTTTCTTGCCTTTTCCAGCTTTTGGAGGCTGCCCACATTCTGTGGCTTGTGGCCCTCCCTCTATGTACATCAGTGGTGGTGGGACAAGTTTCACAGGCAATCTTTTTGGTTCTGACTTTTAACGCTTTCTCTCTTTCCCTTTAAAGACCCTTGTGGTTCCTGTGGGTCCACCTGGGTATTCCAGGATAGTCTCCTTATTTTAAGGTAATTTGATTAGCAGCCTTAATTCCTGGTTGCCATGTAACATAACATATTCACAGGTTCCAGAGATTAGGATGTGGATATTGCTGAAGGGGATTTTGTGTGCCTTCTGTGCCTACCACAGTCTGTTAAGTAAAGAGATTTAGGATCACAGAGGTTAAGTAAGTCATCCAAAGTTGTGGGGCACCTGGGTAGCTTAGTGGGTTAAAGCCTCTGCCTTCATCTTAGGTCATGATCCCAGGGTTCTGGGATTGAGCTCCGCATTGGGCTCTCTGCTCAGCTGAGAGCCTGCTTCCCTTCCTCTCTCTCTGCCCGCCTCTCTGCCTACTTGTGATCTCTGTCAAATAAATAAATAAAAATCTTAAAAAAAAAAAGTTGCAACATGAGCAATGAAAACACCAGTATTTTAACCCATGACTGTTATTTAGCATATCTTTCATGATTACATGGTCTTTTCCACAAATGCTCTTTCATCCTGGTCTGGCAAAGTAAATAGGACCCTGAGCAGTGTTCAGATAGTAAATAGCTTTTTCTTGCTAAAGTAAAATCACATTTACTTTAATAGTATTAAGAGAGATTATATTAATATGGAACAATTAAAAGCATGGTAGAGGAGTATATTTATTGATATGGAAACATGGTTATGACTCATCAAGAATTTCAGTTCATTAACCCCCTCCCCCCACTCCTCTTTATTCATTAGTTCCCTTCTGTCATCAGTTCTTCCTTATCCAGTCCTAGCTGCCCCAATTCAAATTGCTCTCCTGCAGATTCCCTTATGCCTTTGCACCTCTTTGATCTCTCCCATCTGGCAAAGCCAGAGGGCTGGAGGAGCCCAACTACCTGCCTGTTGGTTTCACTTGAGTGATATACCCTGCAGCCTCATTTGCCTGGCAGCCTTCCCGTGTGTTTGTTCTCTTACGCCCACAGCACATCTCCTCTATTCTTTCAAACCTTACCCAGACTGCTGTCACTTGCCACCTTAGCTGTTTATCCTGGAGTGGACAACTGTTGAGCATTGCTTCCTTTCAGAAACACTCTTCTCTGGCCTTTGGCCCACGACCCTTTCCCGCATTGCCTTTTCCCATTCTGGCTGACCCTTTTCAGTCTTCTATGTTGGACCTGAGTGCTGGAGGAGGAGCTCCTCAGGGTCTCTCATTTTTCTCACTTTGCGCTTTGGGTTTTAAATATATCTTTGAATATTTCTCCCTTATTTCTCTGGCATAGATCTTCTCAGCCTTAGCACCTAGTGACATTTTAGGTGGGGTCCATTTTTGTTGGGGGGCTGTCTTGTGCACTGTAGGGTGTATAGCAACAGCATCTCTGGCCTCTACCTACTAGATGCCAGTAGAACCTCCTCTATCCCGTAAGTGGCAACCAAAAATGTGTCACACATTGTGGAGTGTCTCCTGGGGGGGGGGTGTCAGAATCACCCCCAGGTGAAAACCATTTAGCCTAAAGCTCTTGTCTGAAGATCTAAGAATAACACCTTTCTGGCAGCTCCATTGGAATGCCTCCTAGGCATCTCATACTTAACATGACCAAAGTGGACTCTTGTTTTTTCTTTCTGGTACACTCTTCCTCCAGATTTCCTCATTTCATTTATGGCCTTGAAGGCCATTGGAAATGGCTTTTATTCTGAGTGAATTAGGGAGCTATCAGAGGGCTTGGGGCTAAGAAATGATAGATCACTGTTGAGAAGAGACTACGAATTATATATCAGGTTGAAGCAGGAAGACTTGCTAAGAAACTGTTGTGGTTGTGCAGGTAGAAAGATGGTGTAGTAGCTTGGACCAGGTGGTAATAGAGGAGATGGTAAGAAGTGGTGTCTTTGGATTAAATTTTCAATACGGATATCCCTGGGAAAAAGAGTACACTATATTGTCATGAGATTAGTATCTTAGGGTGATTTGTTTATCAGGTATTAGCTGAAAACTTGCAGGAAACATGTTTGGGTGGATCAGAGCGAGAACAGTGTAGCTAAAGCCCAAGAACTTGTGAGGATGTTACTTGAATGACTTCAGGCCAGAAAGGGTGGTAAAGTGAGAGTCTCCATAGGTGGAGTAAGGAGGACATCCAGTAAAGCCAGATACACTTCACAGTCTTCCCTGGGACAGGCCCTATCACTGTGAAACAAGTACCCAAGGCAGGGTGGATAGAACAAAGGGAAGTCAGGAGAGATACCTTGACTAGATATTGGAAGCAAGTCACCTTGGGCTATAAGCCAAAGCGAGGTGGCCATTGGCTTTTGGGGTGGACATTTTTGTTGTACAAGATTGCCTTATATGTAGTGGAATACTTCAGATCTCTGGTTTCTCACTGATAGCTATGTGTGCTCCCTCATTGTGACATCTAGAATGTGCCCTTCCCCCTCCAATTTCCAAACTCCCATGGGAGTCAGATGTGCTCAACGGCAAACCGCTTGACCAAGCCCCTCCTTTCTAATTTTAAAATTGCTTGCTGTAACATCAAGTCAAAAGGCAATGGCATGCCAAGCCCTCAAAGAAAATGCTGGTTGTTTCTAGTTTTGGGGACGTAGAAGGTATAGGAATGAAATGTTGCCAGCAGTATTTCAAAATTAGCACTGGTTTTTATTGCTGATATGTCCATTAAGTATTTTGTGTCCTTCTATGTGCCTTGAAATATTAATTCTTATTTCTTTCATAGAGGGTGTGGGTGCTTCAGGGCCATCTCTAAACATAGTGCATAGGACACCTGCTCCAGCTGTTCTCTTCCCAGCATTGATAGGTAAGGGAATTTGAATTAAAAGGAATGAAGAGTTTGTATACAAACAAATTCGCTAGCTGTATTTTGGCAAAGGGAATGGGAGTAGGATAGAAGGAGGGAGATTAATGGCTATATGTGAATGTTTTTGTACATCATGTCTTTATCAGGTCTGGCTGGTATCAAGAGCTAAATATTTTTAAAATCACATTTTAGAAAATTCAGTAGAAGATAGAATGTAGGTGCACCCGAGGGGCTTAGTTGGTTAAGCATCTGACTCTTGATTTTGGCTCAGGTCATTATCTCAGGGGCGTGAGCCCCACATGAGGCTCTGTGCACAGTGGGGAGTCAGCTTCTCTCTCTCTCCCTCTGCTGCTCCCTCCATGCTTGCTCTTGCTCACTCACTCGCTCTCTCTCTGTCAAATAAATAAATAAATCTTAAAAAAAGAAAATAACATTTATCAGATTTGTGATAACTCAGTAACTCAGTACAATAATTCAATATTGGAGCAATGAAAACCTCACCAAAGAATGGGTCAACAGTGTGAATATATAGCATTTAAGACTTACTTACAATGGAAAAATCATGTAACAGACTGGGGAAAATGCTCATATCAAGTGTGACTAAGGGTTTATATCTGTAATACCTGAAGAGTTTTCTTAAACTTAATGAGGAAGAAAGTATCAAGATTTAGTACATAAATGGACAGAGAATTTTAATGGATGAGTAATGCAATTAGTAATCAAAAAGTAGGAATATGTTCATCATCACAGGTAATCAAAGAAATGCATTTTAAATCTACATTGAGTCACCCTTTCTATTCTCTTGAAAGTACTGGAAATTAAAACAACTTCCAGTTTTGGTGAGACATTAATAAAGTGGGCACCATTCATATTTGTTTCTTGTGCTATACTCTCCGTCACTTCCTGTCTCTGAATGTGTGTGATTTTAGGTTCTTCTGCCTTGTCCATATTGTATTTCTTTCCCTCTTCCTTCTGACCTCGTGTTGACTTCTCATCCTTTGAGAGTGGCAGTCAGATGGGAGAGTCATCCCACCCCACTTAGCACTGCTGGTGAGCCATATGTGATTTGCATTCAGCATGCTACTGCATGCTGGGTGTATGGGTCAACCCCTGCCACTTGAGTAGGGGTTAGGGGTGGTCAGCTGTCTCAGGGCCTGGCACACAGCACACAGCAGTTGCTCAATAAACTTAGAACTAAATTAATGAAATTTGATGAATGTTTTAATGAACTACAGGTATGTCAAGATGATAAAATAATGTGGTCACCAAAAGTGTAATTATGAGTATAATTTATGGCAGAATTTTATAACTGAATACAAAATGGTATGTTTAGTGTGATTTAACCACCTTTGAAAAGTAATATGCAAAGCTGAAATGTTATTTTAAATTACAGATAATAATTTTCTTTATTACCTAGAGATAACTTTTTAATCTTTATGATAAAATATGTAATTTTTCCAGTCAACTGGCAGGCTTATCTCTCTTTCTCCTTATCAAAAGCTAAACTCTTCTTGTTGTCCAATTATCTGGTTTAACTATCAGGAAGCAGGGTAGACCTACCCAGATTGTGGGCTTACAAGGATAGCTGCATTTATGTGACTGTGAATTAAGTCTCGAAGCATATTTAAACTTTATTATACTTGGATCTATCTAGCTTGAGAGGTATTTTTCTTTTTCATTTTATTTTCTAAATGATTCCATCTTATAGATATATGGTACTTAGTATTTTATAGTTTATAAAGGCATTCATGTTATCAGTGAGAAGTTCTACAGCTTTTGATGATGTCAGATATAAATGGTAATTGACTTTCTTTTACATTTTTTTTGTATCTACCATCTGTCAGTGACTGAGATACAGAGTGCCTTCAGGGAAGTCCTTGTCTGGCAGGGAAGATAGGCAGCCACGATCACGTGATGAACATATGGTGGGGAGCAGGGGGAGGGGGAAAGCAGTTATTTACCAAGAAAATTGGCAGGATAAGATGACTTTTTTTTTCCCAGTGAGTTGATTCTTGAACAGGACTTTAGATGATGAGCAAGATTTTTGCCAAAAGGAGAAAAAAAGGAAAGCATGAACAGAAAGGGGGAGGTGTGGAAGTACATGATGTGTGCAGAAGCCACTGAAAGACTTTAGAGCGTGATATGATCATATTTGTATTTGGGAGAGAAAACTGAGGTCAGTATGGAGAATGAGTGTTTTGAGGAGGCACAAGATGAGTGGTTCTCAGTCTTCTGCTTTTATTTTTGCATGCTTTCCCATATGTAAGTACCCCTAGATTTTGATTGCAGCGTAGGTAAGGTGAGTTTTATATTATGCACAGTTCTGGTCAGCCAACCATAGGGCTTTTCTCAAATTCATAGCTTTACAACAGAGTGTCTCTTGTGAACTTCTGGATGAGAACAGTGGATTAGAGGAATGAGATCGACAAAGAGGTCATTGCAATGTTCCAGACAAGAGGTGATGGGTGAAGTCAGGACAATAACAGAAATGGATGGGAAGGAATGTATATGAGACGTTTTCCTGTGTAGACTCAGTTCTTGATGTGTGGGGTAGGTAGAAAAAGGAATTAGAGATTAGTGTTTCTCAGATTTTAATATGAATATGAATTGCCTGGGGATTTTGTTAAAAGGTAAATTCTAATTTACCAGGTCTAGGGTGGGGTACAATGTTGTGTTTTTAAAAAGGTTCTAGGTGATGAACAGCAAACACTGTTGGTCCATGAGCCAATCTTTAAGTAACAAGAGTGAGAGCACTTGAGTATCACGTTCTAGTATCCAGATGGTAATGTCATTATCTGAAATAGAGAACACAGGAGAAAAGAAATGTTAGAGTGAAGTCCTTATGGGACATTCGGGTATAAAATTATGGATACCTGGAAATTTGGATTTTTAAGGCAAGAGACAAATCAGGCCTAGAGATACAAATTGGGGAATTAGCGTTTCATCGATTGTAGTAAAAGCCATAAAAATGAATGAAATTACCTTAGCCTAGTACCCTCTAGTTCCAGCCATGTTGTTGCAAATGGAAAGATTTCATTCTTTTTGATGGCTGAGTAATATTCTATTGTGTATATATACCACATCTTCTTTATCCATTCATCTGTTGATGGACATAAACAAGTCATTCAAAGAAAGACAGATACCATACGATTTCACTCATATGTGGAATTTAAGAAACAAAACAGATGACAGGGGAAGGGAAGGAAAAATAAAATAAGATGAAAACAGAGAGGGAGGCAAATCATAGGAGACTCTTACCTATAAGAAATAAACAGGGTTGGGCACCTGGGTGGCTCAGTGGGTTAAGCCGCTGCCTTCGGCTCAGGTCATGATCTCAGGGTCCTGGGATCGAGTCCCACATCGGGCTCTCTGCTCAGCAGGGAGCCTGCTTCCCTCTCTCTCTCTCTCTGCCTGCCTCTCTGCCTACTTGTGGTCTCTCTCTGTCAAATAAATAAATAAAATCTTAAAAAAAAAAAAAAGAAATAAACAGGGTGACTGGAGGAAAGATGGGTGGGGAGATGGGATAACTGGGTGATGGACATTAAGGAGGGCACATGAAGTAATGAGCACTGGGTGTTGTATGCAACTGACGAATCACTAAATTCTTCCTCTGAAACTAATAATATAATATATGGTAATTAAATTGAATAAAATATTAAAAAATTTTAAAAACCAAAACAAACACAAGAATGAATGACGTTACATATAAGAAAGAGATAAAGATAATATTAGAATACATACATTTGTTTGCTAGAATATTAATGCTCTATTTATGTACTTTATGCAATGGGGAAGAAATTGGATAGGTAGCCTCCTCTCTGTGAACAAATTGTAGGTATAAATTCAAGAGTGGAGAAATCTTTGGAAAACTGATTCATCTCCTGGTAGTGACCATAGATCAGGTTAAATATTCCATAGGTCAGGTTAAAAACAAATTGAAATACCTGGTTATGTAAATTCATTCATACAAACAAATATGTATTAAACATTTCAAAATACCAGCTACTCATCTATGTTTAAAAGAGTAGCAAGTAAGATGTATCCTCCAAATATGGAGATTATGGGGAGGCTAAGCAAAGTGATTACAGTACAGTGGGAGAAATACTGTGGTGAGGGGTGCAGCAGGGACAAGTGACTCAGTGTGGGGAGGAGGAACTGTCTTCTTGAGGAAGTATCATTTAAGCCTCAGAAGGCTGAGGGAGGGTGACCTGGAAGAGGTCGAGAAGGGTATGACAGCAGCGACTACAAGGAAAAAAGACCCTGCAGGTTGAAGAGGAGCAGTGTGGCCAATTCAGAGAATGCGCAGTGTGGAGCGTAATGATGAGGTTGGAGAAGTGTAAGGAGTCCATGGCTAGGCCCACTCTCCTGGAACTTGGTAGAGGGCGGAGGGAGAAAATGGTGTATTTTCCAAAGGAAAAAGTATTATTCTGTCTGGGTGTAATTCAAACAATAGTCTTCTGTGTATAGTTTTGTAAGGGTTTTATAAACTGGCTCAGTAACAGAATGACTTACAGTAACATTGTTTCTATAGGAAAAATGTTTGGGGCTTCAAAAACTCTTAAAATTCAACTTCCAATTTTGTTTTTCACCATTTGAGGACTGATTGGATAGACATACAGTTTTAGTGCTTTTTGTTTTTTGTGCTCAAATTGTACTTTCTCTAGTGTTTACATGGCCACAATGTTGATTTTCCACCTCTTGATATGAATCAAAGGTATCATTCCATAGATGCAGTTGAAATGTTTTCTTTCCTTGAACAGATTTAGAAAATATATGGAAATAAAAATAGAAATCTTTTTAATATATTGTTTGGTTTTCAGAGTGTTCTTTCAAATTAAGTGTTCCCTCTGTGAACTATATTGTGGTGTATAGTGTTATATACCAAGAACATTTGAAAAATGAAACTGACCTGAAAATTGTTATAAACAGAAAGGAGAAGATTTTGGTATGATTTCACTGTGGAAGTCAAATAGAATGCAGAAGGTAAACAATACAAGGATAAAAATGCCTAGCTCTTAAAAATATTTTAATGGCCATGAGCTTATCACCATTATCTTCTTCATGGCTATTGTTATCATTAGAAATACGACATATTTTAAAGTAGAAAAGAGCTGTTAAGGCAGTCCCTTTATAAAATAGATCTATATGAGCTTCATTTTGTCTAATAAATGAAACCTTAGTCTGAAACTCCCTCAAATTCCCATGTCTCCAATAGGCAAAGTTAATTTCATTTACACCCATCTCAGCGAAAATGTCTTTTTGTATCAGAGTGCTTTCAGCTGGCAAGTAGTAGAAGACCCAACTGAAACTGAAAATAATAAGTAAATTTTATGATCTCATATAACTAGAAATTTGGAAGAAAGATGGTTTTATAGTTGGTTCATGTAGCAGCTCACTGCTGTCATTAAACTCTCAGGATCTGTCTTTCCATTCTAACATCCTGGATGAGTTAGCTTTTGTCCTCAGGCTTGTCGCCCCTTGATCTCAAGATGGCAGGCAGCTTTAGCTCCAAGATTTCTATCCTTTATACCCAAGCACTCAAGATTGTAAGAAAGGAAGGTGTTTCTTGTCTTGAGCAGCAACAGCTGCTCTCATAAAATACTATAGACTGGGTAGCTTAAACAACAAATATTTATTTTGCACAGTTCTGGAGTTTGGGAAGTCTAAGATAAAGTTGCCTGTTTCTGGCTTGAGGACAACCACCTTTGTGTTGTGCTGTTTCCTCACATGTCAGAGAGAGAGCTTTCTAGTCTCTTTCTCATTTTGTAAGAACACTTGATTTGGGGCTCCACCCTCATGAACTATTGTAACCTTAATTACCTCCCAAAAGCCCCACCTTCAAATACTATCACATTGCGGATTAGGGCTTCAACCTGTGCATTTTGTGGGGTGGGAAGCACAAAAATGCAGACCATAGCATTTCTTTTATGTCTTTTTATAGAGTGGAAAAAGCTTAGCAGACTTCGCTACCTGAATCTACGTCATATAACCCATTTCTAAACCAGACCATGGCAAGGGATATAGAAGTCCTGTGATTGGCTTAGATTAGTCAAGATTCATGGACCTCCAACCCTCCCAGAGAAGAACTAAATCAGGAAATCAGGATTCTGTTTTCCAGGAAGGAGAGTGGACTGGGAAGGCAGCCACTAGTGCCTGCCTTACCTCCCAAGGCCAGTTCCTCTGCCTGGGCTGTGAATCATTTTCTTCCTTTTGGAGGACTTTTTTCTGTTAATTATTTTTTTTTAATCACCTCTTCCTGTTCTCTTCAGGCTGTATTGAAAGAAGAGTCTACATGTGCTCTCTTCTTATAGTGTATCCCTTAATTCTTCTGTAATCGGGATTCTGCTCCTTCTACTAATAACCTTTCCTTCTATCATCATCAGTGCCTACCTGATTGCTTGATTCTTTGCCAGTATTACCAGTAATCTTTGGCAAGACTAGTGGTTCTGCAGGTTTAGCAAACACCAGAATCATCTGGAGGGTGATTAAAAATAAGATTGTTGGACTCCATCCGTAGAGTTTCTAATTCAGTAAATCTGAGCTGGGGATTGTAGATTTGAGCTTATTTTTTGGGTACTATTGATTTTACTGATTACTGCCTTCTTCCTGAGTTTCAAAACTCCAAAATTACCTCTCAAACCTGCCCTTCTTGTTCTTCCTATATTCTGTTTTATTGATGAATACCTTTGTCCTTTTTCTCAAGTAAGGAACTGGAGCTCACCCTGGTTTTTTTTAATTCTTTCTTATCCCCATATACAGTCAATTCATGTTTCATACTCTAAATACCCCACAAGTGCATAATTTTGTCACCATCTCTATTGCCTCTGCTTGAGTTTGAGCACTTATTTCTTTTTACTTACGCTACCAGAATGGTCTCTGATGTGCTTGTCCTATATTCCATCTCAGATTTTCTCTTATTTATACTTCCTACTGTTGCAGACTGATTTTTTTTTTTAATGTAAATCTGATCACGTTATTGCTGAGCTCAGAATTCTCTGGGCTCCTGCACCTTCCAGATAAAATCCAGTCTCCTCCCATGCAAGCAAAGAGCTTCAGGGTAGAGTCTCTACCCACTCGTCTAGTGTTCTTTTCTCCCTTCTTCTCCTTTACTGTATTTCAGAACTGAACTTGTCTCAATTCTGAGTTCTTTGGGGTTTTTGAGCCTTTACTTGTTTTTTGAGCCTTTACTTGTTTTGAGTCTTTACTTGTTTGAGCCTTTACTTATTTGAAACACTTCTCTTTCCCTCTTGACTGTTTTGGTAAGTCCTGCTTATCTTCTAAGACTTAGCTTAGGGATGCCTCTGCTATTGCCTCACTTCCCTGATACTTTTTCCTTTCTATTCCTGGGAACTAGGTGTTCCTTTTCTCTGCAACCATATAGGTATATAAATGGTACTCATTTGACCCTTAATCATTGTTCAGTTCTGCTGGTTTATTGAGTGCTTGCTCTCTCTAGACTATAATTTCTTTAAGGACAAAGATTATACTTTTCATCTGTTTCCTAATGTAGCACCTAACATGATAAGAAACATTTGGTAAGTGACTGAAAGTTAAGGACCGTTTTTAGTGATAAAAGCTGGTTGTAAAAATCAAATCTGAAGAATTTAGGACTGGGGAACAAATAGGGTGACAGAAACACCTTAGACTTTCATTGGATTTGTTCAAGATTCTGGTAAAATTCACAGTTCTTATAGTTTTTGACTGAGTAGGGATAGGGATTGTTGATAGATTATGGAAAAACACTTGAGTGCTGTTCCCATTAGGTTGATGTTTTCATTTCCTTGAGAGTTTGGATGAAATCTAGAAATAGGACTTCTGTTAAGAGTTCTTCAGCCCATTAAGAACTCTGTCCAGGAACATGAGCACAACTGATTCCAAAATTTTCTGATATATATATATATATTTACATATATACACGCACATATACATTATATACATATATGTGTGTATATATATATATATATACATGTATGTGTATATATATATACACACATATATATATACACTCCCTATTTCATTGCTTTTTGAGAAACCTTTTTTATTTTATTTTTTTTTTCAGTGTTCTAAGATTCATTGTTTATGTACCACACCCAGTGCTCTGTACAATATGTGAGCCTGGTGGTGAATATTAAGGAAGACTTTTTGAGAAGTTTATGCAAACTTAAAAAGGGTTATATTTACTTATTCATTTATATTATTATAAAGCTGCCATCTCTGTGATATATAAATTTTATTTTTAATATTTTAAAGGTTAGCTTATTTATCCATTTTTTTGAAAATACATATCTGCCAAAAATTTCATAGTGGTTGTATGCTCTAAGCCTGCATTGTCTGTGTGGTAGCCATCGACCACATGTGGCTATTTAAATTTGAATTAAAACTTGTTAGAATAAAATTTATAATTCAGTTCCCAAATCATGCTAGCCACGTTTCAGGTGCTCAATAATTGTATTGGACAAGACAGATATAGGATTAAAACAGTGGCTTTGTATGCCATATTCAACCAGATGAGCTTAACAGATATATATATACAGAACATTCCATCCCCAAATACCAGGATACATATTCAAGTGCACTGGAACACTCTCTAGGATAGAGCATATGTTAGGCCACAAAATTAGCCTCAAATTTAAGAAGACTGAATTCATATTGAGCACTTTTTTTTTCTTCCAACCACAGAAGTATGAAACTAGAAAGTACAAGAAGAAAACTGGGAAAAAACCACAAATACATGGAAGCTGAACAGCATGTTACTAAACAATTAGTGGTTTAATGAAGAAATCAAAGACAAATTTAAAAAATTCATGTAGACAAATGAAAATGGGAACGCAACAGTACAAAATCTTTGGGACCTACCAAAAGCAGTTCTAAGAGGATAGTTTGTAGTAATAAAGTCCTAGATAAATAAGCAAGAAAAATCTCAAATAAGCAATCTAACCTTACACTTAAGGGGACTGAAAAAAACCAAAGCCCAAAATTAGTAGAAGGAAGGAAATAAATATCAGAACAGAAATAAATGAAATAGAGGTTAAAAAAGAAATAGACATGAAATCAGGAGCTGGTTCTTTGAAAAGATGAATAAAATTGATAAACCTTTAGCCAGATTCAACAAGAAAAAAAGAAAGGACTCAAATAAAATTAGAAATGAAAGAGGAGAAATAACTGACACCATATAAGGTCATGACATGACACCATATCAAAGTCATGACATCATGACATAATAAAATATATATAATATATATGTTATAATATATAATGTACTATGTATATATAAAGGATCGTAAGGACTACTATGAAAAATTATATGCCAACAAGTTGGATAACATAGAAGAAATGGGTGAATACCTAGAAACATATAATCTTCTAAAACTGAATCAGAAGAAATAGAAAATTTGAACAAATTGATTACTGGTAATGAATTGGTAATCAAAAGTGTACCAGCAAACAAAAGTTCAGGACCAAGTGGATTCACAGGTGAGTTCTACCAAACATTTAAAAGAAAAGCTAATACTGATTCTTCCTAATAGGAAGAAATTTCAAGAAATAGAAGAAGGAAAACTACCAAATTAATTTTATGAGGCCAGCCACTACCCTAATGCCAAAACTTGACAAAGACACTACAAAAAAAGAAAACTACAGGCCTGTAATCTCTGATAACCATAGATGTAAAATCCTCAACAAAATATTAACAGAGTTCAGTAATATATTAAAAGAATCATTCACGATGATGATATAGGATTTATTCCTGGGATGCAGGGAGGGTTCAGTATCTGCAAATCATACAACATGATTCATCACATTAACAAGACAAAGGGTAAAAACCACATGATCATCTCAGTAGAGCATTTGACAACATTCAACGTCCCTTCATGGTAAAAACTCCACAAAGAGAGGTTTAGAGGGAGCATACCTCAATATAATTCAGACTATATATGACAAACCCACAGCTAACATTATCTCAGTTGCAAAACCTGAAAGAGTTTCCTATAAGATCAGGAGTAAGACAAGGATGTCTGCATTCACCACTTCATTCAACATATACTGGATTCCTAGCTGCAGCAATCAGACAAGAAAAAGAAATAAAAGCCATCCAAATTAGTAAGGAGGAAGTAAAATGTACCAGTTGCAGATGACATGATACTATGTATAGAAAGCCCTAAAAAACTATTAGAACTGATAAAAGAATTCAGTAAAGTTGCGTAATACAAATTAACATACAAAAATCTGTTACATTTCTATACATTAATAACAAACTAGCACAAAAAGATATTAAGGGAAAAAATCCAATTTAAAATTGCAGCAAAAATAATAAGATAACTAGGAATAAATTTAACCCAAGAGATAAAAGACCTATATTCTGAAAACTGAAAACACTGATAAAAGAAATTGAAGATGACTCAAACAAATGGAAAGGTATACTATACTCTTGGATTGGAAGAATCGATATTGTTAAAATATCTATATTACCCAAAACAATCTACAAATTTGATGCAGTTCCTATCAAAATACCAGCAATATTTTTTGCAGAATAAGAACAAACAATTATAAAATTTCCACCTCTTATAATTACAAATTTTTTTCTTCATTATGTACTGCTGGTATTTTTAGTGATTTTTTTTTTTTTGAGATTCCTTAAGTACTAAGTAATACACTAGTAGTAAGTCTGTTTTAATCACCATTATGTATTATGTACATAATCCTCACTAGTATTATGTACATAATACATAATGGTGATTAAAACAGACTTACTCCCTATCCTCAGGGAAATTATAGTGTAATGGAGGAGGCAAGACAGTCAACATGTCAATAAACTATATAATTACCAAAAAAAAATCTAAAATTTGTGTAGAACTGCTAAAGACCTCAAATAGCCAAAAAAAAAAAAAAAAAAAAATCTTGAGCAAAGTTTTTTGTTTGTTTGTTTTTTACCAAGCTTATGATGAAGCTTTGTGTTTGGAAATTAGAAGATGGTGGTTGTACATTATTTCATTTAGAAAATATAAAACTGGAATAGCTCTGATACCTCAGAGAATACTTCCCTTGACATTCCTTTTGTTTAATTCTTTAGAACCTTAGTAATTGTTTTTTTTTAATCCTGAGAGATAAAACAGTAGACTTTTTAAGAAACAAAAATGAAACTGAAACCAAAAAGTTTTTAAAAAAAATCTTGAGCAAGAAGAACAAAGCTGGAAACATCAAAATCCCAGATTTCAGGGTGCCTGCGTGGCTTAGTCAGTTAAGCATCTGCCTTCAGCTCAGGTCATGATCTCAGGGTCCTGGGATCTTGCCCCATGTAATGCTCCATGCCTGGCAGGGAATCTGCTTCTTCCTTTTCCTCTGCCCCGCTCCCCTGCTCATGCTCTCTCTGTCTCTCAAATAAATAAATAAATAAAATCTTTTAAAAAAAGGAAAATACTATGGAAAAGAAAATACATTTTCAGTACTGTATTTTTAAAAATCCACATTAAATGGACTTGTGCAGCTCAAACCATGTTGTTCAAGGGCCAAGTGTCACTGGATTTTTAAAAAATATAATCTGATGATCTCTCCTTTTTGATTGGGTTAATATGTTTATGTTTAATATTATTGATATGATTGGACTTACATCTGCTCTTTTGCTTTTTGTTTTCTGTAGGCCTCATGCTTTTTAAAAAATTCTCTTGAATTCTTTTAAATTAAGTGAATTCTTTTGAATTAAGGGACTATCTTCCACTGTGATATTTTGAGTCCCTTAATCATTTTTAAATTATACAACTTGAGTTTTCTTAGTGTTTGCTCTGGGTTTTAAAATATACATTTTAACTTAGAAGAATCTACTCATTTTTACTTAAATTCAGCAAAATAAACTTTTCTCCTGTATAGCTCCATTTTTCTCTTTCCCCACTTTTTGCTACCATTATTATATGTATTATGTCTATGTGTTGTAAAAACCCAGCCATATATTGTTATAATTTTTATTTTATGTAATTTCATGTCTCTTATTATTTATTTATTTATTTTCTTATTTAAGAGAGAGAGAGCACACAAGTGAGGAGAGGTGCCCAGGGGGAGGAAAAGGGACAGGCAGACTTCCAGCTGAGAATGGAGCCTGCCAAACTGGGCTCAATCCCAGGATCCTGAGATCATGATCTGAGCAGAAGTTAGACACTTAACTGACTGAGCCACCCAAGTGCCCCTAATCTTATGTCTTTCAAAGAAGCTGAGAGAAGAAAGGAGAACAAATACATATTTATAGAGTTGATTATATTAGCCTTTCTATTTTGCATTCTCTTCTTACATTTCTGTGGATTTGAGTTTCCATTTGGTGTTATTTCCTTACCCCAATACAGCTTTCCTCTCATCTGCTTTGTCTATGTTGTTATTGCAAATATATAAAATTTATGTTATTAGGCCATCAGTATATTTGTATGTGTATTGTTTTATTGAATTACTTTCTAAATCAGTTAAGAGAAGGGAATTAAGTGAGTTTTCTATTTGATGTATCTCCTTACACGAGTAGAAAGCTGACATCATTTAAGTGTGAATTTCTTCTGTTAACAGAGCCAGGAAAGTAACAGCTGTCCCTTAACTTTGATCGTATAAACAAGATAAATTTTAATTAGAATTGAGAGATAAATTTAAAGCATAGTCATTTGATCTAAATGAAAAGTCATGCTTTATAGAGTAATACATAAAACCTCTCCATCTGTTTTTCTTAAATTGGTCTTTGAGCTAGTCATAAGCCGGGGCAGCAGCATTAAATACTTTTTCCACCTCCACTCAAGACTGAAGGAGTTAATTATCTCTAGCTATTCCTGAGTGCGCTTTTTTTTTCCCCCTTGCCAGTGGCTTTGAGTATTGTCTTTGAGAATGAGGTATCAGTTACAGCTCATCCACAGATGGGTTACTGCTCAGCGTCTTTCAGATTTAACCACATGTTAAATTGGCAGCTGGGTTCCCTGCACTGCATCTCATACTGCTTGACAAGATAATGGCAGAACCTAAAAGTGAAAATTCAGGCTTATTAATACTGCTACCATTAACAACAACACCAAAAGGGCACCAGAATAAGAAAAATATAAGAGAAATAATAAATTTAGTGGGACACTGTAACAACAGGCATAAGTAACAACTGTCTTAGGCAAACTGACACATTGGACACTTAACTGGACATGTATTTTTTCAAAAGCCTCCTAACTCCAAACTCTGGATTACTATTGTTCCATAAAAAGGCTATGTCCTCAATATGATTCATTTGTTTGTGACTATTTAGTAATTTGTACCACAATTATGTATGTGGAAAAGAATGTGAAGAATTCTTCCTAGTCAGTTTCATTCATTTGGCATTTCATTTTTTTATAGAACATTTTCTGTTCATCTCAAAATTTTTATTAAATTTTGCATGCCCTCACTTTTAAACTAAAGACATGTAACAGATTTCCCAAATTATTCTCCCTTAACTTAGTTCCTTTGTTATCTTAAAAAAGAATACAGTAATTAAAAATGAAATTTGGGAATGAAAGGAAGGCAGTTTCTTTATGTTTATTAAAAATGGGTTATTTGAATATGAGTATAATAATACTTTACATTCTGTTACAGAATTAATTAAAAGGATTTACTGTATGTCTATGGCTCTTTACCAGAACCTTGGGAGACAGGTAAGTGACAAGTATTTTTGCAGAAATATCTCTGAAACATTAAATAATTTGATCTCATAGGTTCCTGACAAAGTTCCTGAAAAAGTGACTTACCTCTTTTTCTCTTCAGTAAAACATTAGTAGAAATATCATATTTATATGAGTCTTAATGGAACATTTCTCTAGGATCCGATAAGTCATATTTCCAGGGAGGGGAGGGTTCTTTTCTGTCATATTTATAAGGAAGACATTTAGTAAGATACAAAAGTTTGGCACATTCCAGAACTTAAAGCATTATAAACAAATAAATACAATCAGTAAATGCTATGTGGTATCTGGATTATATCTTGGAACTGCAAAAACCCATTAGTGGAAAAGCAGGTGAAATACAGATAAAATGTGCAGCTTAATTAATAGCAGTAAAACAAGATTAATTCCTTAGCCAAAACCATGATTATGTAAGATGTTAAAATTGAGTGAGGGGTATATAGGAGCTCCATGGTATCCTTGCAACTTTTCTGTAAATCTAAAATTATTCCCAAATAAAAATTCACTTAAAGCAGAAATAAATCAAGGTTGATTTATTTGAAAATTATAGTTTAGAAGTAACTTTTCTCTGTAATTGTTTGAAAAATCAGAATTGTTACCTTTTAAAAAAAATCCAGATTCTATTAATAAAGATGCAAGGGTAACTATAGGTTTAATTTTTCAGTTTGTAGGAGGCATGGGATTTCAGTTTTTGGGATATTGGCATGGTGTTTGTGGCCATCTCCTTAAACCTGAGTACAGACTTCCTCTTTGATTCTTTCAAGGTGCTTCTATGCTTTTTGGTAGTTTAGTACAGCACTTTGTATTAACATAAGCACTTTCCCTATGCCCTGCTTTTTTCTTCTTTTTACTTTGATGTACTATTGGAGGCCAAAGGCCAGTGATGGGCCTCCATTTTGGAGTTGAGACCCTCTCAGTGTATGTTCAGTTACACCTCTGTGAGCTTCTAGGTCAAGTACAAGACATAGTTGACCTATTGTTAAGGAGTATGGATAAAGATGAACATAACTCTTAAATAGCCATTTCTGTAATTGAGCTAAAATAATTGATTGCTGTCAGATAATAGAAATTCTCAGTTTCAAAAATGAACTCTAACTGTATAACTCTTTTAAATTTCTATAAATATTAAAAGACTACAAGAATGGAACTCTGTAGTTGGCTGAAACTATTACATAAGTTTCATTAATAAAAGTAAAATAGCCATGCTGGTCTTATAAATGGTTTCCTGCTTCTGTTGCCAACTTTAATGATTTTAGTTAAACTTAAATTTCATAAAGGGAAATAGAAATATATTATACTTAAAGGATATAGACATTTAAAATAACAACAGGCCTGAGTGACTATTGTAGAATAATTATTAGGCTCCAAGAGTTCTGTTTTGCTTGATGGTATTTATTCATCAATCTCATGTTAGTAGAATTGACCTCTTTACTTCTTAGTTGTGTAACATAATTTCACCAGATCTTGGTAGGGAAGTTCAGAAAAATGGAAGACCACTTTTTCAGGACAAATTTAAATTCCTTTGATCATGTAATAGTTCATATATAAACAAACAAAAAACCCTCTTTTATTAATCTTTTGTACTAGAAACTCTAAACATGTTGTTTTTAGAGACATACTTTATCATTCAGCTGACTGTCATTTTGTGGTCATGTAATGTATAAATGAGAATACCTAATAGGTATTGAGCACTTTCTATGTACCAGGTACTTACAGTGATCTCATTTAATCTTCACAAATACAAAAATAGTTTGGAATCCCCTTTATAGATGTGGCAGGGGAAGTAACACATGTCTCCAGGCTAACCCTGAGGCTTTGGTGCAGAAAGAGCAGGTCCCCATGGTGTGCATTACTTGCTGTTTAGTTCATAATGTTACCAGTGGCCAGGAAATCCTTAATCCATGGATACTTGGTAAACTTGAGAGAACTTTAATTCTTCTGGGGAAAAGGGTGTCTGATCACACTGGGTGACCTAGAGCAGATTGCCCTGGGGTGAGTAGGCTGGAGTACAATCTCTTGTTCCCTGTTCCAGCCTTGATTCGGCTCATTCTGTGATTCCCTAACATGTCATTTGTTCTCTGTCACCTGATTAACTGCTGAACACTCACTCATTGTGTGCTTCATTGATCATAAGCCAAGAACTTTTGGCAGCTCTGGGGAACATGATCTCAGCGTGCCTCCTGGTCAGTGTTGGGCAACTAGGAGTTGTTAGTTGGGGTGAAAATTTGGATCCAGAAGACAGGGCACACGCCAGAGGCCAGAGATGTGGTAATTGAGCAGCTGACACGTGAAATGCAGCTATCCAGACACAGTCAATAGGGCAAGAGTCAGAAATAGAGTAGGCACGTGACTTTGAAAGATTATGATGGGTGACTTTGAACTTTGTGCATATAAAATACAGTTAACATTTGAACAATTTGGGCTTCAGGGGTCCTGGTCCATCCCACAGTCAAATCCACATATAATTTTTGACTCCCCTAAAACTTAACTACAAATAGCCTATTACTGACAGGAAGATTTTCTAATAATGTAAACAGTTGATTAACACATATTTTAGACATTATTATGTACTATATTCTTATAATAAAATAAGTTGGAGAAAATAAAATGTTATTAAGACAATTATAAGAAAAATACACTTAGAGTATAGTACTGTATCCAAAAAATCCATGCAGTTCTTCTTTTTTTTTTTTTTTAAGATTTTATTTATGCATTTGACAGAGCACAAGCAGGAGAAATGATGGCAGAGGGAGAGGCAGCCTCTCCTCAGAAAAGGAGGCTGATGTGGGTTTCCATCCCAGGACCCTGGGATCATGACCTGAACCCAAGGCAGACACTTAACCGACTGAGCCACCCAAGCATCCCAAAATCCGTGCGATTCAAATCCATGTTTTTCAAGGGGTAACTGTAATTCTGTTTTACTGAGAGGATAAGAGTTACCAACTTATTCATCAAAGTGCTCATTACACCATGCAGAAAACTCTCTGTAACTTCTCCCCATTGGTTGTAGCTGTATCTTTCTGCATAAAATACACCTAAAATTACAAAGTCTCCTTCGCTATATTATCTTCTTCATGGTCTCCAAAAGTTGACGTTCTTCAGGTTTTAGTCCTTGGCTACCTTCTACATTTATTCCCTATTTGGTCTCATGTGACCCCTTGCTTTAAATGCCTCCTGTTCTCCCAGATTTATTCCTAATCTGTATCTCTCCTATGAGCTCCAGGCTCAGATCTATGGCTGCCTATTCAACATTTATTTGAAAGTTTAATAAACATTTCAAACTTACCATGGCTGAAATAGAACTCTTGGATTCTCCTCCCCAAATGTGTTCCTGCCCTCCTTCTTCTTCAACTCAGTAAATGGTCCACACAGTTGCTCAGGCCAAAAATTAGAGGCCATCTTGAGTTTTCTCTTTCCTTCTGAACCCATTTCCAGCCCATCAATAAGGCTTATATATCCTCCTTTCAACACATATCCTTAAATACCCCTGTATTGCCGCTACCCACTACTTCCTAATATAATACAACCCATCATCATTACAAGTTACCTGGATGATAGCAAGAGACTTGTAACTGACCTTCCTTATCTCCTCTTTGCACCTCTCCAGTCAGTTCTCCATACAGGAGCAAAAGTGTTTTTTTTTAAATGTTTAACAGTTCCTGTCATTTTCCTGTTCAGAACCCTTGAGTGACTACCCATCACACTCAGGATAAAACCCCAAGTCTTACCATGTTCTACCAGGCCCTGCGTGTTCTGCCTGCTGACTTTATCTCCTACCATTCTCTGTCTTGCTTACTCTGCTCTAGCCACAGTTGCCCTTTTGCAATTCCTTAAATTCTCCAAGGCCACTGGAATCAGCTAAATCCCTCTTACTCCCTATCCTGCACCCTCATTCCAACCAGCTCAGACTCCAGTCTGATAGCAGCGGAGGTAGATTTAGAGAGAACAAACGTACATACCCAAGGCTCTCTAGTGTATGTAGTAAGTGAGGTTACACTAGAAATTTTGCAACTTTATTATTCCAAGTTTCTGTAATTTGCATTGCTTTCAAGTGGAAGAGGACTTGGAGATTCAGAGCAACAAGAAAGAAGCTAGAATCAATGGGAGAAGTCACAGAATTTCTGCTTAGTATAATGAGCACTATAATGAATAAGCTGGCAACAGTTACATCTACTTGCAAATAAACTGGGCTCCTTCATTGGACAGTGAGTTCTCCAGCACTGGCAGCGTATGTATCTATGAGGCTGATCAGGTTGGGGCTCCATGCTGGAGTGAAGGGTCAGAGAATTGATTTTTAGATCTTTCTAACTCAGATTATATAAGTTTTTAGAATCTTTTTTTTTTTTTTCAGGGCACTCTTTCCAAGTGTTCCTCAGATTTATTTTCCTGTATTTGTATTGGAAACTTTCACCAATAAAGGGTAAAAGTTTTCCAATATTTGAAGAGAAAGAAGAGCTGCTTTCAGGGTTGATTCCAGCCAGATTGCTCAAGTCCCCATCTAAAGGAAATTACTTTGAGAAATTTTTCTTTCTTCCATCTTTTATTTAGATTTTATTTTGATTAATTTTTAGTCTAAAATAAGCAATACATACGTACACAAATTCCCTGATAGGTTTTAATTGTTAAACAAAAAGTTCACTGAATTGCAGAAGTAGAGAGAATATTATGTGGTAATGGCTTTTTTTGGGGGGGCGGTGGAAATAGCCTTTTGATCAGAGTTTACTAGAAATGGAAAATTCACCTCATAGTTTCCCTTACATCAGAAGCTCTTTGAGAATTAGTGATCATGTTTGAATGTTTTCTTGAGGGTGATGTAGCCATTCCCTTATCTTCTCTTAGAAAGGCAGAAGTAGGATTTTGTAGTAGAGAACTTGGCTATAAGTGCTTCTAGTTAGACCTGGATAATGCTATTCATGCAAATTTCAGTTGCTTATAACCCCTGAACTGTGGAATTTGGAATCAATGATATAAGAAAGAATAATTTTCAGGGTCTCTGGATACTAAAATACTTTATATTTGATCGCTTCTGGTAGCTAGGACCCAAATAATAGGATGGCACCTCTAGAAGTTGCCTCTAGCCTGGCAGCTTCGTGTAGCACCAGGGCTTGCCCCAACCAGCATGGTGCTTGGCAGATCAATATGAAAGCAGTAGTGTGATCAGTAGTGTGATATGAAATCAGAAGTATATGAATATACTGTTCTCGGAAGGCCTGAATTCCTTACCATGATTCACCTTGAATCTCCTCTTACTTCTCGATCTTTTCTGGGTTTCTGACTTTGCTGCCTCCTTTCCCATTATACCTATCTCTGTCTTTTAGATTTGACTGCTCCTTCTTCATGGTTACTGTATTGACTTTGCCCAAACAAAACTACTCCTTTGATTCAAAACATACAGTTTGGATTATCTCTTGTATTGATAATCCTGTCTTGACTTGAGCCAGGGATTCTCTTAGGAGGAGAGAATAGATAGCAGTAACTCCTCAACTGTAAAGGTAACATGAGCATTACATATGTGTCATGGTTCTTGACTTCCTGCACCTGGCAATTAAGATTAATTTTTGTATCTGGCCTTAGCAAAAGACTAACATATCCACATTTCTTTTAAAACTAATAATGAAGTACTAAAGAAAAAAAAGGAAGAAGCAGTTCTTAAATGTAATGCACTTTTTTCTGTCAAATTCATCTACTTAGGACAGATCCAAGAATCTAGGATAAGAAGAAAGAGGCTTTTAAACTACATATAGATGGTGTTTGAAAATTCAGACCTTAAAATTAATCAGGTTCACTTAGAGCCTTTTTATTTACTAACTTTTCCTCTTAATTGCAAACACATATGTTTTCTAAATGCTTTATCTGTTTTACTTAACATGTTTTCTAAATGCTTTATCTGTTTTTACTTAACTTAATCCTCATAGCAATCCTGTGAGGCTATTATAACTCCCATTTAACATATGAAGAAACTGTCTTGGACAGGTTACATCATTGACCATAGTTACACAACTAGTTTTGTCAGAGCTGGGATTCAAGTTCATGTATATAACCACTTTTTATCTTGATCTGTGAATTCTCTTAACTCATAATTTCAGGAAGCCCAGTTAAGTGGTTTCTCAGACCAAGCAGCTTAGAAGTTTCAAATTTGAAAGAAAACACAATGACCTAGGATTCCCAATTTAACGTATTCCTTTTAATAAGATAATTACTCAAGAACACAAATATATGTACAGTGGCGTTCTTTTATAATGTTATCATAGAAAAATAGTTATTATGGCAAAATAATTGAAAATAATTCAGAACTTCAATAATAGAAGAAATAGATAAACTAGGGCACTGCTTTTGAAACTTTAATGTATACATGAATAACATGGAGACCTTATTAGAATGAAATTTTGATTAAGTCTGGGGAGGGCAAGATTTTACATTTCTAACAAGTTCCCAGATAATGCTGATATTGATTTATGGACCCCACTCTGTGTAGCAAGGAATTTCAGTACCTTCCTATTATGTTTGTTAAGAACAGGCCTGGGACTAAGGAGAGGTAGGTGCCTCACTCATCTCTCCTTAGTTCCATCCCTGGATAAGGATCATGTTTTTAAAGACTATTCAGTGACTCTTAGTTATTCTTATAACATAATGAGAAGAAAATTCAAAAATGAAATTTGCACTGTTACTCAAGATGACTTAAAAAAGATATAAACTGGTTTATGACAGCCTAGCCTTGGAGGAAACATTGGCTTCCTGCCACCCACATGTCTGTCTTCAATCTCCCCCCAAAATCTCATTTTTTCCCTCAGGAAACATGTAAACTATTTATTGGTATAATGGGGGCTTCAGTCAGGGCATCTTCCAAATAGTAAAGAGCAAATATTTTTAAGGAAAAAGGTAGAGAAATAAATACTTTTTTATGTAGAATTATGGTTTAGAGTAGAGAATCCTACTTTTTAATATTTATTGATTTGCTACTTTTAAGCTTAAGTTTACTGAGAAGCAAAATCTGTGCTTTTTCTGTATTCTAAACAGTGTGTGTGTGTGTGTGTGAGAGAGAGAGAGAGAGAGAGTATTTATATAAATAAACACCCTTTACGTTGCTGCCTCATGTTTTAGTAAGGCAGGCCAAGCAGGTTTTTAAAAGGAGATTGGTTTTCCTTTCAACCTTTAAAATTCAGTAACCTGAATGTAGAAGTGAAGTGTCTTTCACTATGGAGCAGGGAAGGAAGTAAAAAGGAGGCAAGATAGGAAAGTCTGATACATTTAAAATCTCATTCTCCTGGAGAGGAGGGTGTTCGGCACAGAAAGAATTCCTGAAATCTGCATAGGGATGTTCTTGAGGATTTGACCAAACACCACACTGTGCATTCAATTTGAAACCCCTAGAAGTTGGCAAGGATAACTTGTAAAGAATGAAAACTTACCAGTTCTTCCTAAGAATGAGCCCTAGAATAAAGGTTCCTCTACACAAGTTCTAAAAGAGCTTAAAACCAAGCCTCAAAATAATCTTGTTAATCTGCAGGTAGCTTTACTGTCTGGCAGTTTAACACTCTTTAAATTAATACAAAAAAAATCTAGCACTCAGCAACATAAAATTCAAGTAAATTGTATCTAGTTAAGCCTTTCTTGATAAACAAAGAAGCAAGAGAAAAATCTCAGAACAAGGAGACAATAAACATAGACCCTAAAATGGCAGAGATGGACAATTATCAGACAAGTACAGTGAAGCAGCTATTGTAAATATGGCCCATGTAAATAAACATAATGAGAATTGGAATATCTAGAGATTTAAAAATGCAGTAAATAGGTGGGATTAAGTGCAGATTAGATCCTTTGGGAGAAAAGGTCTGTGAACTTGAAAGCGGTGAGGATTCATCCACGGCATAGAAAAAAGACTGAAAAAGATGAAAGCAGCTTGGTGCCCTATAAGTAAATACCATGAGTCTAACATAAGTGTAAGTGGAGTCTCAGAATTTTGGGAGGAGGGCGGGAGAGAAAAAGAAATTTAAATAAATAATGGCTGAAATTTCCCCCAATTTGAAGTAAGCTCTAAACCCATAGGTCCAAAAACTTAAACAGACCCCAGGCAAGATACATACATCCCAAGGCGCAGCATAAGAAAATTGCTGAAAATCAGTGATAATGAAAAAATTTTAAAAGCTGTCAGAGGGGGAAAGAAATATATTACATACAAAGGAATAAAGTTAAGAATTTAGACAGCAGACTTATAAGAAACTATTCAAACCAGAATGCAGCTTAATAGCATTTTTTAAGTTCTAAAAGATTGTCAACCTAGTATTCCATAGCTAACAAAAATATTTTAGGACGTTAAGGAGGAAAAAACATAAGAGAGGAAGAGCTTTTTAGACAAAAATTGAGACAACTTATGACCAGCAGACTTACGTTATAAGAAATATTAAAGGAATTTCTTTAAGCAAAAGGGAAATGGTAGCAGATGGAAATTTGGACTATACAAAAGAATAAAGAATCCTTGAAATGTCTCATATGTCAATAAACATAAGAATTTTTTTTCTTTGTATTTCAGGTTTTTTTAAAAGGTAACCGTTTGAAGCAAAAAATAATAACAGTGTCTGTCTAGTAGAGTTATAACACGTAAAAGTAAAATGTGTGACAACAATAGCTCAAAGAATTGGATGGGGAAAGGAATCATATTATTTTAAGAGTCTTAGACATGAAGGTGTAATGTGTTTTGAAGGTAGGTTATAATAAGAGAGCATCCCCTTAAAAGGTTGGAAAAACAGAGTTTTAACTAATAAGAAACCATTGGTAAATATGAAATGAACTCCCCCCCCCAAAAAAAATCCAAAAGAAGATTAAATAAAAGGGAAAAAGGAACAAAGAACAGAAGGGACAAATAGAAAACCTGCAACAAGATGGTAGAACTATATACAACCATGTCAGTAATCACATTAAATGTAGATGATGTACTCTAATTAGAAGGCAAAGATTGTCAGATTGAATAAAAAAGTAAGAGTAAACTCTATGTTGTTCTCAAGAAACTCTTGAAATAGGTTAGAAAAAGTTTGGAAAAATATACACAATGTAAGTCCTATGTAACAGAAAACTGGGCTTCAGAACAAATGATGTTAATAAGGTTAAAAAAGGACACTTCATAATGAAAAATGGATCAATATTTCAAGATGAAATAATAACTTTAAATGCAGCCAATATGCTACATTGTCAAAATACATGAAGCAGAAACCAATAGAGCTGAAAGAATACATTGAGAAATCTATTATAATTGGACATTTCAGCATTGATAAAAGTAATTGATGGGACAAGTACAAAGAATATCAGGGAAGATATCAATATGTGTATAACAATACTGTAAACTAATGTAATTTGATTAGTATTTATAAAACATTTCACTCATGAAGAGCAGAGTTTATGTTCTTTTCAAGTGCATGTGGAACATTTATCTGCATAGACCACCACATGCTAATTGTAAAACAAGTCTCATTAACTTTAAAATAATGGAAGTTATACATAGTATGTCCTCTGACCCCAACAATTAAGTTAGAAATGAATATCAGAAAGGTATCTGAAAAATCCTCAATATTTGTAATTATACCAAGTGCTTCTAACACATTGGTTAAAAAAAATAATAAAACAGGGAAATTAAAAGTTGTCTTGAAGTGAATCAGAATGAAAACACAAAAATCTGTGAAGTTTAGCTGAAGCAGTGCTCAAATATTTAACTTTAAATTATGTGTATTAGAAAAGAAGAAAGGGATAAAATAAGTCATCTAAATATCCACCTTACGAAGCCAGAAAAAGAAGAGCAAATTAAAACCAAAGTAAGTAGAAGGAAGGAAATAATCAACAAGAACAGAAATCGAAAAGATGATCAAGGAAACCAAAAGCAGGCTTTTTGAAAAGATGAATAAACCTCTAGCTTGTCTAATCAAGAAAAATAAAGAAGGAAGAAAACACATGTTAGTAAGTATAATATCAGGATTGAAAGAAGGGATGTCATTACATATTCTACAGAAATTAATAGCATATAGAAGAAATATTTAGAAATAAGTTTGACAACATTGATGAAGCAGATAAATTCCTTGGAAGACATACATTACTGAAATTTGACTCTGGAAGAAATAAAATTAGAGTAGTACCATATCTTAAAGAAGTTATATCCTTAGTTAAAACCCTTTCCATACAAACAAAGCAAACCAGAAATAAACACCGAAAGAATTCCAGTCCTGTAACTGGATGTTATAATGTTGTAACTGATGAATTCCATCAAACATTTAAATAATTCAGAAAATAGAGAAAGAAGGAACACATCCCAACTCATTTTAGGACATCAGCATTATGTTGATAAGAATCAAGATACAGATATTACAAGAAAACTATGAACAAATATCCTCATGAACATACATGAAAAGTTTTTAAAGGTTAGCAAATTAAATCCAGCAGTATATAAAAACATTGGTTTTTCCTGGGTGTGCAAGCTTGGTTTAATTTTAGGATATCCCCTAGCGTAAGTCATCACTTTAACAGGAAAAATGGAAAAAAGCTACACAGTACTGTGAATAGTTGCAGAGAAAACAATAGACTAAATTCAAGAGCCATTCATAAAAGGAATCTTTTGGGAAACTAAAAACAGAAGGGAACTTTCTCAACTTGAGAAAAAACATCTACATATAATCTCTAGCTAAAATCTCATTAATATCACAAGTTAGAATGCTTTCCCCCTAGATAAGAAACAAGGCAAGGATGCCTACTTCCCTCCTTATGTCTGTCTAGTGCTGTGATGGAGCCCCCAGCCAGTGTAATAGGCAATTAAAAAAAAAAAGAAATGGCATACAGATTGCTAAGGTGGAAATAAAACATCTTTATTTGCACATAATGTAGTCATGTATAGAGAAATGCTGAGCAGTCTCTCAAAAGCCACTAGAATTTGTAATTTAAATTCAATTAGCAAGATTACAGGACACAAAGTAGATATACAAAATCAGTTGTATGTGTATATACTAGCAATGAAAAATTGGAAATTGAGATTTTAAATCTGTATGGAAATACAAAGGACCTAGAAAAGTTAAAAAAAATTGACAACAGTATTGGAAGTTTCAAAACTTCCTGTACTTTTTAAAAAATTTATTTATTTGAGAGAAAGAGAATCTCAAGCGTATTCCATGCTGATTACAGATCCTGATACAGGGCTCAATCCCATGACCCATGAGATCATGACCTTAGCCAAAATCAAGAGTTGGATGCTCAACCAATCAAGCCATCCAGGTGCCTCAAGACTTTCTCTACATTTTAAAGCTTCCTCTTTAAAGCCACAGTGATCAAAGCAGTGTTGGTCTAAAGTAGACATATATAGAGAATCCAGAAACAGACCCACACTTGCATAGTCCATTGATTTTTGATAATTATGCCAAGGTAATTAAATGGAGAAAAGATAGTCTTTTCAACATATGGTACTAGAACACCCGGATATCCAAATGTTTTTTTAAAAATTAACCTCAACCCTTATTCTTCATATATAAAAATATCTTGAAAAGAATCATGGATCTGAAACTGATTGAAACTGAAACTATAAAACTTTAAGAAAAAATTCACAGTTGGAATAGGCAGAGATATCTTAGGACACAAAAAGCATGAACCATAAAAGAAAAATTGACAAATGGGACTCTATCAAAATTTAAAACTTCTATTCTTTGAAAGATACCATTAAGAAAATGAAAAGGTAGTCTTTAAACAGAGAGAACATATGCACTATATATATATATATATATATATATATATATATATATATCTGACAAATGACTTGTGACCAGAATATATAAAGAACTTTTACAGCGCATTAATAATAAGACAACCCAGTTAAAAAATATGCACAAGAAAATAATGAATGGCCGGTGCAGCACAGGAAGAGATTCAATATCATTAAACCTCAGAAAAAAAACCAAATCAATACAATGAGATACCACTATATATTTGTCAGAATAACTAAAATTAAAAATTAAAAAAGAGCACCTGTTAGCTGAGATGTAGACCAGTTGGACTTTCATATATTTTGCCATGGGGAAAGTGAAATGATAAAACTATTTTAGAAAACAGTTTGGTAGTATTACAAAGGTAAATATTATTGCCATGAGATGCAACAATTTTACTCCTAAATATTTACCCCAAGGAAATGAAAGTCAATTTACACACACACCTGCACATGAATGTTCATAGCAGCTTTATTCGTAATAGCTACAAGCTAGGACCATCAACTAGTGACTAGATAAACACACTGTGGTATGTCCATGCAGTGGAATACTACTTGGCAATAAAAGAGGCTTAAAGAACTGATACACACAGCATGAATGACTCTCAGAAACATTATGCTGAGTTAAATAAGCCGGACACAAAAGAATCCAAATTCTATGATTCCATTTACTGCCTTGAATTACTACATCAGAAATGTTAGAAAAGGCAAATTTAATCATTAGTAATAATGAGCAGACAAGTTGTTGCCTGCAGCTGAGAGTTCAGTGTAATTGACCTGGATTGGGTATGAGAAAACTTGTGGCATGATGGGGTGTGTTCTTGTGGTGATTATAGGGACATATGGATATATGTTTGTAAAATGCATTGAAATATCCATGAAAATGCACATATTTTTCTGTATATAAACTATAGTTCAATAATGCTTTATTTTTTTAAGATTATTTATTTATATGAGAGCGAGTGTGAGCAGGGAGAGGGACAGAAGGGGAGGGAGAGGAGGAGGGAAAGAATCCCAAGCAGAGTCTGTGCTGAGTGCAGAGCCCTTTGCTGGCTTGATCTTGTGACCCTGAGATCATGACCTGAACTGAAACCAAGAGTCAGATGCTTAACTGACTGAGCCACCCAGGCACCCCTAGTAATGTTGTTTTAAAAAGCATTCCACAAATGTTGAAAGTTATTTAACTAGCAAAAGATTAACTCTGTCTAATAGTAGAAGACCTCTGTGTAAGACTGAAACTTTGTCAACCTGAAAAGTCTGTTCAGATAAATCAGTATATACAATAGAAACAATAATACATGAATTAAATATCCTTAAACAAGGAAAGAGAATAAATGAATTTTCGGTATACTTTCTAGCCTGTGATTTGATGTATTGGAATAGGACCCTAGCATCCTTATATTTCACTGATGTACTTTTCTGTCTTCTTAAATTGATATTTGGTGGTGTTCTTGGCACTAAGATGAATCCAACTAAAATGAAGTGATTACACATAATTCATTCTGGGTTTTGTTTTATTATTCTTTTGCATTTTTCTAATCAAAATATGTACATAATACTCCAGTGTCTCTTAGAATCTATTCTTTATTTTAGAAACGGAACCTCTATATTTTACCTGAGCATATATATGGCTGCCCACCTAGAAACTACATTGCTCTGCTTCTCTTGCAGCAGGGTGTGGCTTTGTGGCTAATAATAGTTGAAAGATGATTGTATAAGGTTAACTACTCCCAAACAAGCCATATGTCCTAGACTTTCTCTTTTCCCTTTCTGCTTGGCTGGCATGTTATATCAGGTGTAGCAACCATCTTAGGTCCAGAGCTGGAGGTCATGTAAGGGATAATAGAGTCAGTGTAGGTCTGTGGTGATCTTGTACAGCATACCTTTCCTTGCCACCCAGTATTATAACATGAAAAAGAAGAATTTCTAACTTGAGCTACTGTATTTTTTAAATCTTTTTTTTTTTTCAAAGATTTATATATTTTAGAGAGTGACCACGAGCAGGAGGCACAGTGGGAGAGGAAGAGAGATTCTCAAGCAGACTCGGCACTGAGCACAGAGCCCCACACAAGGCTCTATTTCATGTGACCCTGAGATTACAACCTAAACCAAAACCAAGAGTTGGACACTTAACTGACTGTGCTACCCAGGTGCCCCTGAATCTCTTTGTTATAGCAGAAAGTTTATACACTAATTCAAAGGAAACCATTTAAGAATTCTATTTTTCTCTGTGTACTTTTTGGACATATCCAGTATATTTTAGGGGGCAGTCTCAATTAAAATAATTATTTAAGAGAATGTTTCTCAAAGTTCAAGTTACTTTTAAACTTTACGTACTAATTATTAATAAATTGATATGCAGGTTTTCTTCAACTTACAGTGGGGTTATATCCTGATAAACCCATTGTACATTGAAAGTATCTTAAGTTAAGTTGACAATGAATTTAATACATCTAAGCTACCAAACATCATAGCTAATTCAGCCTACCTTAAACATGTATAACACTTATATTAGCCTGCTGGGCAAAATCCTCTAACATAAAGACTGTTGTAATAAAATGTTGAATATCTCATGTAATAAATTGAATGCTCTATTGAAAGTGAAAAACAGAATGGTTGTATGTGTTTTAAGCCTATTGGTCATTTATCCTCGTGATTGTGTGGCTGACTGGGGGCTGTGCCTGTCGGCATCATGAGAGTTCAGTGTTACCAGTTTTTCGGTGTTATGTTGTTAACCTGGGAAAAGTCAAAACTCAAAATTTGAAGTGCAGTTTCAGCTAGAATTACTTATCTGTTACCAACTTTTCTATAATTTTTTTGTCTAGTCTGTCAAAGGCTTAAAGATATAAATCATTAATTTATTAATTTTTCCTTATATTTGTATCCATTTTTGGTTTAGAATGTGTTAATGTATTATTTGCTTTCAACATCTCAATTGATAATTATACTTTTGTCAGAGTAATATGACTTTCTTCCTAATTTTTGCTATGTGCTTTGTGTTTTAGCTGACATGAATATTGCTATCTTAGTTTATATTTCCCTATGTGTCTTTATACTTACTATATTTGCTCTTTCTTTGTCGTGTCTTTTAGATATTTCCTAAAAGTAGAGTATAGCTAGATACTATTTTTTAACCTAGTGAGAACCTTTGTCTTTTAAGGATATATTAAATCATTTATATTTATTGTCAGAATTGATCTAATTGGTTTTACTTCATTTGAAGCTTTCTGTTTTAAATTCTTTTTTATTTCCATTGTGTTTTGGACTTCTTGCTCTTTGATTTAAAGTTTATCTTCGTTTAATTTGGTTTTGATTTTTTCAATTTATGGGAACATCTCCAGTTATTTACTAGTCAGCTTGTTTCTAAGATGTCCCTGTCATTACTATATAAGTAACACAGGGCATGCACTCACATTCTCATTAATGTTTGCTTCGTGAGAGAAGCTGTCCTTTCACTGCTTTGAGTCTCTGATAGGCTGTTAGCCTATCTTGAGCGTTCCATGTCATGAGAGGGTACCAGCTCCATTCTCTTTCTATAATAAAGAAACATGAATATGGGGATTTCCCATTTTTTTCACATTATGCTTAAAGACTATTTAGGGAAGTAGGGTCTTAGATAGCACTCAGTCTTGTCTTGGAAACAGTGTGGAAAGAAGAAGCCTGTGGCAGTTGCTAGGGGGTAATATCTTTAAGAAAATAGTGATGTTGCAAAGTTATTTTTAGAGTTATTTTAGTTATTTTCATTCATGTATATATATATTCATTCATGTATATGAATGTATATATATATATATATACATGAATGAGTGACAAGATTTCCATCTTGTCATATATATATAGATATCCATATCTATCTATCTATCTATCTATCTATATTTTTTTAAGCAGATAATTATATGGCTGGACTACCAAGATGTAGGGAATGAAGTGAGGCTGATTCAGCCTCTCTGGGATTGTAAGTTATAGTGAAGTCTCTTGCCAAGAGACTCATCTTAGTGTGGTATGTGGACAGCATAAGGGCTGAGGAGGCAGGAAGGCCTTTTTTTCCCCAGCTTTGGTTCTCTGTTTTTCTTTGCGACCATGGCAAAACACTCAGCTTTTTTCTGGGCCTCAGGCTAGATCTATGAAATGAGGAAGATGACTCTCTGAGATCCTTCTAACTTTAAAATTCCATGATTGGCCAGGACCCCAAGGATAGCAAAGAAGTTTCCATTTGACAGCAGTTTTATTTTTAATTTCATTAAGCAAAGAAATCAGCTTAATTTCATCTTGCAGAGTCAAGAGGAATAAATCACTTATCTTATTGCATTGAGTGCAGAGAGTTAGGAGGGATCATATATGACTTGTGTGTCTATGCTCTGACCTAATATTAGGTAAGTGACACATGCTGTGCTGGAGATCCCCCCCCAGTTATAACACGCGGAAGTAGTCTTCTCGTAGAATGACTTAGAGGAACGTGAAATCACTCCTTTTCCCTGAGAAAATGTGGAAAGATATTCATCTAGACTCCCAGAAGGTAATTCTAGGATATGTGCTTGTCTTGAGATTGAGGGTGCTGGGAGGTGGGCCCACTGGGTGATAATAGTGAGACATGAGACTAAAGGTCACACTGAAGGTCTTTCATTGATGAGCTCCTGAGTGGTCGAAAGGCTGCTGGCACTGAATTCATGTTTCACGACATCAGTGAGAGGATGCTGCCCAAGCTGGCTTTTTGTCATGAGCTAAGCTGGACATGGTCACAAGCAGGGTGGGCAGATAGAATTTTGAAATAATGAACATGTCACAATGGTAAGAGAGCGAGGAAACAGTGCTGACTGAATAAAATCTATACAGCAGTCAAAGGGTGATTCTTTTTTGAAGAAGGGCTTTGTTCTGCTTCAGTTCTGGAGGCTGATCCGCCGACAAAGGCTTCATCTGGGGCAACAAGGAAAAGATCATGCAAGCAGACATCAGTTGCTTCTCTTCTCTAGTCACCACTTTGCGGACTTTCATTTCCCTCTCTACAAGAGCTTCTGGGGAAAAAGGAGAATTGTTTCATTTCAGAAATGTGTTTTGTTCTAGTGAATAAAGACATGCCATGAGTAAATCCAAGTAAAATACAAATAAGTTAGAAGCTTGGATAAAAAATGCAGGTGATAGGCTTTTATGAAGTGCCATTGTATGGTAGGCCCACCTAGGGATGTGGAGGTCAACATTCAGTGGCTTCTGTCCTTAAGAACCTAACTTGAGTAAGGCAGATGGATAAATGGCTAATACTTTTTTTTCTTGGTAGAGAAAGACCTTTTTTATTGGTAGTAACAACCAGAATTCTAGACTCTTCTGTGGGACACAGGATTCCTCTTCTCTTCAGCTTATACATAGAAGGGTACTGTATGTCATTATCATGCAGAAGGTTATTCACCTTCTGCTGGACTACCTGGATAAAGAGTTGCCAAACACAGCTTCTTCACAAAGGAATTAATGTCATGGCCATGGGCTTTCAAGGTTAAATTGCTAAGACTATGTTTCATTGTTTTTGTAGAGCATCTGCTCTATGCAAGGCCCTGTGCTAGATGTTGAGACTACAAGGTTAGATAGAATCCCTGTTCTTAAGACACTTATAGTCCAGAAGGAGATGAGTAGATGGATAAGTAGAGGCCAGGGTACATGGAGACATACAGGAGGAAATAAATCATTAGAATGCACAGGAGAGAATGATTGCATATGTTCTAATAGAACTAAACAGTCTCAAAGAATCTCTTTCTTTAATGGTTGTAGTGAGCTGCGCTAAAAGTTCTGTTTTTTTTCCAAGAGCTATACATTTCTGATATTAGGGATAATAATAACAGCCAAAAACTTCGCAATGTTTTACTCTGTGTTAGGCATGGTTCTGGTGTTTTATGTATAACCAACCAGTTAAGGAATCCTTACAGTTGTCTTATAAGGTAGGTATTAGTATTAACCTAGAAACTTGAGGCGCAGAGTACCTGAGTAACTTGACTGATGACAATTAGCATGAAGTAGATCTAGGCCTTATTTCCAAAGTTGATGTTCTTAACTACTGTGTGAAGTTAAGCTGTCTAAAATTAAGAGAGTTGACTACTGGGGGAACAATTGTACATTTTTGTAGGTCCAGCAGCTTAATATTAACGAGTCCACAGCTGAACATCTAGGAAAAAATGTCAGTACATGTGCTTCTTATTTTCTAGAAATAAAGCTGTATATTGTTATTATTATTGGAATTGCCCTGTGGCAGCTACAAATGATAACTAGAATATTTTATTTGAAATTATAGGAAGATACCTTTTGATCAAATACTGTTCCCCATTAATTTACAGAAAGGTGCTTTCTTGAATTTTGAATATATGTAAAGAGATTGAACAGTCTCCCATAATCCCTGAATCCCACAGCTCTTTGAGGGGGGGTTTCCTGTTAAGCCCAGTGTCTCCTGGACAAGGAAGAGGCTACTTTCTCTGGTGTTCATCTATTGAAATGTCGGTCTCTTTTTTACAGCAGTGGAGGCCTTTAATTTATAAGCTGGATTTGTAAATTGAAGGGCCCAGGCTGGCTGGGTCTGTGGTGCATGTGGGTTACCTCCGTGCCTGAACCACAGGAGGCCCGCTATTTGCTGCACCGAGGGAGTTAATAAGAGCTTTTGTGACCCGGTTTGCCCACAGTTTATGGGCTCAAATCTAGATGATCTGAAGGAAAAAAGAATGGGATGAAAAAGTCAAAGTTATGGTTATAAACTGGAAGGAAAGTTAGAATTTTAAAAACAGCATCGATATGGCACAGACAAGAATTAGAAGTTAGGAAGAGCCTAGGAAGAAAGATTTTTAATTAGAGCAGCACTCAAGACATTTGAGATTGTTATGATGATTTTAAATAGGCAACCCTTTGGCTTTATAAAAAGAATCAAGAACTTGACTTTCTGTTTGTAGTTTATTAAATGTAAACACAGAAAATTTAAAGAGAAAAGGTAATCTTTTTATGTAAAACTGTTTTGATTTATGGCTTCCTGGACTTTGAAAGACTCCTTGCCCCTTGATTAAATACATTGAGTTCTAAAACTTAATAAATATATTTTTTGTGCACCAGCAGGTATTTTTAATATAGCAATTAGGAATGTCATTAGGAAGATTATTGAAAGCACTATGTAACATAAAATTTAGATGGTAATCCTAAAGAAAATGAGGTTTCAGACATTGTTTGGATACATTACCTAAAAATAGAAGTAAACTTTTCATGTACTGCTGAAATCAACTGTAGGAATGAAGATAAGATTTTGTGTAAAGATATTTTCTATTTTGCTTTTTAAAAGATTAATTTTATTACCTATCAAAGTTCCCTTTGACCACCCCCCCCATCCTCCCCAGAGGTCATCATTTTGTCATTCATTCATCCAAAAAGTTTTTTTGAATATTTATATGCATATGTTTGTATACATAGAACGGATATTTATGTTTTGCATAGATTTAAAAAAAACAACCCACAGAATATATTGTTTGCTTGTTCATTTTAAATATGGCCTTCTGTCATGTTTTGTTTTTAATTCTTCAGTAATGTTACTCATTACAGCTGACATTTATTGAGTAGTTAACTCTGTGCTAGATGAGATATTTAGCATTTTTCATATAATTTAGCTTAATAATCTTTATAATAAGCTTCAGAGGTGCGTACAAATAGTTGGTTTTGTAGGAATACATCTTTACCTTTATTATACCTCACATTTATATTAAATTACTAATACCAGTAGTTTATCTTTCTTTAATAAGGCTTCAAAAATAACTGTGAGGAATAATCTGAACAAGTTGGTAAGAAAATAACTTTTAGTTCTGTTAGTTTTGTTACTCTTACGCAGTCAGCTTTTCACTACCAAGTCCCCAGAGGGGGTGTTTTTGCTAAGCCAGAAGGAGGGAAATGTGAGGGGAACTCCTGCTCACCTTTTAGGAATGCAGAGGTAATTTTTGTCATATTTGACTCATTCTCAGTGAAGAACAGACAACCCCAGACATTCCTCACTAGTTAATGGTTTTAAAAGTCCTTGCCTGTGATGATATCCTTATTTTGGGGAAAGTTGTAGGTTACAAGACCTAGGTGAAAAGAGGTTTGTTTTTGGAAGATGCTTCTCCCTCTGCCCTTAGTCATTCTGGTATGAGGAACAGAGAGAGGCTGCTGCGATGGGAGCTTGGACAGTTTTTTGTTTTGTTTTGTTTTGTTTTGTTTTAATGGGAATTGGTAGAAAGGGAGTGATAGTGAGTGGATTGAAAGGGAAAAAAAGGTTGTGTTTATTATGTTTTCCCTGATTTTGGAGTTTGGAGGAAATTTTCAAAATTTCATGACAAAATAAAGTGCTTTTAATGAATGAGATAGCTTTTTAGAAAGGTTTGAATCTCAGCTCTGCTGTTTAACTAGCTGGGTGATCTCGAAAAAGCCACTTTCTGCTGTTTGAATCAAGTGATAATAACATCTACTTTATAAAGTTGTAGGGTTGAAATTATATAAAATGTTTTATATATTGGGCAGTACTGTACAAATATGCAAATATTAGGTGATAGTCTTCCTATTTTTATTATCATAACTCTTGTCAAGGCTGTCTACAGTTTGCCTCTTTTAACTATATTGCCTCTGTACTGAAGATTTAACCTCCTTGTTGCTTCTATCCTTTATTACTTGCAAGAGAGTACTATATTAGGGCTCTCTTATTTTCCAAATAGAAGAAGCAGCCTTACTGCTGAATCATTTAACAAATATTGAAGGCCTAATATGTATCAATCAGCATTTCTTTAGGCCCAGTTTAAGAACTGAAAAGATCATTGACAATAACTCAAAAGAGGAGATACGCTGAAGGTCCCAGTAATCATCATTTCATTGTCATTATACATTCATATTCACAGACTTTTTTTTTAATATTTTATTTATTTGACAGAGAGAAATCACAACTAAGCAGAGAGGCAGGCAGAGAGATAGAGGAGGAAGCAGGCTCCCTGCTGAGCAGAGAGCCCGATGTGGGGCTCGATCCCGGGATCATGACCTGAGCTGAAGGCAGAGGCTTTAACCCACTGAGCCACCCAGGCGCCCCCACAGACATTGTTGATCTTTTGTCTTCAAGATAAAAGTAAGCAAATATAAATTAACATCTGTGTACTTAAAAAAGTGTAATTCTGTTGTAGTGCAACACTGTTTGGAAAAAAAAAATCAAATTATCTTGCTGTGGTTTCTTTTTGGTTATAATACTTAAATTATTTTGAGATCCCAAACAACATTCAGTGGGGATATGAAGTGTTTATGTTTATCAGAACAAGACATGGGTGAATGGTGGTTAAGAAGTGCTAAAAGTAAGCTCTTGTTTCTAGATGGGGAGGTGGCTACACTGAGTTTATATTTGGTGCCCTTCAGGGTCCTCATTTAATGGGGAACTGATCTTTGTGTGAAAGCCCCCTCAGTTGTCCGGTTTCTTATTCAGAATTTGCTTATTATTTTGCTCCCTGTCATTCCCCTAATGTTTCTCCTAACATAAAGGTTTACATAAACTCAGAGTCCATGGAAAGAACAAGCACCTTTAACTTACTGAACAGTTATCAGATTGCCTCTCTGGGAGCCATAAGAAATCAGTTGTTTAAGGCAACTAGGAAGTCTGCAGTTTAAATCTCATTTGCCATTTGATTGATGTGCCATTTATTATACAAAAGCACTACTGGTATAGGCTGTTTCCTGAAGAAGATACTTGTACTTTGGAGGAGGCACTTTGCTGGAAAATATAAGATCCTTTGGTTTTATCTTCTGGAAAGTTCTAAAAAGCTAGCCCTTTTGACTTTTACTGGTGGTTTGCTTTGTCATCTCTGTTTACTTTCATTTATTTCTTAACCTACTCTTTGTGGCAAGCCACCTCTATCCTGAAGTTATACCAATGAAAAAGGTTAAACCTTATTTCAGAGTGATCTGTGAAATTCCATTCCATATTTTAAGCTTAGCCCAGTGGATTTATCACTTTTTTCTTTATTTATTTTTCTGCCTCACCCATGCCCTCACTGTCTGAGGACCATGGATAGGGTTTGTTTGTTTGTTTGTTCGTTTGTTTTTAATTAATCTCTTTTAAACTAACCTGTCTATGGAAACTGAATATTTCCCCTTTTCTGAAAGGAAGGCAGTTGTGTAAGAATAGCCAGGGGTCTCTAGAGGAGTCTAGGATTTGCACATTTGCTTTTCCAGATTAGAAACAAAAAATAGTTTAATTTGCCTTGACTCCACCTAAACATTTTTAATAGAATTCAAAATTAGTTGACTTCTCTGAGCTTCTGGTTTATAATGCCGAAGAACTTCTTCTACAGAGAGCAGATAAAGGATGGAGTAAGAATTTCTGATTCGGTTGCGTATTATTTATTGTGGAAAGAATGTTTTCCCTACAGACTGACTAGGAATGAGATGTTTAAACATAAGCCAGGGTGGAGACCTATTTGTTTGGTCAGCTTCAGAGGAGCCACGTTTCCCTACTTGTGATGCCTCTGCCAACTATTCTGTCCCCCCACCCCTGCCTGATTCTTCAAGTTTCTTTGGAATTTTTACTTAAAGCTCTGTTGGATAAGGTGGTGATACAGTGCAAACGTGGCAATTAGAAAGGCTAAAGGCAGTTTTCTGGAGCAACATGATTTTAGCATGTCATGAATTTTGGCTGGGCTGTGAGTGTGTGTGTGTGTGTGTGTGTTTATATAAAATGGCTTCTTTCCCTTTTCCCAGTCCCCTTCTGCTGTTGGTCTGTGTATTCACATAGCTGGATGGCTGCAGGAGTCCATTTATCACAGGCAATAGGAGGGGGTGTGGAGATATGAAAGGGTTACTGTTCACATTTCCTGTGTAATTCCCTCTGATCTTACTGAGCTGTAATTTCTTTCTTGATGTTAAACATTCCCAGGCTCCTATAACCTTCTAGCCTGCTTGCTCTGGCCAAGTTTGTCCCAGGTGATCATGTAGGCGAACCTCCTGTTTTTAAAGGCTAGAAATCTCTCCTTCCTTCGTGAGATAGGCTACACGCTTATTCCTTTGCAATCCCAGAAGAAATCCCTGTGATTTAACACAAGAACAGAGCATAACCTACTAGTTTTAAAAATCAAATTTAGTATCCAAGTGTGTTGTCCAGTTAACTGTGTAAGTTTTAAAATCTCCTGATTCCTGGATTAGTGAATTTCTAGTTAAATGAAAGCCCATCCATCTGCTAAAAGATTGCATTCTTCCTTCTTAACACACTTGAAAAATGGGTTCTGATTCTAAAAGTAAAATTTGTCTCTACCATGTTACTTTCAGCTTGCTTAATTGCTAGATCATTTTAAGTTGCCTCAAATGCAAAGCTGCTTAACTGAAACTGCCACATTTCTGCTTTGGTTCTATTCAGGTTGTAGTTGAGCATAGGGAGGCTACTGGTACTTGTAATTTTCTCCTTTTTCTCTGGTTTTAAAAGTATATAACAGCTCATTTTTATTCCACAATTTTTTAAATATACATTTTCGTGGTTGCCAAAAGGTTTTCTATTTTTGCCTTTCCCCTTAAGTTTTAGAAGAAAATGCTGTGCTCCTGTGAAGCCTAAGACTATGTCAGCAGCTGCTGGTGAACTGATGGGGCAGGGGGTTCCTGGGCCAGCACTGCCCTCATTGTTAGGTAAGGAGTGTTTCTTTAGACAGGGCTCTGGGGTCAGTTTGCTTGTGTTGCTAATAGCACATCTCTCTGTCTTCATTCAACAACTTGGGAACCTTAGGGTTTGGGGACAGACTAGAAATGAAACGACGTCTCTTGGAAGGACCTTCTAGGATAATTTAAGCTTGCTGGTGTTTAGGCTGAAGTAAACCATTTGTATTGCTTAAAACAGTGAGATAAAATACTCTTTATGCACCTTAACCATGTGTAATACAGTTTTACACAGAGGTGGGTAGATGAATTTTTAGATTGATTCTGTTTGGATTTGCCTTAGAGAGCCAACAGGAATGGTTGATATTTCTCATTCACCTTTAGTTCTCCTAAATGAAAAACAGAGCCCACCGTGCCATGGGCTTTCAATAATGGTTTGTTAAATGAGTGAATTAAACTGGCAGGTTATTTCTGTGGATACTTACTTGTTTTGTATATGCATTATTATGTGTATGTCTAATAATGTTTCACTTACCCTTTCTGTTAGTCTCTAATGATAGATCTTGTTCGAAGTCCTTTGTTATTAAACAGTTAATTCTCTCAAAGCATTTTGTGCCCAAGTCCATAAAAATGTTGTACTCCTGGCTGGTCTAATCACGCCACTGCTGTGTCATAGAAAACAATGAAATTTAGTCGTAAGTTACTTAAATTATAGATAGTCTGTTAACATTTCCTAAAACTGATAAGCCTGTTCACTGTTCTCATAATGGAAAAACACTTAGATTTTCTCCCAAGGACTCTCTATCCTAAGACCATCATAAGGCACTGGATAGTAATGTCAGTCATCAACAATACTTACTAAATAAATCTAAAGTCTTTTAGGCATTTCAGTGAATAGAATACATACACTAGTCCAGTTGAACAGCAACTTATGGTGCATTAAATGTGGGGATGTGCTAAGTGAGCAGCCTGAATGAGACTCATGTAGCTTAGTGGAAGGAAAACTTGTTTTGACTTGAACAAGAGAGTGGTGCGAGATTTCATAAAGGAAGTGTGAGTTGGGCATTAGACAAATAGTTGGGTTTTAGCTATAAAGAAAAATGAGGCTGTTTTACATTTATAAATACTGGTGTTATCACACTTCCTGTTCCCAACAGCAATGAAGAAACAACAAAAACAAAGAAACTTAAGTATATGATGGAGCCTTTTCTCCATTGGTGATTTATTTATTCCTTATTTTTTAGTGAAGTACAATTTCAGAATAGCTTCCACTGAGGACATACAACTCTGTTAGTTATCGTAAGGATCCACTTCAGTAAGAAGTCCTCCCAAATTAAAATTTCAGTGGGAAGACAGGATATATATTGAAAAATTATCATTCATGATTATGTTTTGGTTTTAAAGGCTCCATCCAATCTCAGTGGCAAGTTTTTAACAGATTTCACTGCTGATTTATATCTTGATTTGAAGGCTAATGTATAAGGAGATAGATCCAAATTTACTGTTTTTTGTTGCACAGATATAGGTAGCTAGAGTAACTTTGTAAAAATACAACCTCACAGCAATTTTTTATCAACCTCTTAAAGATTCTTCTACAATAAAGCAAATACTGTAATACTATCCCAAACAAATCAGTTTTGTGAAGCAAATTAAAATATGGTTAGAATTTACATTGAGACCCTTTGATTGTATTTATTTGTTATTACTCACTATTAAAAGCAAACACTTTAATCCATTTAATTTTAGAACCAAGCTTTTATCTCTAGTTTTATTCTTTTATTTCTTAAGCAGTCAAAGGAAAAACAATACAACAAAGAAATGAAGTCAGTTTCTCTAACATAGTCAAGATAGAATTTTAAGACAGTTGCCTGACTTTACTGTTTAGTCTTTTGGCCTTAGCATATTTTTGTGACTGCATGCACATGTCTCCATATCCTTATTTGTTCACCTGTTACTGCCAGTGTGATGATGAATGGAAACTATAACCAATGGTTATTTCCCACTGTATTTTTGCCTCAGTCTTTCAGGATATCACAAAATGATCCATGATTAAAGGGTTTGATGCTCAGCTAATTTTACAAAAGGTGGGAGCATCTCAGTGAATATAGATATTTCATTTAAGCCAGTATTTCCCAAATATATCTGACTTTGGAAATGCCCACTGCTTGCCTGATTGCCTTCTTTTCTGCCCTTCTTCCTTCCTTCCTTTTAGCTTCCTTCTTTTCTTTTTTAAGAATACCTGTTAAAATCTCCTATAGAACAAGTTTCAGGAATCATTACTATGAAGATTATACACACAGACACAGACACACACACATAGACACAACACAGACACGTGCAATTTAGGTCTGTTGCTTATGTCCATTTTTCTCTTAGTCTCTACCTTTTCTAGAGTATAGGATGGGATATAGCAGGAAAAAAATAATAATGTTTAAGTCTTGCTAGCTATTCTGGTATTGTGTGAGTGGGAAGGAGGCTCCTTTATAAAACAAGATTTGAGATTGGTGTGAGGATTTCTAGAGTTCTTACTCTCTGCATTTTATATAGCTGTGAACAAACAGGAGTTGACCAAGCATAACAGAAGTTATTTCTGGGGAGAGGAGAAGGATGGATTGGAGGTAAAATGGGGCTTACGCATTCTACTATACATATTTCTGTTTTGTTTGAATTTTTTCCTTAGTGTAAATTTTTTTGGTAAAAATTTTAAATTCCTTAAAAATGAGGAGTGAAGTAAAAGACCTTACTAGTTGAGAGAAACTCTATAAAAAGAATTGCTTACTCTAAGCTTTTGTAAATAGTAGCCTCTGGTGCTTTCACGCTCACTTTGTTTAAAAAAATACCAAAAATCATAAGCCATTTTTTTCCAGAAACAAGATTATATGAAGTAAGGTAAATCTGTCAGATGAAATTAATATACCTTTCCCTTCCTACCCCTGTTTCTTTCAATTGTTGCTATAATTCACTATGCCATCATTCTCTATTTTTGTGCCAAGTTAGGGACTGTGTCTTGTCTCTGTATCTTTAGTGCCTAAGTCTGCATCATGCCTAATACTAAGTAAGCATTTGATAAGTGTGGATGTGGGTGTTTGTTGCAGAAGACTTAATACCATAATTATTCCTAGGAGAATGCATTAGTGCTTGTCACTTTCAGATCTTTTTTTTTTTTTTAAGATTTTATTTATTTATTTATTTGACACAGAGAGAGAGAGATCACAAGTAGGCAGAGAGGCAGAGAGAGAGGGGGAAGCAGGCTCCCTGCTGAGCTGTGGGAGCCCGATGGGGGACTCGATCCCAGGACCCTGAGATCATGACCCAAGCTGAAGGCAGAGGCTTAACCCACTGAGCCACCCAGGCGCCCCTCACTTTCAGATCTTAAGAGGAGTATACTTTTTTGAAAACATCCTTAAAATATACTCTGTTTTGTTTTTGTATTATATCTGTCTTCCCTCAGAAAGAATTTAAGATAGTATTCATTAGTACACATAAAATAAAACAATGTTTTAAATAAATGAATAAAATAACAAAGTTGGAGGACTTTGTTACTTCCCAGATTCAAAATTCAACATCAGGTGGTGGTAACCAAGATAGTATATCATTGGCGTAATGATAAACTTGCAGATCAATAGAGTGGAATTGAGAGTCCAAGAATAAACCCTTACATTTTTGGTCCATTGATTTTTTTTTTTCTTTTTTTACAGAGCTGCTAAAGACTATTCAATAAACAAAGGGTCATCTTTTAAACAAATGGTTCTGAAAAAACTGGGCATCCATATGCGAAAAAATGTACTTCTTCACAAAAACAATGGTACAAAAAATTAGCTCAAAATTAATTATGAACCTAAATGTAAGAGCTAAAACTAAAAAATCTGAAAGAAAGCATAGAAGAAACTTCATGACCTTGGATTGGGCAAAGAGTTAGGAAATATCACACCAAAAGCATGAGACATAGAGAAAAAAAGGGATAAATTTGACTTCATTAAAATTGCAAACTTGCCTCAAAAGACACTGAAAAAACTGAAAAGATAAGCCACAGAGAAAATACTTACAGATCATATCTGATCATACCAAGAACGGTATCCAGAACATATAAAGAACTCCAACAGATGAATGATGAGAAGACAGACAACCCAGTTAAAAAATAAGCAAAATAATTGAATAGGCATTTTATAAAAAAAGACTGAAGTGACTAATAAGCACCTGAAAATGTGCTCATCGTCTTAGTTATTAGGAAAACCCACATTAAAACACAGTAAGATACTACTCCATGCCCACTGGTGAGGCCTGTTGTCAAAAAAGACACATAGTATCTCCTGTCTAGGATGTGGGGAAACAGGAAGGCCCATACATTGTTGGTGGGAATATAGAATGGTATACCCACCTTGGAAGACAGTTTGATTATTTCTTTAAAAATTAAACCAACATGGGCAGCCTGGGTGGCTCACTCGTTAAGGATCTGCCTTAGGCTCAGGGCATGGTCCCAGAGTCCTGGGATCAAGTCCTTCATCAGGCTCCCTGCTCAGCGGGAAGCCTGCTTCTCCCTCTCTTAACTGTCCCTGCTTGTGTTCCCTCTCTCTGTGTGTCTCTCTCTGTCAAATAAATAAATAAAATCTTTTAAATGAATAAATAAAATTAGATTAAAATAAAAATGAAACCAAACTAACATATGCGTTAGTCAGGTTTCCAGCGAAACACTCAATAGGATTTGTCTATGTACAGGGAGAGATTTATTTTAAGGAATTAGCTCATGTAACTGTGGAGGTTTGGTGGGTCCAAAATGTTATAGGGGAGCTTGGCAGGCTGGGGACTCAACAAATAATTGCAGTTTGAGTTCAAAGCTAGTCTGCTGGAAAACTAGGAAGAGCTGAAGTTGCAGATGAAGTGTGAAGGCAGTCTTCTGGGGAATTTCCTCTCCATTTGAGAGGTTAGCCTTTTGTTCTATTCAGGCCTCCCACTAATTGGATGAGACCCACCCACAAAATGGAGGCCAATCTGCTTTACTCAGAGTCCACCAATTTAAATGTAAATTTCATGCAGAAACACTCTTCAGAATAATGTTTGACCAAATATCTGGGCATTGTGCCCAATCAAGTTGACACGTAAAATTAACTATCACACCATAAAACCCAGCAATTCTACTTCTCAGAATCTACCCAAGAGAAGTGAAAACATATATCCACCCAAATACTTGTTTGCAATTGTTCATAGTACCTTTTTTCATCATAGACAAAAATGAGAAACAATTCAAATGTCCAACTAATAAATGGATAAATAAAACATGGTATGTCCATATATTAGAATACTCTTCAGTAATTGATAAATGAACATACTGATATATGCTATAATACGGATGAACCTCAAAAATATTATGCTAAGTGAAAGATGCCAAATTTAAAAGACTAAAAACTGTATGATTCCACTTGTATGAAATATCTAGATAGAGCTAATCAGAGGAGTTTTGGGGTATGGCAGCAGGGGTTACTGCATATGGACTTAATGGGGTATTGAGGAGTTAAGGGAATGTTTTGAGATTGGATTTTAGCGATGATTACATACCTCTGTAAATTGACTAAAACATTGAACTATATACTTATAACAGGTGAATTTTATGGTATATTGTACCTAGTATTATAAAAATAATAGAGGTGTTAAAAATGGGACAAATGGACCAAAGGCAGGACACACAATGCATCTCATAAAAGCCCCTATATTTCCTTGAGGGGGTCACAAATTTTACTCTAAATTTTCTAAAGAGACCATTCTAAGATGAGATGTTTTTATTAGTGTTCACAAGAACAACATTTATCAGCATTTTAGGAGAAAACTAATAATTATAACTCAAAGAAAATGTATCCTTTTATTCATAACGCAGCATATATTCAACTCTGCCCTCAAGAGCATCCCTGTAGTAAATAACTGAAGACTCTTTTCTAGAACTGTTTCTTAAACCTCCCTTCAGTACAGTCTAGTGGCTTAACATCAAAGGCACTTCACTCAATACTGGGTGAATGGTAATGCTGGGTGAATAAGGAGGAGAGTGGTAAAAGGACAAAGCCAAGAGTGCTGCTCTTTGGTAGTATGTCTTAGTCCAGACATGCGGTTTTAGAATAATGAATGGGTGTACCAAATAGATATGCAGCAGTTCCACAGAAGCTTTTTTGTAAAAACTGAGTAATGGTTAAGTTTAGCATTTTACTCCCTGGCAAGTACCTGGAGTGTAGTAATTCTCAGTTACAGGTTAGATATGGAGCCATTTGCTTTAATAGCTAGATTGAGAGTATGGTTGGCATCCTCTTAGGAATGCTGGGGACCCTGAGGAGGAAAAGTATCAGAATAGACTGTCTACCGTATATGAATAGGGGTAGCCTGGAGAAATATGTGCTAATGGGTTATGATTCTCCCTGAGAAATCATTTTGGCTGTTCTCCATTGTTTAGACCAAGGGATCATTCAGGCTCTGAAGACATGGCCATAGACACTAAACTTGGAATAGTGTGGTGTCCATTATAAATTTTCAAAAGTGATACATAGGTGTTGTAAAGCATTTATAACAATTCCATTCATATATGAAGTATAGACTATATAGAATAAAAAATTAAAGACTTGTTTCTTTTCTCTATTCCCTTATTTTCCTGTTAATTTATATTTAAATTATTTCTAGTTTTTAGCTGTAATAATGCTGTAGTAAACATACTGGCGTAGGGCACTCCTCCATTTAAGTAAAGATTTAAGTGCACACGTACATAATTACACAATTACATATACATACATGAATGTATATGTCTCTATGTGGGTGTGTGTATATATGTATATATTATCACTTTAGTAACAGCTATTACCTGTTCTGTATTTCATAATTTATTTTAATATACCAGTATTTCTTTATTTTATATTTTAAAATCACTGCTTTAGACCACTACCAGTATTTGATTTTATATTTGTAATTCTGGTCTTGCTCTAATCACAAGAAAGTATCTAAATAACCGTTTGTTAAATTAACTAAAGGATAACCTGAGCATGAATCTTTTGGCTTGATTATGTATGTACAATAGTTTATTTAGTAAGAAGAAAATGTTAATTGCAATAACTTAGTTGAAGTTTATGTTTGGAAAATTGTTTATTTTATAATATTCCAGAGAATGTTGTCTTTTTTTATCTTCAAGGAATAATTTTACCTTGTAATTATCTTTGTACATTATTTCTGAATAATATCTAAGTTTAGGCTTTTGCTTCCAGTTGGGTTGTAGAAGGTGGTGACAGGACATTGTGGCCCCTGTAACAACTTAAATAAATTACAGAAGTCATTGTCGTGATGATCTGTTATTACATAATAAATTGCCCCAATATTTAGTGATTTAAAGTAATAATTGTTTTATGTATCTTATGATTCTGTGGATTGGCAGTTAAGGTAGATCTTAGCTGGGTGATTTTTCTGTTCCATGTTGCATTGAATGAGATCACTAGATAGTATTTAGCTGATGGGTGAATTGCTTCAGAGGATCTAAGATATCTTTACACATGCATATGGTCTGGGCAGAAGTGGAATTCTGGCTTTGCATGACCTTTCTAAAAGCATGGTAGTCTTAGAGTAGTCAGACTTCTAACATTTGAGACATTTTATACCAGAAGTAAACTGATTAGATTGAAGAGATCATTTCCTCACTCTACCTGTCTAATAATGGAAAAGATGGGTCCTATATGGGAAAAAATAATATCCACTACAGTTTTATGTTTGTCACATTCACATTAAGATTTGATTTTAATAGTAAAGTAGACACAGCAAAAAATAAACTAGAATTAGTAATCTCAAAGAGCATTCAGTGGGAAAATGTACAAGCTAAATCACAGGGAAAAAAATGTAAAGAACAATATAGGATAAGAGATATATGGACTGTCATTTCATCTAATATACATATAATTGGAGCCATAGGAGATGAAAAGAAGCAAAAACAATACTTGAAAACATAATAACCAAAGATTTTCCAAGCTGATGAAAGATAGCAATCTACAGAGTCAAGCAATACAGAAATCTTTTGGACCTCAGGCAAGATTAATATAAAGAAAACCACACGTAGGTACAACATAATGAAACTTGAAGAAACCAGATTGAAAATCTTAAAATAACCCAAGGAAAGAAACCACAGTAACTTCAAAAGAGCAACGATAAGATTTATGGCAAACCGTTCTACAGAAATTTTTAAAATTAGAACACAATGGAATGACATCTTTAAAGTTTAAGTACAGAAAGGAAAAATATTGCCAAAAAAACTTTATGTCCAGTAAAAATATTTTTTAAATGAAGGCAAAATAAAGATATTTTTAGACAAAAGATGGGAGACTTTATTACAGGTAGCACCATAGTACAATAATGCTAAAGGAAGGTATTCAGTCTGAAGAAAAATGATCCCAGTTGGGACCATAGAATTTTGGGGAAAAAATGGAAAGCATAAATATGTGAGTAAATATAAAAGATTTTTGCCTATTTAAAGCAATAACGGTGTCTTTCAGGCTTAAAACATATGTAGAAATAAAATAAAACAATAGAACAAAGGGCAGAAAGGTGTAAATGGAGTAAAACCAATATTTTTGTCTTGTATAGGAAGTGGTTAAAAGGTAGTAACTCAAGGAAGTATTTGTAATGTCTAGGATAATTGCTTTAACAAAGTACAAAGGTATTTGAACAAAAAGCTAACAGAAACAATACTAAAATTTATATAGAACCACAAAGGCCCAGAAGAATGAAAGCAGCCTTGAAAAAGAAAAGCAAAGCGCTGAAGGTATCATAATTCCAGAATTCAAGTTAGATTACAAAGGTGTTGTTATCAAAACAGTATGGTAATGGCACAAAAATAAACACATTGATAAATGGAACAGAATAGAAAACCCAGAAATAAACCCACAACTATATGGTCAGTCTTCAACAAAGCAGGAAAGAATATCCAGTGGTTAAAAAATAATTTCTTCAACAAATAGTGTTCAGAAAGCTGGTCAGCTACATGCAAAAGAATGAAACTAGACCATTTTCTTACACCACACACACACAAAAATTCAAAATAGGTGAAAGAACTAAAAGTGAGACCTGAAACTATAAAGTCCTAGAAGAGAGCATAGGCAGTGATGTCTCCATTGGCTATGGAACATTTTTCAGATATGTCTCCTAAAGCAGGGGAAATAAAAACAAAAATTAACTATTGGGACTATGTCAAAATAAAAAGCTTCTGCACAGTGAAAGAAACAATTAAGCTAAAAGACAACCCACTGAATGGGAAGAGGTATTCACAAATGTCATAACTGTTGGAGAGTTAGTATCCAAAATATATAAAGTATCCAAAATATATAAAGTTGTTAATACAACTCAACACCAAAAAAACAAGTAATACAGTTAAAAAATGGGCAGAAGACAAGAACAGACATTTCTCCAAAGAAGATATCCAGATGGCCAAAAGAAACTTGAAAACATGCTCAACGTAACCCATTATCAAATGTACATCAGAACTACTTTGAGATATCAACTCACACCGGCCATAATGACTAAAATCAAAAACAAAAAATAACATGTTGGCAATAATATGTAGAAAAAGGAACCCTTGTGCACTATTGGTGAGAAAGCAAACTGGTGCAGTCACTGCAGAAAACTCTATTGTATACCTGAATCTAATATAACACTCTGTGTTAACTATATTGGAATTTTAAAAAAGCTAACAGGAAATAAAATGGAATAATAAACATTTATTAATTAAAAAAAGATTAGATGGAATGAATTGAAACAAGTTCTACACTAAACTCACTTTCCATATAATTTCCTTCAGATTGATTTCCATTTATTCAGTTTACATACCTTTTGTTGGAGTTTGAGTAGGCCAGTTAAATACACCATCTATTCCTTCTTCCAACTTCTGAACCCTTTGAGAAGTAGACTTAGCTCAGAATAAAAAATATCAACTTTAGGGGCGCCTGGGTGGCTCAGTGGTTTAGGCCACTGCCTTTGGCTCGGGTCATGATCTCGGGGTCCTGGGATCGAGTCCCGCATCGGGCTCTCTGCTCGGCGGGGAGCCTGCTTCCCTCTCACTCTCTCTGCTTGCCTCTCTGCCTACTTGTGATCTCTCTCTGTCAAATAAATAAATAAAATCTTTTTAAAAAAAAATCAACTTTATCTTTGGAGAAACTGGGTAAAAGAGTGTGCTTAGATCTCTATGGAGTCTTCCTGCATATTCAAATTGGATTGACTTGACTTGCCCTGTTGAGTTTGCTATATGAATGAGAAGAGAATATATGTAGTTTTGGGCTGGCAAGGTCTAAGAGAGAGTGAGAGATTGGTGACATATGTGGCCCATCTTTTACCCTGTCTCACCAAACAGATAAAGCAGAAAGAGAATGAGTGGTGTTTTGTCACCAGTCATCCTGGGTGAAGCCCTACTCTTAATCTTGTTCTTTTTTCCAAGGAATCAGACCTGTCTTATTCTCATGGAACCCACAGTTCCACTACTGGCCTACTTCCAGTTCCTCATGTCATCTGGACCCTCTGCTCTATTTTGAACAAAGTTTTATAACTTTGATCTTTCCCTAGAACTCTTCTTCCCCGTACTCCCTAGAAGTTTAAACTTGGCTTTTGTGGACAGTCTCCCATTTGTTTTGTTTTTTTGTTTTTTTGTTTGTTTGTTTTTTCGTTTTTTGTTTTTTTTTTTTTTGCATGGCCATCTGAAGAAAATGTATTGAATTTTTCTAATTCTAGATATTTTATATACAGTGTTAAATTAATTCCAGGTGTACAATATGATCCAGCACTTCCATACATTACTCAGTATTCATCAAGATGTGTCTTCTCTTAATCCACTTTATCTATTTCACCACTCATTCCTCCCCCACCTCCCATCTGGTAACTATCTGTTTGTTCTCTATATTTTAGAGTCTGGTTTTTTGGTTTTTTTGTTTTGTTTTATTTGCTTGTCTCATTTTTCCTTTTGTTTTCCCTTCCTTTCCTTTCTTTGCCCTCCTCATCTCTCCCCTCCTCTCCCTTTACTTTTCTTTTCCTTCCCCTCCCCTCCGTTTCCCTTTTCTCCACACCCAGCATGGAGTCCAACACTGGGCTTGAACTTAGGACCCTGAGATCAAGACCTGAGCAGAGACCAAGAGTCAGATACTTAAATGACTGAGCCACCCAGGCACCCCAACTTGTCTCCTTTTTTCTGTTTGTTTTGTTCTTAAATTCCGCCTGTGAGTGAAATCATATGGTATTTGTCTTTATCTCGTTGGCTTATTTCACTTAGCAATAACCTCTAGATCCATTCAGTGGCAACATTTAATTTTTTATGCCTGAGTAATATTCCACTGTGTGTGTGTGTGTGTGTGTGTGTGTGTGTGTGTGTGTGTGTGTGTAGTACATCGTCTTTATCTAGTCACCTATCGATAGATCTAAATTTATTTAAAAATTTTTTTTAAGATTTTATTTATTTATGAAAGAACATGAGAAAGTGAGCATGAGTGGGATGAGGGGCAGAGGGAGAGGGAGAAGCAGATTTCCTGCTGAGCAGGGAGCCCGACATGCGTCTCGATTGTAGGACCCTGGAATCATTACCTGAGCTGAAGGCAGACGCTTAACTGACTGACTCAGGTGCTCCTCAGTGGATCTAATTTTAGATTTAAAGGACAGTTGATGTGTTCCTTTGCTGTCCACTGTCAATTCAGTGATTAGTGTGCAACCTTTGTGCATCAGTTCCTTCTCTCTTAACACTGCCACCTTCCCTTTCTAAGTCTTGGTATTGGTTGATTTAGAGGACATAGCTCCAACTTCCTCAGTTATGTCAGCATCAGACCTGGAACTGTCCTCTCCACCCCACACTATGTGATTTATAATCTGTTCTTAATTCATGCTTTTGATTTCTGATACTCAGAACTCATTACTTTTTAACTTGCTCAGCTCTTTCAACCAGAAGATTTCATAGATCTCAAATACTGAAAGCCCTCTCTTTTCCTTACTCCTCTAGCAATTTTTTTCTCTCTTAAATTCTTAAATTCTAATATTCCTTCATTCATATACTGTCTCTGTTTTTATCCTTCCTCCCCTCCCTCTTTCAACCTCTCTATGTTATTAGATGGTCTTGCCATTGGATCTTAACTACCTCAACTTTACCCCCTTATACACAATAATTTTTCTTTATATTTATCACCCATCCTTGAAAATGGATTTCACCCATTTCTAATCATAGGGAAGAAACTGTTTTCTCTCTTTAACATGGCTACCTCTACCAGAGTTTTATTCCCTTTTTCTCTTGTATTTGACACTCTTCCTCTCCATGTCCTTCTTCTACTAACATTAAAAATGGGAAAAAAACAAACAGTAACAACAGCAAAAATCCTTGTTTTCTTTTTTAAAGATTTTATTTATTTATTTAACATTGAGAGAGAGAGAGAAAGATCACAAATAGGCAGAGAGAGAAGGGGAAGCAAGCTACCTGCTGAGCAGAGAGCCCGATTCAGGGCTAGATTTCAGGACCCTGGGATCATGACCTGAACCAAAGGCAGAGGCTTAATCCACTGAGCCACACAAGTGCCCCAGCAAACATCGTTGTTAAAGATTCACCTTCACATTCAAACTATGCCAGCCTTCTTAGAAGAATAAAATTTGCTAGTTAATATCACTTCTCCTTTCTCTTCAGTCCTTACTGGAGGTTTTGCTTTCTTCTATTGCCTTCTTGAAATTTCTTTCTAAGGTCATCAGTGACTGTTAAGTGCTTAATTTTCCTTTTGCCCTTAAAAGGTAGGAGAGGGCTCTCCCTCCTTTTTCTCTTCTTCCTCGACTTCACTGATGGACATCCATATTTTGTGGAAACCCCCTTCTCAAATAAATACACCTTCTCAAATAAATACACTGTTTTATTGACTTGCTGTAGCAGTAGAGACCACACAGATGATTCTGAAGTGGTGCCTCCTTTGAGGAAATGAGTTTAGGGTTTTTACTGATTATAGGTTGAGCTCTGAAGTTCTAGGGTCAGATATTAGACGTGGGGCAAGTCTTTGGATTGGTTGATTTTTTTAAGGTAATAGTTGATACACATGACGTACGGTTGTGATTGAAAAGAAAGGCCTGTTGAGGGCCAAGACACTGTGCGTTTGTAACTATAACTGAATGGTGGTAGTTATTCCAGTTCTCAGTCATGCATAAGTGATGAAATGGTTATTCTGGTTTTCATTTTCAAGCACACCTTCAGTGAATTTTTAACTTTTTATTTCCATTACAATTGCCCTGGTTTCTTATTTTGACTGTGGCAGTAGCAAAACAGGTCTCACTGCCTTGGGGATCTTTTCATAGTAACTCGTATTCCAAAACTAGAGCCATCATTCCAAAAATACAAATTCAAACATGTTTTCTACTGAAAAACCACTGATGGTTCCTTTTATGTCTAAAATAAAATCTCATATACTGAATGCAGTATTCAGCCCCTTTTACAATATGACCTGAACTCCGAATTCTAATCCTTACCTATCTGTTGGCCTATTGGTCCCTATCTTTTCCTCCCTCTCTCCTCCCCTCCACCCCCATTCTCACTTTTCTCTTCCTTGTCCCCAAGCTATACTCATATTATGGAAGTATAGTGATTTATTTCACACTGTACATGTTGGTCCGTATGCCGAAAGTAATTTTTGTTTCTTAGAATGTTGTTTCCAACCCTTACCTTTATCTAATTATTACCTTTACAGAGTATGTTAGGCAAAACAAAAAACTACAGACTGGATGACTCAACAGAAATTTATTTGATGTTTTAGAAACTAGACATCCAAGATCCCAGGTGTCCACAGGTTTGATTTCTTCTGAGGCTTTTCTCTTGGCTGGTAGCTGAGCATCTTCTTGCTGTGTCCTCACATGGTCTTTCTGCTGTGTGTGCACATCCTTGGTGCCTCTCTGTGTGTCCTAATCTCTTCTTATAAGACACCAGTCAGATTGTATTAGGACCCACTTTAACAGCCCGATTTTAACTTAATTACCTTCCTAAGAGCCCTGTCTTCAAATAAGTCATGTCTACCCTCTTACACTGTTGGTGGGAATGCAAGTTGGTGCAGCCACTTTAGAGAACAGTATGGAGATTCCTCAAGAAATTAAAAATAGAGCTTCCCTATGACCCTGCAATTGCACTGCTGGGTATTTACCCCAAAGATACAGATGTAGTGAAAAGAAGAGCCATCTGTACCCCAATGTTTATAGCAGCAATGGCCACGGTCACCAAACTGTGGAAAGAACCAAGATTCCCTTCAACGGACGAATGGATAAGGAAGATGTGGTCCATATACACGATGGAGTATTATGCCTCCATCAGAAAGGATGAATACCCAACTTTTGTAGCAACATGGGCGGGACTGGAAGAGATTATGCTGAGTGAAATAAGTCAAGCAGAGAGAGTCAAGTATCATATGGTTTCACTTATTTGTGCAGCATAACAAATAACATGGAGGACATGGGGAGATGAAGAGGAGAAGGGAGTTGAGGGAAATTGGAAGGGGAGATGAACCATGAGAGACTATGGACTATGAAAAACAACCTGAGGGTTTTGAAGGGGCGGGGGGTGGGAGGTTGGGGAACCAGGTGGTGGGTAATAGGGAGGGCACGTATTCCATGGAGCACTGGGTGTGGTGCAAAAACAATGAATACTGTTACGCTGAAAAGAAATTTTTTAAAAAAGTGAAAAAAAATAACAAGGGAAAGAAACAAATAAGTCATGTCTGAGGTACTGGAGATTAAGGAGTTACTACGTGAACTTCCAAGCTACAATTCAGTCCATAACACAACCTTCCCACATATTCCCTGTAGTAATTAACCTTCTCCACAATCCCATATACCTTGTACCACTTAGTATTATCTGCCTTGATATGGAGTTTTTCGTGTTTGTCTCCTTCTATAGTGTGTGGGTTTCTTGAGGACAGAAACTCTCTTACGCACTTCATCTTTCCCTGCTCTTCATGATATTAGAACTGAAGAGGGTTTGATTATTGACTAAATGAAAGAATTCAGTGTGAATCAGGCTTGAATATCTAATAATATATTTTTCAGAATTTTGAGGAAATTGACATAAAAATATATGAAAGGAATATATTATATCTCCTATTTTAGAAGTCTTTGGGCATAGCTTGAGATTTTTGTCTTACATTCTTAAATTATACATAGTCTAAGTAATGTCAGTTTTATAGGACTTTATATATAACTCTTTTATGGTCTTTAAGGTGTAATCATATAATTGGCTTCTATAAGCTACCTATCAATTCTTTCAATTTCATTACTTCCATTACATTTTTTTCAGATAAAGATGAATGCTGTGTTTCATCCAGTACTGAAAATTTGAAGTTTTGAATATACTTTCTAAGTCACATCACTTCAAGTAAGTCTGCTCGTATCCATTTTAATGCCAGCTTAAGATTGATTTAACATGTAAAGAATTAAGCCCAGTACCTTTGACACTTTCTCAACTCTCAGATTTCTTAGAATATCTTGGAGTCACATTATATATTGCATCATTGGTCTTGGAAAATAGTAGAAAGATGATTTCTTAGTAAGTTTCATATGCTTATTAAAAATGTAATGTTTAAACTCTTGGTATTATTTTTAAAATGTGATTAACACCTCAGAATCCTCCTTTATTTTGCGTTAAGTCTAGTCATCAGGTCCTGATGATATGCCAAACTTAATATTTTTAAAGGTGGTTTTTCAATTATAGCTAATATTATGTTTTTCAGTTTTTTGAGGCTTTGTATGGCTTTTCTAAATGATTTATATGTTTGTGATTATTGGAGGGAGATACTTAGTAATGAGCTAGTACTTGAACCTTTAATCAAAAACTTAGCTTTGAAAGGTCATCTTAACCACCTTCAACTAATATAATTACCTCTAATGGTCTTCTGTCTCCATTTACTCTTCCTCTATCCTGTATTCCACTGCTAGATAGATCAGCATATAGAACTCTAATACTTTTAAAATACTTTAATGGCTCCACACTCACCACTGGATAAATTCCATGTTTTATTGCCTGGTATTCCAAAGCCCTCTACCCAGTTCCTAAAAATATGCCTCATCTTAGCCAACTGGACTCTTTCCTCTTCTCTGAATTCTCATCATTTTTCATGCCTCCGTGACTTAATGTGTTCTATATTTCTTGTTTTTTTCTGTGATGTTCTCTTCTTCGCCCTCACTGTGCTTGTTGAAATCTTGTGCAAACCCTGAAGGCTCAGCCCAGGTGCGCACTCATCTGTGGAGCTTTCCCTGATTGCTCCAGCTAAACCACTAGCTCTCTCTGCTGACTTTATCCAGTATTTTGTTTTTATCACTATCATAGCACATTTTACCAGGCAGCTTTATTATTTGTGTTTACTTATCTCATATATTAGGTTGTAAGGACTATAGAGTCAAACTTCTTGTCTGAGTAATTTTGGTCTCTCCCAGCATTCAGCATAGCCTCAATAGTGCTCAGTAAATACTTGCTTAATAAATTAGTAATGTGCCTGGATTTTTTTTTCATCATCCTTTCTGTCTTTCATCCTTATAGTCACATATGGTCCATATTCATGGCAGCTTTTCATTCCTCGTACACACTTCTGGCAAGCCTCCACGCTGCCATTTTATCCTAGGAAAATACTAACCATAGTGTAATTAACAAGATGCAGTCAGTTCTTAATCTGTGAAATAAACTGGATTCCAAAAGTTCATACCTAATTCTGTTGTTCGGAATGCAGAAGACATTTTCCTATAAAAACGATGTTATAAATAGTGGTTCGGTTCTCAGCAAGTCCTCCCAAGACTATTTAACTCATAAGTACCAGTGCTACTTGAACTACAGGAAGTCATCATGCATGGCACCGTTTTGTAGAGAAATTGTAGCTCTGAGAGTGAAATCACATCTCCTGTGCCATAGAAGCAGAACAGTACCTTTCTGGCCAGCTGGAGCAATAGGAAAGCCTGAGTTGGACCTCTGCCAGTGGTTCGGCATATTGGATGCTCTCCGGCCAGTTGTTTTTGGTTTTCAGTATTTGCATAAGAGACATTTACTGTAGGTTACTGGTACTCTCATGTCTTCTAAAGTGAGGGCAAGGGAACACTTGCTCTTGTGGTCCTCTTGCAGTAGATAAGGATAGTCATCAGCTATCCTGATTCTATCCTGAGTCTTCAACAGTTTTATCACATGAATGGGTCACTCTAAGTCATGTATTGGCGGATTAGAACTGTTTTACTACTTCTTCCTTTCCGGTGAACTTACGAGAATTAAATATATAAATATGGAAAATACTTCTGTCTATAGGAGGAACATGTTTATCAGGGATCAACCAACCCTGTGTTTGCCATCATATCAGGTTTTATGGACAAGAGATTCTCATTTCTGCATGGGAATACTGATGCTTCCCATGAAAAACTCATCAGTGTGTGCATAAACAATCCTGAAGGTTGATAACTTACGTTGTCAGGCTTTAAGAATACACATCATAAATTTTAGAGACTTTAATTTGCTTAGTCATCATAAGCTTTGAGCACATGAGTGAATGTCTGCTTTATGTTTAATGCTTTCATAGGTGCAAGGGGCTAGGGAATGAGAACCAAAGTTATCATGAAAAGTTTACTTTCCCTCCAGGAGCCAGGAATACAGGGAGTGAAGTATGAAAAATAAAAAAAAGCACTCACAGTACAAACAGTGTGTTATTAATTGCCATAAAGTACTTCATTAAGGTAACAAACACTCTTGGGGTTATCAGAATGGCAATATTATTATGATTCACAATGGTTGTAAAGATGGTGGTGGGAATTCAGTTAATCTTAGAGGAATGGTAAAGATTTAAATTTAAATAAAGGGCTAGGAGAGGAACTGACATTCCAGGTTGGATTAGCAGCATGAATGGAGAACTAGAGATACAAACAAACAAATCAGCATTACTGGCTGGAACAGAAAGTTCCTTTGTGTTGGGTGAAATAATAGGTGGTAAAATTACACCAGTGGTTCAACACTGGCAGTGAATAAAAGTCATCTAGAGATATTTTTAAAAATACAGGTTCCTGGATCTTACCCCAGGACTAAAAAATAGAATTTCTGGGACACAAGATGTAAACCTGTTTATCTTTCAAAGTTCCCCTAAGGGTTGAGAACCACTCCATTAGAAGGATAGGCCAAGTTTAGTAGGCCATGAATGCCTTGCTGAGGAGTTGGGCCTTTGTGTGTCAAGCAGTGGGAAGCCCTCAGAGGCTTCTGAGCCCAGTGACATGATGGAATTCAAGTTTGCCAAGATAAATGATTCACCAACTGCATTTGAATGGAAAAGAAATAAGAAACAGCTTGAATTAGAGCAGTAGTGGCAGGGAAAACAGAGAAGGTCACATTTTTAAGGGTACTTAGATGAGTGGGAGTTGGCGATGTCAGCCTTGACCTCGGCATGATTTGTTTTATAAACTGATTATACAACTTCACCCTCATTAATTTGATCTCTTCGCTCTTACAACCTGGCAACTTAAACAGTAATTTCAGCCAGTTTGCATTTAATGGAAGGAGACCATTGTCTACTCATGTACACATCTAACTCATAATAGTAAGTGAAGTTATGTGGATGAGGAATATGACCTTTAGCATAATCATTATAAAACATTTAATAACCACCCACATATGCAATAACACAACCCCAGTTCTGCAGGATTGTGCCAAAAGCTGAAGTCACAAATATAAGACAGATATTGGCACATAATTCCCTAGCATTAAGTTGAAATTTGAAGAAACATTCTAAATCATGTTATGCATTTTAATATTTTTAGCATCAGATTTGCTAATTGCTTAATTTTTGTGGTAGTAGGTAGGCCTGTGAATACCTCCTGACCTTAGCAGCTCTGAGCTTATGTTTCTGGGCTGCCCACATCCACAATTAGTGGTTCTTATCCAGGCCCATACCCTCCTAGTGTCGGTCCTGCATGCCCCCTACTTCATCCTCACCTGAGTGAGCCAGCAGACCGGAGATGTAAAGGAGTCAGCATTGCAGTTCTTTTGTGGCACCGACAAGCCACATGATCCTGAGGACTGTTACTCCTGGCTGCCGTGGGATCTGACAGCTTTTGGGAGTCTCAATGCCATGGGTTGAAAGCATTTCATACCTCTTGGAGATGTTTTGAATACTTTGTGTTTGGAAACAACGAGCCATATTTATTACATGGCAGAGAATAAGTTCAAGGTATGACGTTTTGATGGGACCTGTTTCCTTTAAGAAAAGACTCCACATCGTGGATTTTTTTTTTTTTAACCACTCTTCTGGCTGTTCTGTGACAACAACTTCTCCTGTGGTCTTTGCCCGTGACAGTGAATTTATTGTTGTGTCATCAGTGTCTTGAGTTACTTTTCTTTCTTTCATTTTTTTAAGATTTATTTATTTATTTGACAGAGAGAGACACAGGGAGAGAGGGAACACAAGCAGGGGGAGCAGGAGAGAGAGAAGCAGGCTTCCCGCTCAGCCTCGAGCCTCCCGATGCGGGCCTCGATCCCAGGACCTGGTATCATGACCTGAGCCGAAGGCAGATGCTTAACGACTGCGCCACCCAGGCGCCCCTTGAGTTACTTTTCTATGGCTGCTTAGGTTTTCACTAATCATTCAAGTGTTTAACCAGAGAATGGGTGGTCTGCCTAGATCTAAGGGATCTTGTCGGAGGAAGTGAGGGAAGGGGATGGACATTGGTTAAGTGCCCACTCAGTGCCATGGAGTTTGCATGTATTTTATAATTTTAACTCCCCTTTACAAGTGAGAAGCTTCCAATCTACAGAGGCTTGAACAGTTTCTCTCACATCACAAGTTAAGTGCAGTTTTGATCACAGCTCTGGCTATCCTAATGGCTCAGCAGCCTGGTCTTCCAATCCTGCATGCCTTATTTGTGGGAAAGGGCACCAAACTCAGCGTCAGGCACTGTGCGTGCAAGCTTCTCCTTCCATCACGACCACCCTGAACAAGTTACTTAAGGCTTTCAACTTCAGTTTCTTCATCTGCCATGGGGAGGCAAAACCGGCTTTACTGACCCTTTGAGGTTTTGTGAGAAACCTGTTAGTGACTTTCAGTATGACTTTACAGGTTTGGAAAGGAAGATTGAGATATTTTTAATTCAAGCAAAAAATAAACTTAAAAAACCCAAACCATTAAATGAGATGAACTTGGACGGATTTTGTGGTATTTCACTTCTTAACACGCTCTGCAGACTTTCCAAAATAATGTTTGTCGATTTTGCAGGCCCCAAACACCACAGTTGCCAAACTGCATCACTGACTTTAATATCTTAATGTAGCAGAGAGAGTCCTGGCAACCTGTCAGGTACTTATTTTCTCTCACCAGCAGTAATCAGTAGTTTCTGTACCACATCAAATAGGTCTGAGCTCCAGTAGATACTGAATGAGGACAGATTCGTAGCCAATGAGGACTCAGAAGAGTCTCAGGCTACCACATAGTAATAGACTTACTGGGCTAGAGTGGATGTTGACATTATCAGAAAAATTCTTTCTATTTTGGAAGGTGTTGTTTCCCCCCCCCCGCCAAGTAAGCCTGAGTAGTAAAGTCACATTTTATGAAACTGATTTCACAGAACTTCTTTTCAAAAATGTTTCCAGATTTCTGGACAACTTTCATAGGTTATAGGATGGTGAATACTGAAAGGCAACTATGAGCTATTACAGCCCACTCAGCACTTCTTTCAAGTGTACATGTGAGAGATAAGAAATTTAGGGTACTCATTAAAGTATAAATACAGCACTATGAACGAAATGGCCAGGAGCCTGGAAGTACCAAGGTCATGTCCTAGGCTTACCCAAAACCTGTACCCGCTAAAGCTCTAAGTCTCTTATACATCAGACTAACAAAGACCAAAAAAAAAAAAAAAAAAAAAAAAAAGAAGAAGAAGAAGGAAGAAGAAAAAGAAAGGAAAGCCTTTGGAAGACCAACTGACAAAATAGAGGAGTAGTGTTAGACTCCAGATCCAGATCCAGAGGAATGTACCCATTCTGTCTTGTATTCAGAAGTGTGGAGAACTCTTCCACATCTGCCACATTCTGTATCTTGAAGAGGGTTCCCTAGTTCTAGGGTGCTGACTTCCACATGGCTTCTCATGTACCCATGCTGTGCCTGCATCCTAGATCTGGTGGCTGGATGACCCCAGTTAGGGCCTAGTCAAGGGGAGTGAAAGAGAGAGTGGACACAGAAAGTCAAGCAAACATGCAAAGCAGAGATTGTGGTCAGATTTGGTCTGCAGATGTGCCATGTTTACCCAGTATTTGTTTTAAATGTGAATTCGTTATTAACTAGTGTTATTTTAACTAGTCACCAGTTTAACTTGTTGTTGACTGATTTAATGTACAAATCCACATTTCTGGGTTCTCATGCAAACTGGAGACCTGTCAACTTTAGTCCTACCTTTCCATGTGACGGTAGTCCGCTAGAGTGAAAAAGCAGCTGCTTGAACTAGATGGGAGGCTTTACTTTCCCATTCTCACGGCCCCACTCCTGGCAGTTGATTTTCTTTACATAAAATTAAGAAGAAAGTTAAACGGTACTAATTCTGCCATCTATATGAAAATTGGAAATAACAGGTTGACAGGATGGTATATTTCAGTATAAGTGAAAGACAGTGTGTTAGTTTCCTAGGGCTGTCATGACAAAGTACCATAAACTAGGTAGCTGTAATCAACAGAAATATATCCTCTCACTGCTCTAGAGGCCAGAAATCTGCAATCAAGGTGTTGGCAGGGCCATGCTCCCTCAGAGACCTCTAGGAGATGCTCCCTCCTGCCTGTTCTAGCTTTTGGTACATTCCTTAGGTCATGGCAGCATAACCCCAATCTCCGCCCACCCCATCATCTCATGGATGTCTTTCCTCTGTGTCCAGGTTTTCCTCTTCTTGTAAGGACAGTAGTCATATTGCATTGGCACCCACCCTAAGCCAGTATAAGATCATATTAACCTAATTACATCTACATAGACCCTATTTCCAAATAAGGTTACATTCACAGGTACAAGAGGTTAATACTTCAACATAACATTTTGTGGGACACAATTCAATCCATAATAGGATGGATTTCTTTGGATGGTGCAGAGTAATAGTTTAAGAACAGAGATCCTTGAGACAGAATGCCCGTTTTCCTATTTACAACTTACTTTCTGTGTGCTCTTGGATAGGCTTACCCATCTCAGTGTCTCCATGCTCTCATCTATAAAGTGAGGAAGGATCATGGTACCTACCACATAGGGTTGAAATGAGAACAGAATAACTTAATATGTGGAAATCATTTAGAACAGTGCATGGCACATCCTAAGTGCTCAATAAACTGAACTATTATTATCATTAATTATTAGTTCTTATTCATATATGATTTCTTTGCATACAAAGAATATCAATGCCAGAAATCCGTTATTTATGATAGCACTGTGAAACAAACCATGGATGAAAGAGGAACAGTATAGAAATGATGCATGAAAAAAAATACTTGAACCAATCAAAAAAGAGAAGTGAGAGACACTTAGAATTTTTTTAAAAAAGATTTTATTTATTTATTTGAGAGAGAATGAGTGAGAGAGAGCATGAGAGAGGAGAAGGTCAGAGGGAGAAGCAGACTCCCCAAGGAGCTGGGAGCCCGATGCAGGACGAGATCCTGGAAGTCTGGGATCATGACCTGAGCCACGCAGACGCCCGAGACACTAGAATTTTAAAAGGATATACTTTTTAGTGCAGATAAAGGAATGTAATACATTAAAATTCCTCAGCTTCTTCCTTCTTTGAGATAATCTGCCTGGCCTGTAAATGTTCTTGAAACCAATAAAGACCCAGGCAAGATCTTCAAACCCAGAAGCTTAGACATTGACCATTGGATTGGCGAGCATATGGCCTTTACATAATAAGAAGAAAGTTACTCCAGGGAGTGCGTCCAAGGAACACATGACTTCTAAGCATTCCTACCTATCTCCTTGGAAGCATGTTATTACTGTCTACCTCCTTCCCACAAATACTTGGGTTGAAAATATCCTTGTTCCTAGTCCCTGGATCAGAGATTGAGGCTGAATAATTTTTTGAATGTAAACCAAATTTTTCCTCCTAAGGGAATGAGTATTTTGAGATCTATTATTTTCTTTTTCCACATAGCCTTTAGGTAAGATAACCATGCAACTTGAGTTTTATTAAAACCTGAGAGCTCTGATAGAGAGGGTTTTAAGAAATGACAAGACTTTCTGAAGTACCTGGAAGAAAATTATTCTGTAGGTCAGTGGCTATAAGATATGTAATATCTTACATATCTTATCAGAGTATATATTCCTCATTCTCAAAGATACTGTTACCGAGAAAACGCAAATAAAAGAGACGTATGTGTATGTTATTTATGATTGTGATTTTGCTTTAATAAAAAGTTGGGCTATTTAATTTTTGGCAAAGAAGTAGTGTTTTATAGTTCAAGTGTTAGTAATTTGGAACATTTTGATGAAATGATGAATTCATCAGGATTTGTTCGGTTGTAAGTGAAAGAAAGCCAGCTCAAGCCAGCTTATGAAAATAAAAGGAACTTAATTATTTATATGACTATGGTTTCCAGAGGTGCATCTGGCTTCAGGCATGGTTGCAGCCAGGAACTCAGATGATCTCATCTGGACCCTTTTTCAGCTCTGCTGGTTTCTTTATTCATCATTATGCAGACAGGCATATGATCAGTAAAATGACCACCAGCACCTTGAGACTGTTGTCTTCCTGGCTTAGCAATGCCAACAGGAAGAGAACTTGTTGGGCCACCCATCCAGCTATCAGCCTCAGAGAAGATACGGAACAGCTCTGGCCACATGTGTGATGAATAATCACTGTGGCCCAGGGAATGGAGTATTCTGGTGGACCAGCTTAGGGCATGTTCACCAGTGCTGCAACAGAGGTGCGTTGTCCAGTGACTGAGGGTCCCTCTGGGATAAGGGTGTGAGAGAGGCTTTCTCCAAAGGAATGAGAAGAAGGGATATGGGAATGTGTGCTGAGCAGACTAAAACTGTAGTAAATTCAACCATTACAAATGGTATGTGTGAACTAACTTAAAAACTGTACTTTTGCTCTTAAGATGGCATATAAAGAACTTTCTGCCTTCTCCTATTAAAATATCTATCCAAAACAAAAGAAACGGGAAATAAAAATTCCAGCTCTTTCTTTGATAAGAAGTAGATGACATCAGTAATTCTCATAAATGTGAACACAAAGTGTTTAATACTATGACCTAGTAGAAAATATGAAACCATAATTATTGTCTTTGAAAATGTGAAAAGATTTTACACAGAAAATAGTCTTTTTTAAAAAAGGAGAATTAAAAAGAAAAGTAAAAAACAGGAAATAACTCTCAAAAATTAGAAATCTAAAGGCTGAAAGAAACTCACTGAGCTGTTGAAAGCTAAATTTGAGGGAGAAATCATTAGCGGCGCAACTCAGCAGGTCCAATAGCAGCTCACTGATGCAAGAGAAAATGGGAGAGAATCATTCAAGAAATAATAGAAGACTGTTTTCTAGAACAGAAGGAAAGATAAACCTGAAAGTTTCCAGAGAAGAAAAAAAAAATTGTCACATGCAAAGTGTTTTGAATAAAACCAAACAGGAGACTTCTCAACATCAGTGCTGCTATGGAAACCTAAATTTGTGAAAAATTTTTTTAAAGATTTATTTATTTATTTGAGAGAGAGAGAATAGTGGGGGAGAGGGAGAGAGAATCTCAAGCAGACCGCCCCCACTCCCCCGAAAATCATGACCTGAGCCAAAATCATGAGTCAGACACTTAACTGAGCCACCCAGGCATTCTGTGAAATATATTAAGGGGTAATTTTTATTATAACAAAAGCAGGTCTTTCTTTACCTGAGAGTTGTTGTCAAATATCTCTAAATAGTTCTCTTAAATGGTTTTTAAAAAATATTTCACTTATAACTTTCCATCATTTAGACTTACTGAAATTTTTGTATAATCTGATGTATACCTGTAAATTTTCCTTTCAGAGATTTGAGGCATGTTCATGGTCCTTACTCTTGTTTTTCTTTTTTTGATTCACTAATTCACCCAAGAGTATGAGTATGAACTTTTTTCCAGATACAACGGAGTTCATGTTTCTTGTTTTATATAGTAGTCCAACCTCTATCCATAATTGTATAATCAGTAACAATTAATAACTGTGATTGAGTTAGAAAGTTACTGATAATACTAGGGTATGTGATAGCAGGACTTGCAAAATATTTGCCATTTTTCCTTTGTGCCATCATCTAGTGATTTCAAGTGACAAAGTTTGGGCCTTACTCTCTTAAAATGTTTGGTATATATATATATATATATATATATATATATAATTATGAGTAACAAAGTATCATATAGAATATTAGTTTTTGTCTTCTCTCAATGAGGAAGACAAAGTCCTGAATGGAATTTTCTTTTGAAAATTAGAAGGGGTGGGGTGCCTGGGTGGCTCAGTGGGTTAAGCCTCTGCCTTCAGCTCAGGTCATGATCCCAGGGTCCTGGGATTGAGCCCCGCATCGGGCTCCCTGCTCAGCGGGGAGCCTGCTTCCTCCTGCCTGCTTCTCTGCCTACTTGTGATCTCTGTCAAATAAATAAATAATATCTTAAAAAAAAAGAAAATTAGAAGGGGCAATCAAAAGTTGAAATTTAGCAGATATATTTTCAAAATTTTAATTATTTGAAAAAATAATATTTTTAGGATTCAACAAATATTATTGTTGACTATGTAACATATTTTGTTATGGTATCTTTAGATTAAAAGTACTTCAAATTGCATTTTTGTTTTTAAAATATTCTAACTTTTAGTCTGTATGTACTATAAAAGAATTGAAATTTTTAGGTGCTTTTTTTTGGATTAGTTTCTAAAGCCTAATGAAATGGAAGTTAATTGTCTTTTCCAGTTTTAAAAAAAAGTTCTATTTTATTCCTTAATGTCCTATAATGAAACCAAAATAATATAGAAAAATCAAGAGATGAAAGAGTGCCAGGATTTTTCTTGCCAATATAACTTTTTAGAATTGTGCTGAGTTGCTTTTGCTATAAAACCACACCAACTAGTTTATTATGTATTCTCTAGGTAATGACATTTTATAGAGGATTTTTGTAGTTCTTTTGGCTCGGTGAGGTCAGGAACTTTAAATTAGAATTATTAGAGCTGGAAGGCATCCTCTTACTCACGTTCTAAGTGAAGGAACTGAAGTCCTGAGAAATCATGATTTATCCAGGGTCACACAGCTAATAGTGAAGGTTAGAAGAAAATCATGGCCTCTTGGCAGTCAGTTCAGTGATCTTTGTGAAAGACTTTTTGGACTTATTCTTACCACCATCACGTTATGTGCAATGCCCATAATTTATTGCATTGGGCCCAGTTAGCAAATTACAAGTTTATGTTTAATTTCCTAAAGCTGAAGGAACATTTAGAATTAGGAATATTGACAGTGACAAAAACAGGAGATGGTAAGGATTTTTGCCCAGGATAGAAGCTATCTCTTGATTAGACTCTGGTCCTCCTCCTCTCTAGAAGGAATTCCATTATTCATTATTCTATAGGATATAATTCTGCCTTCCGGAAGGTTCTTCCTTGTTTATTTTCCTCCAAGGTCAACTTGTGTGAACATTGGGACAAATATGTCCTCCTTGGAGGTTATGTAACCTTTATATCTTTCTTTTTGTCCCTGCAATTTTGACTGTGTGAGCATTGTTTGAAGTGTGAAAGGCTTATAGGCAAGGCTTATGGGTTTTTTGTCAATGTTATTCCCTCAGAAACTTAATTGGCCCTGATCTGTCTTTTTGTAGTTAATTTCCTGTGATAGTAATAGAGTGACTTACATGTCCCAGTCTGGCAGAGGGAGTTATTAGTTTATACATATCTCTTGTGCATGGTAAGTAATAATTCCTTCTTTCATTCTCAAAACTATCCCAGTTTGGACAATAAATTATATGGTTACTCTAACCAAAAAACACACCAAAAAATCCCAGTCTCTTTTATTTCTTTGCTTCCTTACTTCTGTTCTTACCTCTCTTATCTTTTAAAGGTTGCTGTCATGTGGCCATCTGAAATAGGTTTCATGGGAAGTAACATACTTAACCTGATTTGTGACAAGACTGACTTCACACTGATTACATGAGAAAACCTAATGGCCATTTTTGCTCAAAACTTTTTGGCCTTCTCTCTTACTGAAATCCAGAAACAGTCAGTGTTTCTAACCCTTGGGGCTCCCAAATTTCTGGGTTCTCTATTCCCTGCCATTTCTGCTGTCCAGTCGGTTAGTTCTTGCCTGTGTACATTCCTTGCTTGTAAATTCTCAAGAAAAGCAGTAAGTAATACTGTTATTCTGGTATTCTGTTTTCCTTCTTCTTTATAATTGTACTCTTGGTAGACACCATTTTGTCTTTGAAGCTATCTCAGGCATTTTAAAAAAATTGAGATATAATTTATACACAGTAAACACACAGTAAAAACCACTGCCCCCAATAAGATACAGAACACTTCCATTACCCCAGATGTATGCTCTTTTCCAGTTAATCTCCTACTTTGCTCTCTTGGAGGCAACCACTTTTTTTATTTCTATCACAGTTTCCTTTTTTTTTTTTTTTTTTCCCTTTTTATTAATTTTTTCAGCGTAACAGTATTCATTCTTTTTGCACAACACCCAGTGCTCCATGCAAAACGTGCCCTCCCCATCACCCACCACCTGTTCCCCCAACCTCCCACCCCTGACCCTTCAAAACCCTCAGGTTGTTTTTCAGAGTCCATAGTCTCTTATGGTTCGCCTCCCCTCCCCAATGTCCATAGCCCGCTCCCCCTCTCCCAATCCCACCTCCCCCCAGCAACCCCCAGCCACGACGTGGATGGAACTAGAGCGTATCATGCTTAGTGAAATAAGTCAATCGGAGAAAGACAACTATCATATGATCTCCCTGATATGAGGACATGGAGAAGCAACATGGGGGGGTAGGGGGATAGGAGAAGAATAAATGAAACAAGATGGGATTGGGAGGGAGACAAACCATAAATGACTCTTAATCTCACAGTTTCCTTTTGACAAACAGTATTTTTACTAAGTTTTTGTGACTGTGTGACATAACTATCTTCCCATCCTTTAGTCAGTTTATCTCGTGCTGCCTGACTGCTAAGCAGTTGCCATGTCTTTTATATTTTCTGTTTGGTCTGTACCCACTTGAAAACTACCTGCGACAATGAATGGACCCACTTGAAAACTACCTGCGACAATGAATGGACTCCAAAAAAACCTGAGTGAAGTGTATTTATCACCAATGACCAGTGTATTGAAGGCATTCCTTATTGGTAGGTAACTTTCTGTAATGTGGGCCTTTGAGTCCTCCAGGAGTTGGGGAAAGAGCAGGAACACACATGTGCTCTGAAAAGTTCAGGTTGAACTTGAGAACTGACACTCCACCACTTGCTGCACTGACATCCTTCTGGGGAATACTGTTCACAAGCCACACCTGGTGTAATGGGGTGGGAGGCAAGGTTTGGAAATGTAGGCTCTACTTGTAGGCTAGGCAGCCGCTTCTCAGTGACTGCTCCACACTGTGACAAAGGGAAGATAAAGTTTGGACAATGTCAATTGTCCATGGGTTAACATGGTTAATGGCACAGCTTTTATTTTGTTTTAGTAACATAATACCATATTGCTTTCCTTTTTTGTCTTTGTGTTATTTCCTTTTCTTTGTGTTACATTCTTTTATGCCCTTTGAACAAACATTTCAATATTTAAAACTAAAAAAAACCACAATGATACTGCTACCTCTGTGGGAATGTTTGAAGTAAAAGCAACTAACTGCTTTTTATATTATTCTGATGAAATTAAGATTATTTCTGGCCGTCAACAGAGATAATTAAGTCTTTTTTTAAAGATTTTTATTTTAATTCCAGTATAGTTAACTTACAGTGTTGTATTAATGTTATATATAGTTAACTTACAGTGTTATATAATATATATAAGCTTCAGGTATACAATACAGTGATTCAGCAAGTCTATATACATGACTCAGTGCTCATCAAGATAAGTGTACCCTTTAATCCCCATCACCGACTTTATCCATCCTGCCCATTCATCTCCCCTCTGGAAACCATCAGCTCTCTATAGCTAAAAGTCCGTTTCTTGGTTTGTCTCTTTTATTTCTTCTTTGTTTTGTTTCTTAAATTCCACATTTAAGTGAAATCACATGTATTTGTTTTTCTGACTGACTGACTTTGCTTAGCATTATATTGTCTAGCTCCATCCATGTTGTTGCAAATGGCAAGATTTCATTCCCTTTGATGGCTGAATAATATTCCATTATGTGTGTGTGTGATGTGAGATAAATAGATATATTAAAATGTTGTATATATATGTATATGTGTATATGTGTATATATGTATGTATATATATATATATACAACATTTTTATCCACTCATCTGTCAATGGACACTTGGGTTGCTTCCATTACTTGGCTCTTGTTAATAATGCTGCAATAAACATAGGGGTACATATGTCCTTTCAAATTAGTGTTTTTGTATTTTTTGAGTAAATACCCAGTAGTCTAATAATTGGATTGTAGGGTAGTTCTATTTTTAATTTTTTGAGGAACCTCCATACTGTTTTCCACAGTGGCTGTACCAGTTTGTATTCCCACCAACAGTGCATGAGGATTCCTTTTTCTCTGCATCCTCACTAATACGTGTTACTTCTTGTGTTTTTGATTTTAGCTATTATGACAGGTGTAAAGTGATACCTCATTGTGGTTCTGATTTGCATTTCCCCAATAATGAGTGATGTTGAGCATCTTTTCATGTGTCTCTTAGCTACATCTGGATATCTTCTTTGGAGAAATATCCTTTCATGTCTTCTGCCCATTTTTTAATTAGGTTATTTGGGTTTGGGGTGTTGAGTTGTGTAAGTTACTTATATATTTTGGATACTAACCTATTGTTGGGTATATCATTTGCAACTATCTTCTCCCATTTAGTAACTTGTCTTTTACTTTTGTTGATTGTTTCCTTCACTGCGCAGAAGCTTTTTATTTTGATATAGTCTCAATAATTCATTTTTGCTTTTATTTCCCTTGCCATAGGAGACATATATAGGAAAAAATGTTGCTACAACGATGTCAGAGGAGATAATTTAAGTCTTAAAATATAAAGATCCCTGATATCACCATTTGTATTCAATATAGACTAGAATAGAGATCTTACCAGCGATGCTAGCCTGCAGAATAAGATGGGCGGTGATGGGAGGGGGAAGACAATTATAAAAGAAAAGGTATAAGAATGGAAAGGAAGAAGAAAACACTGTCATTGTTGGCAAATTGGTGTAATTATCTATGTAGAAAGTTTCCAAAACTCTACAGCTGAATTCCTAGAATTGACTAGAGAATTTATCAAGGTCTTTGGAAACAGAAGCAATATAGGTAAGCCAATTACATTTCTATGGACAGGCAGTGACAACAAAAAACCAGAGAGTATAATTTTAAGAACATTTTATTCTGAAATTATTAACATCCCATGTGGCCATGCTATATTTTTTCAAAACTAAGAAATTGACTTTGGTACAATAATGTTACTAAACTATGCCTTTGTTCAGATTTTCTGCTGATAACATTTTTCTGTTTCAGAATCAAGTCTGGGTAGCTATTTCTCTTTAGTCTACCCCAATTTACAGTAAGTCCTTGCTCTTTTCTTTTCAGAACCCTGACACTTTTGAAGAGTAGAGGTGAGGTCATTGGTAAAATGGACCCCATGATGTTATCATATCATATAACATAACATTATTGTTAATGTTAACCTTGACCACTTGGTTAAGGTGGTGTCTGCCAGGTTTCTTCCCAGTGAGGTTACTATAGTAAACGTAATTTTAAAGCTATAAAATTTACAATATAGAATGAAATAAAGAACACAATATAGATGACACTTGGATAAATCTAACAAATAATGTCTATGACCTTTATTGAGAAAGTTATAAACTTCTGTTGAATGTTAACTATGGGCCAATTAAATGGAGGGAAATGCTGTATTAATATATTGGGAGACTAAATGTTGCAAAGATGTTAATTCTGTTAATGCACTTAGAATCAAATTCCTAAGAGACTTGGGGAGTTTTAATGATACTACTACTACTTTTGATTATTATTGTTGTTGTTGTAGTTGTTATTTTGGTGATGACTGACATAATTCTGGACTTATATGAAAGAGTAATGGTCCAACAAACATATGAAAAGATGTGTAACATCACTTATTATCAGGGAAATGTATATCAAAACTACAATGAGATATTACTTCAAACCTGTTGGAATGGCTAAAATCAACAACACAAGAAACAACAACTGCTAGCAAGGATGTGAAGAAAAAGGAACACTCATGCACTGTTGGCACTGTGGAAAACAGTTCAGAGTTTCCTCAAAAAGTTAAAGATAGAACTACCCTATAATCCAGTATTTGCACTACTGGGAATTTACCCCAAAAAATGAAAAAACACTAATTTGAAAGGATATATGCACTCATATGTTTATTGCAGCATTATTTATGATAGCCAGATTATAGAAGCATCCATCAATAGATAAATGGTAGTGTATGTATGGAATAATTCACTATATGCATATACATGGATGTTTTATATATATATATATAAAGTTATAAATTTTATAAATTTTTTATAACAATAAATTTTATTTTTATAAAATTTATGAATTTTATAAATCATGTATATAATGGTAAATTATATAAATAATTATATATAATTATAAATGTTATAACTTATAAGTTTTATATTTATGTATAATTTATATATAAATTTTATAATTTATAAAATATAAAATGCTTATATATAAGATATTCCCTATTGTATATATTATACATTATAATATTTCATTGTATGTATTATGTATATAAATATATATACTGTATAAGGGACTATTATTCAGCTATTAAATCTGAAATGTGAAATCTTGCCATTGCAACAACATGGTTGGAACTGGAGAGTATAATTCTAAATGAGATAAGAGAAAGACAAATACCACGTGATTTCACTCTCATGTAATTTAAGGGAAAAAACCAAATGAGCAAAGGAAAAAGAGAGGGACAAAGCAAGAAACAGACTCTTAGCTATAGAGAACAAACTGATGATTACCAGAGGGGTAATGGGTGATGATAGGTTATAGGTGGTGGGGATTAAGGAGACCACTTGTTGTGATGTGCATTGGGTGATAAATGGAATTGTTGAATCACTATATTGTACAACAGAAATTAATATAATGCTATGCTAACTATACTGGAATTAAAATAAAAACTTAAAAAAATGAAAAAGAAGAGAAAATGTCATGTGATTATGTTCACAGATGTGAACAAAGACATTAGAAGAATTCTATAGAACTTGATATCTTAATATAATTTCAATATGATTGAATTTAATAGAATATAATTTCATATATATAATACAATTTATAAATATAAATATAATTTCATATATAATATAATATAATTGAATATAGTTTCAATATCAATAAGATATTGGTGTAATTTATTTTGAAAGATGGTCCAAAAATTACAGAGACACTCCTAAAGAACAAAGTGTTTTTCCTGCCTTATGTAATGATTTAATATAAAACAAATTTAAACCAGTGCAAGGATATATATGTTGGTCAGTGGGAAGAATAGATAATTCAGAAACAGATCCCTTTATATACAGAAGTTAGATTTTTCAGTATAAGGTGCTGAGGCAAGAGATTGCTCAGATGAAAGAAAATAATACTAGATTCCTATCTCACATCACACACAAAATGGGAAATGGTTAAACTATAACTTATAAATTAATCATAAGTAAACTTAATTATAAAATTAGAAGCAGAGGGACGCCTGGGTGGCTCAGTCAGTTAAGCCGCTGCCTTTGGCTTAGGTCATGATCCCAGGGTACTGGGATCAAGTCCCACATCAGGCTTCTTGCTCAGTGGGGAGCCTGCTTCTCTCTCTGCCTCCGCCTGCCACTCTGCCTGCTTGTGCTCTCTCTCTGACAAATAAATAAATAAATAAATAAAATCTTTAAAAATTAGAACCAGAACTCAGAAAAGAAGTTGAAGAAAAAAACAAAACTACCAAAGAAATGAAAACAAAATTTGAAGGGGTGTAAGAGAAAAGAGTTGGTATAGAAAAATAGTGAAGTCATGGAGATTAGAAATGAGAGAAATAAGGGTACCTGAGTGGCTCAGTTGATTGTCAGACTCTTGATCTCAGTTCAGTTCTTGATCTCATCCACACTGGGTGTGGAACCTGCTTTAAGAAAAAAAAAAAAAAGTAGAAATAAGAGAAGTGAGCCACATCAAATATACATTTAAAAGGTGATATAACACCTTTAGTTTTAAAATATTAGTGTTTACAATATGCCAGAACTGCATCATTCATTAACTTCTCTCATCCTGCTGAGTTAGGTGCCAGAAATCATAAAATAATCTATAAATTATTATAATGATCTTTCTACTGACAGCTCAGTTGCTCAATCGCTTATAGAAAGCAAAGAATTGGAAACCACCTGACTTGCAGAGGGATTCATTATCACTTTGTCAATTTGGGGAAGTTTATCAAAAAGGGTTAATTAAGATTTATCAAAAGAATATTAAAACTTATTACTCTTTTGCTTACAGGTAACTTGTTTAACTCAAAATACTTAGAAAGGACTGTTTAGAGATATTATGAATTTTAAAACACATTTTCCATTATACAGTGAGTTTTTAGAGTAATTTTTGTCTTAACATACATCTGAAATGTATTTTTTTAATCCAGAACCTTGCAGCTATAAATGTAGATCACTCAATTTAAGGAAAATTGTTGTCATTTAATTGACAAAGCTAGTCTTCAGTTACAAGTTTATCTTTCAAATCAGACTTCCTCTGTGGGTAAAAGTCCAACTTGATTTTTCAGCTCAAATAAATATGTTAATATATGTCTCCATGACAACCATCACACAGCTGAATTCTAATTCTAATATAGATAAATAGACAAGGCGCAGAGCCTTACTATGCGTTGCCTGGATACAGTAAGATACTGCTGCCTTCAATATTTCTTTGCTTTGTGTTCACTAAAGTCTTCTAAAGTTGAGATGATTCTTTTGCAAATAATAAGGGTATGGAAGATGTAAGGTCCTTAAGTAAAAATACCCTCCTTACTACTTCATTCTACTACATATCTGAACTTATAATATACTAACGTAGCTCACATAGTCCATTTCTTAATAAAATATATGATATATATATCTACATATGTATAGATACATATATGATGGGGGATAAACAAATCCTTATTGTACTGCTTTGACTAAAGGGAGGATTTACAGGTTTGACAGGTTTGACATCCTGGAGAGTTTATATTCCAGGGAAATACACTAGTTGGGATTAATGGGTGCGATGCATTTCTTTTGTAAAGCGAGAAAAGTGATTGTGAAGGAAGGAGAAGGAAATGCGAAAGAGGCTGGCTTGATACCTTAGATACAGGTGTATTTTCCAAAAGATCAGTAGTAGAAAAGATGGAAGTTGATGATCTGGAATTTGATTACCTTAAAACTGTACCAACATGTCTCTTGGAAAGTCTTCATGTAGCCCCAGTGTACCTCAATTTATAGACCACTGATATAGAAGACAGGCAGAGCAGATCCATCATATGTATAATTGCAGACATGATAACCAAGCTAGTATGGTAAAATTAATGCTAAGAGATTAAACTTTCCTAAGATAAAAGACAACTAGCATCTGAAGATTGAGAGAGCATACTGTGTGACTGGGTTTTTATAGTAAAGTTGCTGGACTTGAGAGGTCAAGAAAGATTTTGGTAGGAAGAACCAGGCAAATAGGTTTGAGTTATTTATAAATAGAGAAATTATGTTGGCTTCAGATTTCATTCAGTGCAAGATTTCAAACAATGGAGTATACGTAAAAGATTTTCAAGAAAAGAATAAAGAAAGAACTGATCTATTTCTCAAGCCTTTGCATTTTCCAAGAACTAGGAAAGAATCACAACTTTTCAGCAATCTCATCCATAGGAAGGATCTAAGACAAGAAGTTTGAGAAAATCAACATGTAAATATACTTGTTTTGCTGCCAGTTTGACTTCTTAAACATAAGGATGAACCGATAAGTTTACATGATACCAATCTCCAAAGATTAGCTCATGATGAAGTAGAATCTTGGGCATAGACTTTGCTGATAACTGTGCTCTGAGTGCTTTATCAAAAATCTTCCCCAGAAACATTTACTTTACTTTTTTCTAGGCAAAACAAATGAAATCTGTAAAAGACCTTTTATGTTTAAGTTAGAAAAAGTCTGAATATGTTTGGGTTGGTGAGAAAATAAAAAAATATACCACCCCTGTCAATTTGGAACAAAACTACATCGTTTGTGAGCTGTGGTAAAAGAGTGTCTTACATTCCTTTTTGAAAAGCCATCTGAAGAAGTGCGTTATATATATTTTTTCAGTTGTAAAAAGGTTCAGGGTCTAAACCAAGTGTTCTACTGCCTATACACTCTGATATTTCTGTTCTTGACTTCTATGGTTGACAGCAACAGATAAGAAAAATGGAAGACTGCAATAAGTTTATCTGCAAGAGAGCTAACAGTGCTCTCTGCTTTTCATACTTCAGCCAGTGTGTTGGATATCCAGGCCATGAATTGGATTCTTTGGTTTGATTGTCTGGAGGCTGCCAATTCATATTTACAGAACAGATAGGCCTGCCAAATAGATGATGAAGCTTTCTTAATTTTGCTTCTTCCAGAAGAAGAAAAAAAAAAAAAAAAGGTGGTATAGCGACTTCTTGAGAAGAAAGTACCTATGAAGGAAATAAAAATCCGGATATCTAGAAGAAAAAAAAATATGGAGTCATTTTTAGCCCAAAATCAACAATTAGAATAATGAACTTGCAGGTGTTTTGTTTTCTACATGTGTTAGTATATATGATGAATGATGAAGAAGCATTTGATTTGAATAAGTTACCTTTACCCAGATGTGTAATCTTTTGGTCTTGCTGTGACACCAGGGATAAGATTTCTTCAGAAAATGTAGAAAGAACTAACTAAAGAATTAATGAGCCTAGCGCTCTATCTCTTACCAATGACTAAGTAGAATTTAGAGCTTATTTTGGTGAGAAAATGTCCATTCTTCAGGCAGGTAGAAAGAGACCAGAAGCAGAAGAGTACAGGCTGGCCAGTGGAATTAATAATAAAGGAAAGAGGAAGAGAGGCAGATGAGGGGCAAACTGGAAGAAAAAATGATAAAAACAAAATGGCCCCCTAATACTGATGAGGCACAGAAAATCAAAGAAATCATAGAAACAACATAGTGAAAACACTTCAAGTGAGTAAAAAAATAATGTTTACTAATGAAGGGAAGTTGGCTCACCAGTGACCACCAATGTAGAAATGCATGTGAAAGATACCAAGGAAGAGGATTATATCAGTAACAACCTTAATAAAGCAGAAGAAAGGCCTTTAGGAAGAGGACAAATTTGACTGAGAAGAGAATATGAAGAAAGTTAAGGGAATGCATATGGAGAAAGACTTAAAAAGAGAAGCCAAGAAGATAACAGAGTGGGAGAACCCTGAGCTTATTACCCTGTTCCACATTTACAAGTAGATATCATGGATGATATCCAAGGCAGTAAAGCAGAGAGTGATCTGAAGACTGGTGGAGCAAACTCCACATAAATATAGAGAAGAAGCTGCATCTGAAAGGTTAGGAAGGTTAGAAAGATAGAGGGAGGCTGACTGCAAGGGGGAGGGAGCTGTGTACATGGATAAGGCAGAGAAATGTGCTCTTGAAGCAGGAAGCTCACAAAAGGAAGACTAATCCCATAGCATTTGGCCAGAGCAGCTGAATTGGAGTTTGTAAAATGAGTGGGACTTGGAGCCTGGAGCTTTAAAAGTCAGTGGACTTAGTGTGTGAGCCAAGAGGATGAGTGATAGCTGGGTCTTTGTCCTTGAAGAGATAGCAGCCTGCATGGAGAGGCAACATAAAAACAGCAGTTTACACAAAGCCAGGGACAAACAGGAGACAGATCTGTTTATATTGATTTCAGAGCATGTTGGGCGACTTCTCTGAAAACGGGAGCTGGCAGGTGCCATTTTCCTCCACAGTCCCCCAGCATTAACAAAGCCACCTGTAGGAGGCAGCACTACACAGACACTAGCTTCCTAACCTGCTAGCAGGTAAGGGTGGTTCAGTATTAGCAAATCAAGCAACATGATACATCGCATCAATAAGAGAAAGGATAAAAAACATATGATCATTTCAATGGATGCAGAAAAGGCGTTTATCAAAACACAACTTCAATTCACGGTAAAAACCCTTAACTGAGTAGGTTTAGAGGGAACATATTTCAACATAATAAAAGTTATGTATGAAAAACCCATAGTTAACATCAACTTCAGTGGGGAAAAACTCAGAGCCTTTCCCCTAAGATCAGGAAGAAGACAAGGATGGCCACTCTCACCACTTTCATTTAACATGGCAGTGGAAGTTTGTAGCCACAGCAGTCAGCAGAAAGAAAGAAAAAGCATCCAGGTTGGTAAGGAATATGTAAAACTTTCACGATTTGCAGATGACATGATAGTATATATAGGAAACCCAAAAGACTTAACAACAACAACAACAAAAAGTGCTAGAACTGATACACAAACTCAGTAAAACTGCGGGATGCAAAATTAAAGTACAGAAATTCTATACACCAATAATGAAGCAGCAGAAAGAGAAATTAAGAAAACAGTCGCATTTTCAGTTTTATCTAAAACAATAAGATAGCTAGGAATAGACCTAACCAAAAAGGTGAAAGAACCGTACTCTGAAAACTATAAAATATTGATGAAAGAGATTGAAGATGACACAAAGAAAAGACATTCCATGCTCGTGGAGTGAAAGAACAAATATTATTAAAATGTCTGTACTACCCAAAGCAGTCTACACATTTAATGCAATCCCTATTAAAATACCAACAACATTTGTCACGGAACTAGAATAAACAGTCCTAAAATTTGTATAGAACCACAAAAGACCACAAATAGCCAAAGCAGTCTTGAAAAAGAAAAGCAAAGCTGAAACCATAATTCCAGACTTTAAGTTATATTATCAAGCTGTCATAATCAAAACAGTATGATACTAGCCAAAAATAGACACCTAGATCAAAAGAACTGAATAGAAAACCCACAAATAAACCCACAACTTTATGGCCAATTAATCTTCAAGAAAGCAGGAAAGAATATCTAGTGGGAAAAGGACAGTCTTTTTAATAATGATGTTGGGAAAACTAGACAGCTACATGCAAAAAAAAAAGACCACTTTCTTATACTATACACAAAAATAAATTCAAAATGGATTGAAGATGTAAATATGAGGCCCAAAACCGTAAAAATCCAGAAGAGAACACAGGCAGTAAATTCTTTGACATAAGTAATTTTTTTTTTTGACACAGCAAGTTTTTTCTAGATATGTCTCCTGAGGCAAGGGAAACAAAAAGCAAAAATAAGCTATCGGGTTTAGATCACAATAAAAAGTCTCTTTTTGAAGAAGGGAACAATCACCAAAAGTAAAGGGCAACCATTTGCAAATGAATATTCAATAAAGGGTATCATATTCATTCTCATCATATTCAATAAAGTATCTAAAACTTAATAAAGAACTGATACAGCTCAACACCCAAAAACCAAATTCATCATTACTCACCATTATGGAAATGCAGATCAAAACTGCAATAGAATACCACCTCAAACTTGTCAGAATGGTTAAAATCAACAACACAGAAAATAACAGGTGTTGACAAAGATGTGAAGGAAAAGGAACCCTCATGCATTGTTGATAGGATGCAAACTGATGCAGCCACTGTGGAAAACAGTATGGAGGTTCGTCAAAAAAGTTAAAAATAAAACTACCCTATAATCCAGTATTTATACTAGTAGGTATTTACCCCAAAAATACAAAACTAATTCTAAGGGGTACATGTACCTGTGTATTTATAGCAGCATTGGTTACAAGAGCCAAATTACAGAAGCAACCCAAGTGTCCACTGATAGATGAGTGGATAAAGAAAACATGAGGTTTATGTACAATGGAATATTATTCAGCCATCAAAGGGAATGAAATCTTGCCATTTGTAACAACATGGATGGAGGTTGGGAGTATAATGCTAAGCAAAATAAGTCAGAGAAAGATAATACCATATGATTTTACTCACGTGGAATTTAAGAAACAAAACAAATGAACAAAAGGAAAAGAGGGGGGTGCCTGGGTGGCACAGTTGGTTAAGCATCTACCTCTTGGTTTGGCTCAGATCATGATCTCAGGGTCATGAGACTGAACCCTGCATTAGGCTCTGTGCTCAACATGGAGTCAGCTGAGATTCTCTCTCCCTCTCCCTCTTCCCTTCCTGCTCATGCTCTCTCTCTCTTCCAAATAAATAAATAAATCTTAGAGAGAGAGAGAGAAACCAAGAAACAGACTCTTAATTTTAGAGAACAAATTGATGGTTACCAGTGAGGAGGAGGATGAGGGATGGGTTAAGTTGGTGATGAGGATTAAGGAGGGCGCTTGTCATGATGATGCCTGGGTGATGTATGGAATTACTGAATCACTATGTTGTACACTTGAAACTAATAAGACACTATATTAACTGACTGGATTCAAAATTAATAAAACGAAAGGAAAGCCAAGAGAGATACCTTTTAGGGTTGCCGTGGTGATGGTGAAAAATTTGATCTATTCATTCTTAGATCCTGATAAATACAGATGTCTGAAGAACCAGATAGTGAAGGTATGGAAAATGAAATCAGTGATGCTAGGAAGAAGCAGAGAATGAGGAAAGGGGGTAATAGTGAAGTGGAAGAAGTGAGACAAACAGGTTTCAATGGAAAGAAGGCCAAGTGGGAAACCTAAGAGCCTTTGGATACAGGTCTGTCTTTACCAAAGACCACAGAGCTGTTACATCTTCTCAAAACTCAAAGTCAACTACTACTTACTTTACGCTTTTTTTTTTTTTTTAATGCTTTGTCCTGATTATATGGGCCACCAGTCAAAAAAAAGAGTTGGCTTTGGAATAGTTAACAAAGAGTCCACACTTCAAGGATCTAGATTCTAGAGAACTCTAGACAGAGGTCATCATATAGCTAACCCCCTTCTTGATCCATCAGAGAATATACTTCAAGTGAGAGTGGATTAAAGAAATTTTCTGATCCTATTTCCAGCATGTGTGCTCTTGGACTATATCCACTTCTTTATTTTACTGCCAAGTAGTAGAGTTCTTGTCCCAGTTTTAGAAATTCTTATCTTACTATACAGAATGTACTACTGTTAAACAAAATTGCTCAGAATTTGATGTATTTAATATTTCCAAAGCTAGAGTATGTGATGGAGCGGCCCTAATAAGTAATGAGTATTTTTGAATTGAGATTATCAATAATAATCCTGTTTCCCATTTTTAATAAAATTATACAGTATTTAAGAATACATTAAATAGGGTGCTTGGATGGCTCAGTCAGTTGGGCATCTGCCTTCTGTTTGGGTCTTGATCTCAGGGTTCTTGGATTGAGACCCTATCAGGCTCCCTGCTCAGTGAGAGTCTGCTTCTCCTTCTCCCTCTGCTTCTTCTCCCTGATTGTGTTCTCTCTCTCTCTCAAATAAATAAATAAAATCTTTTTTAAAATGCATTAAACAAAAGACCTGTAGGATCTCTATATGGGAAACAATAAAACATTACTGAAAAATTAAAGAATACTTGCATAAATGATGAGACATGACATATTCATGGATTGGAATACTCAGAGGACAATTATCTGCAAATTGATCTATAGATTGAACATAATCCCTACCATATTCACATGGGCTTTTTTTTTTTCCATGCAGGCTTTTTATTTATTTATTTATTTTGCATTACATTCATGCAGGCTTTTTAAATAAAATTGACAAGGTGATTCTACAAGTTATGTGGAAATGCTAAAGATTGAGAATTTCTAAAACCTCTAAGACCTTGACTTCACAACATAACCATACACTACAATAACCAAAACAGTGTGGTACTGCTGGAAGGATCAACAAAAAGATAAATACAGTTGAACAGAGAGGCAAGAATAGACCCACAGTTATTTGGTCATTTGATTTCAAACAAAATTCAAAGCAACCCAAGGGGGAAAGGAAAGTTTTTCAGTAAATACTGCTGCAACAACTGGATATCCATATGGGAAAAAAAAAATCTCAATTCCTGCATTCCACCAAGCACAGAAATTAATTGAGATAGATTATATTACTAAATTAAAAAGCTGAAACCATAGGTTTGGGGGCAAAGAAAAAATCAGAGACTATCTTCATGACTTTGGGGGTCAGGTAATACTACTCAGCAAGAAATTGAAACACAGTACTAATACCTACAACAGCATGGGTGAATCTCATTATATTAACTGAAAGAAATCTTATACAAAAGAATATGTACAGTACAGTATTACATTTTTATGAAGTTCTATTACAAGCACCTTTTATGAGGGAAAAGAATGGAGTGGTTTGTGTAGGGAATAGGCAGGAATTGACTGGGAAGGATTATGAAGGAACGTTCTTTGAGGTGATAGTAATGGTTTGGGTTACAAGGTGTATGAATTTATAAAAACTGATGGAATGCTACACTCAAGATTGGTACATTTTATTTTATGTAAATCTTACTTCAAAAGAAAGGAAAAAAGAGCTTTAAAAACATCACAAGGAGATATTATTTTATATTCGCCGGATAGGCAAGTGTTGGCAAGGGAATATCCTGACCTCTTTCACCCTTGCTAGTGGTAGTGTAAATTAGATCAACCATATAAAACAGTTAGTCATTATCTAATAACTCGTGCATATGCCAAAAAAATGATTCCATGTTGAGACATAGAAACTTCTGTAAACGTACACAGAGAAACATATATGACAATATTCCGGAAAAGTGAAAAGAACTGAGATACCCATCAATGGGAGAAGGCATAATTGTGCTATATTCAAACACACCATCATGGATGAATCTTGTAAACATGTAAGAATACTCCCAATATGATTCCAATAATGTAATTTCATTCAAAATCTTGAAAAATTACAAACTATGTTGATTAAGGATACATTTCTTGTAAAGGAAAGCAAAGAAAATAAATTCAGTGTATGGGATGAAGGCATGGCAAGGAGAATTAGAATGGGAATGAAAAAGCCCATAAAGCAACTTCAAAATTACAAGTAAGGTTTTATTCCCTAAAATGGCTAGTGGGAAGAGTGTTTATTATTTTTCTTTATAACTTGCACATGTTAAAATATTCTTTGATATAATTGAGTATTTGATAATTCCATGAGTAACAAAATAATACATTTTAAAATTAAATATAAGAATTTTTCATTAGCAGTAATATACAAAGTTAGGCCATTTATTCAAATGTTTATCAAATGCCTGTACACAGCCTGATAGGGGTGCGACATTAGTTAAGCCCTTATTGGGAGGCTACCACTTTGGTAGCTTGTATCTTAAAAATTAATTTAAAAACCAGTGAGATCTAAAATGATGACAGTCTTATATAGGTCCAGCTTTGACCTCACTCCCCTAATGCTACTCCAGGGGACTTCTGAAGGCAAACTTTTATGAATTGGAATGTCAAGTAAATTGGTCATTGACCAATCATAAAGGTACCTTATAATCAGGTCATGGAGAATGTGTCCTGCAATTTATTTTCTTGAAACTTAACTATGATAAAAATTCTTAGGATGCTGTGGCTAACACACAGATCTTACTGTTCTTTTGTTGGACTATTAAACATTTTTGTGGTATTTATAGATTTTTCATTTTAACATTTCCTGCAAAATCCGTGAATATTTTTCATTACATCAACTTGCCAGAAAACAAAGGTTGAACTCTGTAGCTCTAATGTGGTCCTGAATTTGTAGCTTAAAATTAAAAGGGCTTACCCCAACCCTTTACTCTTTATAAGTATTCAGACATTCCTTTGATGCCAAATAATAAATTCATAGTGCTACATATCCAGCAGGATGACAGTCTGCTTGCCTATATGAAGTACTTAAATATACCCAATTGCAATTCCAAAGCCTTATTGCTTCATTTATCACAGGAAGTGCCAGAGTTCTGAAATATTTTGTAAGAAAAGCTACTCTACTTGCATGAATTCTCATAGGAATGACCAAGAATATTATGCCAATTCAATCCTAAGTATTGAAGTTAAGGTTCTAAATGACGTTTAATATTATGATTTATTTTCTATCCTAAACTTTATAAGGCACAGAACAAGATCCTATCCTTTCATATTGCTTTTTATTTTTAAAGCGTCTGAGTGATGATAAAAATCTAAGCTTAAGAACTGTCAGATGATTTATGATATTTCATTTATTTTTCAAAGGATTGGGGTGTCACCAGTAAGCCTATTAGAATTGTAGGTTTAAAGTTCCTCAATTTTAAAAAAGACCAGCTGCATAAACAAATGTGTTAGCTTTGTAACTTAATTCTGCGTGATTTTTTTTAATTTTTCAAAGTCCCAAAGGAGGCAGTTCTTCTTAGGTCCTAAATACTTGTTTATGTCATTATGATCTCAAATGTTCAAGTACATTTCAAGATCTACTTTTTAAAATATTAATATGGTTTTATTGCATTCTTTACAACCTCAAGACATTTCTTCCTTTGTCTGCTGAAATCTGCCTTTCTTCATGGGCTGACACCAGCTAAAGTGAAATGTAGATAAACTGGAGGAAGATTACTTTAAGAAATTGGAATTCTGTAGTCATAGATAGAAAATTCAGTAACTATCTTTGAGAATGCTCTGAGTACCTTGAAACTATTTTTTTTTTTTTTTTACTAAACTTTTAAGTTTGGGATAATTATAAATTCCCATGTAGTTATAAGAAATAATAGGCACCCAATGTTATCTTTATGCATTTTCCCCGAAAAGGTAACATCTAGAATACCATCCAGATGATACAGCGATACAATTCAGGTTTTATTTGGATTTCCCTAGTTTTACTTGGACTCATATGCATATGTATACATTTAGTTTCTGTGAACTTATCACATGAGTAGCTTCCTTTATCTACCACAGTCAAGAAGAGAACAGTTCCATCACATGGAACATGTCTCCTCATGTTGCCCCTTTATAACCATGCTCACCTACCCCATTTTCCCATCCCTAACCCCTGGCAACCACTAATTTGTTCTCTATATCTATAATTTTTTCATTTCAATAATGTTACATAAATGGAATCTTTGGGATTGACTATTTTATTTAGCATAATTCCCTTAATGTTCATCCAAATAATTGCATTCATCAGTAGTTTATCTTTTATTGCTCAGTGGTATTTCATCAAAATCTACTTTGATTTTTAGCATTCACATAAATACACATAAAATGATAGATAATTGAATTATCAGCTGACAAGTTTTTTTAAATGTTACAATTAACCTGTTATTTAAAGTTATAGGTAAGTTTTTAGTGTCCTTTTAGTTATTTAGATTGGATTCGCCTCTGTCTTGTCATACCAAGACCAGATGAATTGCTGCCTGTGTACTGAAGATATATTTCCAGTAGGGGAAAAAAAAAGATAATTCCATGTCCTACAAATAAGTCATTTTAGTAAAAACTGACAAGATTGGAGAAAATATACATACAGGAAATCCTGTCATTTGTGGCAACAAATGGATAGATAGATCCAGGAAACATTACGCTAAGTGAAATAAGCCAGAGAGAGAAAGACAAATGTGGAATCTACGGAAAAAAGAAGTTGAACTGATGAACAAAGTTGAAAGTAGAAAAATGGCTGCCAGGGGTTGAGGTTTCTGGAAAATAGGGAGAGGTTAGTAAAAGGGTGCAAACTTTCAGCTGTAAAATGAATAAAGTCTGAGATCTAATATATGGCATGATGTATCATTCTGAAATTTACTGAGTGAGTAGAACTTAAATGTTCTTGGCAAAAAAGGGGGAGATTACATGTATGAGGTGACATGTTAATTAACTTGATGGGGGGTATCCTTTCCCAGTGTATACATGTATCAGTCATTACTTGGTATACTTTAAATATCTTGCAGTTTTGTCAGTTATACCTTAAAACTAAAAAAAACAACATTTGTGGTGGTTTAATTGCTTTCAAGAAAGAATCTTCTGGTAATTCACATGTTATCATACATTTTATTTATCCTACAAGACCTTTTTTTCTACCAGCAAGACTTTAACTAGCTTTTTAGGGGCAGAACCTGTATATATCTAAGCAAGCTGTTCACTGTGTATACCCCAGAGGTAGTCACTAAGTAGTGAAAAAGTGCTGGACATTGCAGCTCTAATGATACTATGGGACACATTTTATTTGATCGGGGATTTTTAATAAATTTTAAACTTTTTTACAAACCTTTAGTAAATAGATAAGTATTCTTATATGAAGTAACAGTGACTCCCATCTTTCTGACCTATCAAGAGAATTACTTTCTCTTACCTAGTTAAACTTTATATTTATTTAGGGTGCCTGGGTGGCTCAGTTGGTTAAGCAACAGCCTTCAGCTCAGGTCATGATCCTGGAGACCCGGGATCGAGTCCCACATCAGGTTCCTGCTAGGCAGGGAGTCTGCTTCTCCCTCCGACCCTCCCTTTTCTCATGTTCTGTCTCTCTCATTCTCTCTCTGTCTCAAATAAAATAAATAAAATCTTTTTTAAAAAACTTTATTTAAAGTAGCTGAGAAGTGTGGATCATAATTGATATATTTATTCCTTAGTTCAGATTTTTAAATTACGAAGATTTCCATTTACTGAACCAAATTACTCTAAGATTTTGATACTTTTTGTAGTGATTCCCCTGGATATTTTCAATTCTAGAACATATGAAATTTTAGCCTTGATTTTTATACGAAAGAACATTGAATACAGTAGCTTCAGTTTTAATGCTATTAATTTAGAATTGGCTTAACAAAAACAATGTTTATACAACATTTCTTTAAAAGATACTTTAAAACTATATATATGTGTATATAAAGATTTATTTGAGAGAGAGAATGCATGCTAGTGGGGGGAGGGGCAGAGAGAGAGGGAAAGAGAGAATCTCAAGCAGACGCCTTGCTAAATGTGGAGCCAGATGCAGGGCTCCATCCTATGACCCTGAGATCATGACCTGAGCTGAAACCAAGAGTTGGCTGCCTGACTGACTGAGCCATCCAGGCAATCCTAAAATTATATATACATTTTATCATTTTTATCAAGAATAGTTTGGATGAAAGGATAATGCATTTCTGTAGGTCTAAGTATATTTTACAAAAGCACAACTAAAGACTTGGTTTAAATCAGTGATTTTCAAAAATGAGTCCTGTATTAGTACTAAAAGATAAAGTTCCTCTCTGCTCTCTTTATAAGATATGGTTCTCCATCCAACATGCTACCAAATCCCTGCTGAGAGTCTTTTGTACTGAATAGATTCTTTTTTTATTTTCAGTCTGATCAGATGTGGAAGTGCCTGCTACTGTCTTCACTATATTTTTGCCTCTTTTCCCACCTGTGTCTGTAGGCGGCTTTTTCCTGAATGGGGAGAAAAGAATGTTTTGATATTACCATATTCTTCTAGATGTGTACAGGAGAACTAGAGGAATGTTGGCATTTGCTGAAGCACAGTCCTCTTGTCTCTTCTTAAGCACCCATCAGCTGTTGGCTTCCTTAACACTAATGTTCTTCATCTTTCTCTCCAGAGATTGGTGCTGCCTGCTATCTGTACCCACTTTAAATATGACCTTTCCTCTTTCCTGTGCTTACAGCCTCCACTGAATCTTCTTTCCCACTCTTGCTCATGGTAAGCATTTTCTAGGAAAGCCTTAAGTCTTTCTGCATCCAGTGTGTCCCAGGCGTGGGTAGAATATGGAGTGTTCTAGGACCTTGCTTCTTTAGAAGTGCTTAGTTGAACCTAGGGAGCCTCAATAACTAATGTGAAGGCAGACTGTGAATAAGAGTAAGTGTGCCTGCCATGACCTTTATTTTGGTCATAGCGACAGTTTCAAAAATCTCTTTGCATCCCTGTTGCTATCACTGCTTTTACATGCACCATAGTTGTGTGGATATATTGTGCTGTGGCTATCAAAATTGGAAGAAGGCGTGATGTAACAGCATGGCAAATATATTATTAGATTCAGGCCTTTGGTCTGTGATGGTTACTATGACTGCATAAGCTACAGCTCCTTCTGTAATACCTTTGCTGTACTTAAATTTTTTCACCTAGTTAGATCATACAGTCAGTGTCATTAATTTGGGATGGAAAGCACCCTCTTATCATTAACACTACCTCTTACAAGTTTGAAAATGATTCATTATGCAGTATTAAGAAGAGAAGTGTTTTGGGGACACCTGAGGGGTTCAGTTGGTTAAGCATCTAACTCTTGGTTTCAGCTGAGGTTATGATCTCAGAGTCATGAGATGGAGCCCATGTTAGGCTTCATGCTCAGTGTGGAATCTACTTGAGATTCTCTCTCTCCCTTTCCTTCCCCCTCTGCCCCTCCCACTGTGCTCACTCTCTCTCTCCCTGGAGGGGGGGGAAAGAAGTGTTATTACTTTCAATGAGAGGATATGTGATGTAAAGCTAGGTATAAGGTAAAAATGAAGAGGAGTGAGTAGAAATAAGGACTAGGAAAAGAAAATTAAAGGAAAAGTTATTTTCTGACTTGGCTTGGACTTTGAGTTCTGTTTTTTGGAAATAGAAAATATCAGCCCAGAACCATGAGTTCAGTTAAAATTTTTTTCTGTACTTTGGAGTTCGATTTTTTTGTTACCAAGTAAAGATAAAGATGGCAATGATTTAGTAGCAGCTCATGGATAGTAACTGTGAGGTGCTGAGTGTACATTACATAATAATCAGAATCAAAAGCTTAGCATATCTTTGGATTTGTAACTTTAAGTAATTCCGTAGTCATTAAGTTATATGCATGCATGTACATATACTTTGAGAAATCTTAGTACTTTACTGAAGTGTAAGCTTTTGTATTATACAGTAGAATAAAGCAAATATCTTTGTGATTTTGCTTAACAAAACAGTGCGGGGATTTTTTTTTTCTTTCAAAAAATGTGATTGTGATCTTCATGATATACAAATATTGCTTTGTGTTTATCTCCTAAGTTTGAAAATTCAGTTATCTTTTCTAAGAATTTGAAGAAAGTCAAGTTTCATTTTCTAGATACTTTGAGCATCACATAATAAAAACACTATATAATTTGTGTGCATTGATGCAGTTGTCACAGTTTTCCAATTTGCCTCATAAGGCCTACTTTAAAATAGTCTTTAATGTGTATGACTTCCCAGAGTATCAATTTCATAAAGTTCCTTAATCATAAAATTTGTTTTGGTTATATCAACTGGTAGGATCTTTCTTCTAGAAAGTGCTTGGGCAAACTAAATTTTAGTACTAATTGTTTGAAGTAACATTTTCACATTTCTCTGTGCACCCTGTATTGATTTTTTTATTTGCAGGGTGTTTTGCAGTCCTTTATGAGATAGATATGAAATTAATTAGGAAACCTAGAACAGGTACATATTTTTCCTACTTGCTGTCCTTAAGAGTTTTTTAGAACAGGTGTATTTAAGAGCAGATCCAAATTGAGAACTTTATTGTGCATACTTTTAACCATTAGGGTAATATGGAATGGAAGGATGTACACTTAAAAAGATGAGCACCCTCTTAAATACATCAGAACAGCTTGGGTTCCATTCCAACACTGTAAATTAACTAGACCTAGGAAACATATATAGAACACTCCACTCAACAAGAGCAGACTATACATTCTTCTCAATGTACATGGATCATTCTCCAGAATAGACTGTCCATTAGGCTATAAAACAAGCCTCAATGAATGTAAAAAGGATGGAAATTATACAAAGTATTTTCTCTGACCACAACAGAATACAATTAAAAATAAGTAACAGAAGGATATTTGGGAAACACACAAATATGTGGAAATTAGACAACACATTCCTAAATAGCCAGTGGGTCAACAAAGAAATCACAAGGGATCTTTAGGGTAAATACCCAGTAGTGCAATTGCTGGGTCATAGGGTAGTTCTATTTTCAACATTTTGAGGAACCTCCATGCTGTTTTCCAGAGTGGTTGCACCAGCTTGCATTCCCACCAACAGTGGAGGAGGGTTCCCCTTTCTCCACATCCTCTCCAGCATCTGTCATTTCCTGACTTGTTAATTTTAGCCATTCTGACTGGTGTGAGGTGATATCTCATTGTGGTTTTGATTTGTATTTCCCTGATGCCGAGTGACGTGGAGCACTTTTTCATGTGTCTGTTGGCCATCTGGATGTCTTCTTTGCAGAAATGTCTGTTCATGTCCTCTGCCCATTTCTTGATTGGATTGTTTGTTCTTTGGGTGTTGAGTTTGCTAAGTTAGAAACTACCTTGATATAAATTAACCTGAAACACAACATATCAAAATTTATAGGATGCAGCTCAAGAAAGCAGTGTTTAGAGGGAAACGTATAACTATACACGTCTGTGGTTTGTTTTTTTTTTTGGGGATTAATTCTCATTGAGATAGGTTCTTTTTTTTTTTTTCCATTTTATTTATTTTTTCAGCGTAACAGTATTCATTGTTTTTGCACAACACCCAGTGCTCCATGCAAAACGTGCCCTCCCTATTACCCACCACCTGTTCCCCCAACCTCCCTTCAAAACCCTCAGGTTGTTTCTCAGAGTCCATAGTCTCTTATGGTTCGCCTCCCCTTCCAATTTTTTTTTTTATAAACATATAATGTATTTTTATCCCCAGGGGTATAGGTCTGTGAATCGTCAGGTTTACACACTTCACAACACTCACGATAGCACACACCCTCCCCAATGTCCATAACCCCCTCCCCCTCTCCCAATCCCACCTCCCCCCAGCAACCCCCAGTTTGTTTTGCGAGATTAAGAGTCATTTATGGTTTGTCTCCCTCCCAATCCCATCTTGTTTCATTTATTCTTCTCCTATCCCCCTAAACCCCCATGTTGCTTCTCCATGTCCTCATATCAAGGAGATCATATGATAGTTGTCTTTCTCTGATTGACTTATTTCACTAAGCATGATACCCTCTAGTTCCATCCACGTCGTCGCAAATGGCAAGATTTCATTTCTTTTGATGGCTGCATAGTATTCTATTGTGTATATGTACCCAAACCAAAAGACAACTGACAGAATGGGAGAAGATATTTGCGAATGACATATCAGATAAAGGGCTAGTATCCAAAATCTATAAGGAACTTAGCAAACTCAACACCCAAAGAACAAACAGTCCAATCAAGAAATGGGCAGAGGACATGAACAGACATTTCTGCAAAGAAGACATCCAGATGGCCAACAGACACATGAAAAAGTGCTCCACGTCACTCGGCATCAGGGAAATACAAATCAAAACCACAATGAGATATCACCTCACACCAGTTAGAATGGCTAAAATTAACAAGTCAGGAAATGACAGATGCTGGCGAGGATGCGGAGAAAGGGGAACCCTCCTACACTGTTGGTGGGAATGCAAGCTGGTGCAACCACTCTGGAAAACAGCATGGAGGTTCCTCAAAATGTTGAAAATAGAACTACCCTATGACCCAGCAATTGCACTACTGGGTATTTACCCTAAAGATACAAACATAGTGATCTGAAGGGGCACATGTACCCGAATGTTTATAGCAGCAATGTCTACAATAGCCAAACTATGGAAAGAACTGAGATGTCCATCAATACACGTCTGTGTTTTTAAAAAAAGATCTCAAATCAGTGACTGAACCTTCCACCTTAAGAACCTAGAAATAGAAGAGCAAACCAAAGCAAATAGAAAGAAAAGAAATAAATAAATAAAGGTGAAAGCATAAATTTAAGGACTAGAGAATAAAAAATAGAGAAAATCAATGAAAGCAAAGGTTGATTCTTTAAAAGATCTTAATAAGGGCGCCTGGGTGGCTCAGCGGGTTAAGCCGCTGCCTTCGGCTCAGGTCATGATCTCAGGGTCCTGGGATCGAGTCCCGCATCGGGCTCTCTGCTCGGCAGGGAGCCTGCTTCCCTCTCTCTCTCTCTCTCTCTCTCTCTCTCTGCCTGCCTCTCTACCAACTTGTGATCTCTCTCTGCCAAATAAATAAATAAAAAATCTTTAAAAAAAAAAAAAAAGATCTTAATAAAACTGACAAATCTTTAGCCTGACCAAGAAAAAAAGAGAACATTCAAGGTAGTAAGATCAGCAATGGGGGCACCTGGGTGGCTCAGTGGATTAAGCCACTGCCTTCGGCTCAGGTCATGATCTCAGGGTCCTGGGATTGAGCCCCACGTCGGGCTCTCTGCTCCGCAGGGAGCCTGCTTCCTCCTCTCTCTCTGCCTGCCTCTCTGCCTAGTTGTGATTTCTCTCTGTTAAATAAATAAAATATTAAAAAAAAAAAAAGATCAGCAATGAAAGAGGGCACATTACTACTAATCTTATAGAAATAAGAAAGGATTTTAAAGCAACATTAGAAATAATTGTATGCCATCACTTTTTGGCCTTTTGGCTAAAATCAAGTATAGAAATAATTGTATGCAAAAATATTATCAGGTGACTTAGATGTAATGGACAAACTCCTAAAAGACAAAAACTACCAAAACTAACTCAAGAAAGAAAATCTGAACTGACAAATGATTGAATTATTTAAAAAGTTCCCACAGAGTAAAAAAAGCCCAAACCCAGATGGCTTTACCTTTGAAGTCTATCAAAGCTATAAAGAAGAATTAATACCAATGTTTTACAAAGTCTTCTAAAAATTAGAGGAGAAAATACTTTCCAGTTCATTTGATTAGGCCAATATATCCTGATGCTGAAACCAGACAAAGACAACACAAGGAAAACTACAGACCAATATTCCTTATAAATACAAATGCAAAAATTGACAACAAAATACTAACAAACCAAATCTAGTAACTATAAAGAAGATTAGAAACAAGGCCACATGGGATGATTTTATCAGAAATGCAAGATTATTTTTAATCAATGTAATACATTAATAAAATGAAGAAAAGCTATGTGATCATCATTTAATAAACACAGAAGAAGCATTTGACAAAATTGATGTTCCTTTTGTGATGAAAACACTCAATAATGTAGAAATAGGTGGGAACTACAAAAATTCCACAACTCACATCATACTTATCAGTGACAGATTGAAAGCTCTCCTCTTCCTAAGATCAGGATGAACATGAAGATGTATTCTCTTGCCACTTCTATTAAGGGCATTTAGGCAAGGAAAGAGGTAAAAAAGGATCCAAATAAAAAAAGAAAACTTTTTGTATTTATAGATGGTATGATCTTGAATATGGAAAACCTTAAGGAACAAGCTGAAAAAACTTAGAATTAATAAACAAATTTTAGCAGGGCTAAAAAATACACAATCAGTATGAAAATCAGTTGTGTTTATGTATACTAGCAGTGAATCCTTCAAAAGTGAAATTAAGAAAACAGTTGCATTTATAATAGCATCAAAAAGAATAAGTACTTAATAAGTTTAACAAAAGAAATACAAGACTTATGCACTAAAGTTTAAAAATGTTAGAAAGTAAAGACAAATTGAAAGACATCTTACAGTTTTTTAATTGAAGTATAGTTGATATGCAGTATTATATGGATTCCATTGTACAACATGGTGATTTGACAATTATATACATTATGAAATGCTCACCACAATAAGCATAGTTACTGTCTGTCACCATAAAAGTTCTTATAGTATTGTTGGCCATATTCCCTATGCTGTACTTTTCATCCCCATTACTTACTTACTTTACAATTGGAAGTTTATACCTCTTAATCCCCTTGAATTGGGAGACTTAACATTGTTAAGATGGCAATACACCCAAACGGATCAACAGATTCAAAGCAATCTCGGTGAAAATCCCAGTTGCCATTTTTTGTAGAAGTTGACATGCTGATCCTAAAATTCAAACGGAGATTCAAGGGACTTAAAATAGGCAAACCAATCTTAAAAAAGAAAACAGAGGAAGACTCACACTTCTCAATTTCAGAACTTACTGTAAAGATACAATAAACAAGATAGGGTGGTACTGACAAAAGGCTAGACATAGAGGTCAATGGAATAGGATTGAGAGTCCTGAATAAACCCTCACATGTATGGTAAATTGATTTTCAACCAGAGTGTGAGGACATTTCAGGGGGGAAAAGAACAGTCTTATCAACCAGTGGCTTGGAACAACTGGGTATCCACATGCAAGCAAATGAAAGGGGATCTGTACCTCACATGATATTCAAAAATTAACTCAAAATGGATCAAAGATCTAAATGCAAGAGCTAAAACTGAAACTATATAAAACTCTGAAAGGAAAACAAAGTTTAAAATCTTTATACCTTGAATTAGGCTATCATTTCTTAGTTTGACATGAAAAGCATGAGCAATAAAAGAAAAGTTCAAAATAAAAACTTTTGTGCTTTGAAGGATAGCAAAAAAAAAGCGAAAAGGCATCTTTCAGAATGGGACACCATCATATATCTGCTAAGGGACTTGGACTGAGAATATAAAAATTATTACAACTCAGTAACAAAAAAGAACCACAATTTTTTTTCTTTTTTTTTTTTTTTCCATTTTATTTATTTTTTCAGCGTAACAGTATTCATTCTTTTTGCACAACACCCAGTGCTCCATGCAAAACGTGCCCTCCCCATTACCCACCACCTGTTCCCCCAACCTCCCACCCCTGACCCTTCAAAACCCTCAGGTTGTTTTTCAGAGTCCATAGTCTCTTATGGTTCGCCTCCCCTCCCCAATGTCCATAGCCCGCTCCCCCTCTCCCAATCCCACCTCCCCCCAACAACCCCCAGTTTGTTTTGTGAGATTAAGAGTCATTTATGGTTTGTCTCCCTCCCAATCCCATCTTGTTTCATTTATTCTTCTCCTATCCCCCTACCCCCCTATGTTGCTTCTCCATGTCCTCATATCAGGGAGATCATATGATAGTTGTCTTTCTCCGATTGACTTATTTCACTAAACATGATACGCTCTAGTTCCATCCACGTCGTCGCAAATGGCAAGATTTCATTTCTTTTGATGGCTGCATAGTATTCCATTGTGTATATATACCACATCTTCTTGATCCATTCATCTGTTGATGGACATCTAGGTTCTTTCCATAATCTGGCTATTGTAGACATTGCTGCTATAAACATTCGGGTACACGTGCCCCTTCGGATCACTATGTTTGTATCTTTAGGGTAAATACCCAGTAGTGCAATTGCTGGGTCATAGGGTAGTTCTATTTTCAACATTTTGAGGAACCTCCATGCTGTTTTCCAGAGTGGTTGGACCAGCTTGCATTCCCACCAACAGTGGAGGAGGGTTCCCCTTTCTCCACATCCTCTCCAGCATCTGTCATTTCCTGACTTGTTAATTTTAGCCATTCTGACTGGTGTGAGGTGATATCTCATTGTGGTTTTGATTTGTATTTCCCTGATGCCGAGTGACGTGGAGCACTTTTTCATGTGTCTGTTGGCCATCTGGATGTCTTCTTTGCAGAAATGTCTGTTCATGTCCTCTGCCCATTTCTTGATTGGATTGTTTGTTCTTTGGGTGTTGAGTTTGCTAAGTTCCTTATAGATTTTGGATACTAGCCCTTTATCTGATATGTCGTTTGCAAATATCTTCTCCCATTCTGTCAGCTGTCTTTTGGTTTTGTTAACTGTTTCCTTTGCTGTGCAAAAGCTTTTGATCTTGATGAAATCCCAATAGTTCATTTTTGCCCTTGCTTCCCTTGCCTTTGCCGTTGTTCCTAAGAAGATGTTGCTGCGGCTGAGGTCGAAGAGGTTGCTGCCTGCATTCTCCTCAAGGATTTGGATGGATTCCTTTCTCACATTGAGGTCCTTCATCCATTTGGAGTCTATTTTCGTGTGTGGTGTAAGGAAGTGGTCCAATTTCATTTTTCTGCATGTGGCTGTCCAATTTTCCCAGCACCATTTATTGAAGAGGCTGTCTTTTTTCCATTGGACATTCTTTCCTGCTTTGTCGAAGATGAGTTGGCCATAGAGTTGAGGGTCGATTTCTGGGCTCTCTATTCTGTTCCACTGATCTATGTGTCTGTTTTTGTGCCAGTACCATGCTGTCTTGATGATGACAGCTTTGTAATAGAGCTTGAAGTCCGGAATTGTGATGCCACCAACTTTGGCTTTGTTCTTCAATATTCCTTTGGCTATTCGAGGTCTTTTCTGGTTCCATATAAATTTTAGGATTATTTGTTCCATTTCTTTGAAAAAAATGGATGGTATTTTGATAGGGATTGCATTAAATGTGTAGATTGCTTTAGGTAGCATAGACATTTTCACAATATTTATTCTTCCAATCCAGGAGCATGGAACATTTTTCCATTTTTTTGTGTCTTCCTCAATTTCTTTCATGAGTACTTTATAATTTTCTGTGTATAGATTCTTAGTCTCTTTGGTTAGGTTTATTCCTAGGTATCTTATAGTTTTGGGTACAATTGTGAATGGGATTGACTCCTTAATTTCTCTTTCTTCAGTCTTGTTGTTGGTGTACAGAAATGCAACTGATTTCTGTGCACTGATTTTATATCCTGACACTTTACTGAATTCCTGGACAATTTCTAGCAGTTTTGGAGTGGAGTCTTTTGGGTTTTCCACATATAGTATCATATCATCTGCGAAGAGTGATAGTTTGACTTCTTCTTTACCAATTTGGATGCCTTTAATTTCTTTTTGTTGTCTGATTGCTGAGGCTAGGACTTCTAATACTATGTTGAATAGCAGTGGTGATAATGGACATCCCTGCCGTGTTCCTGACCTTAATGGAAAAGCTTTCAGTTTTTCTCCATTGAGAATGATATTTGCGGTGGGTTTTTCATAGATGGCTTTGATAATATTGAGGTATGTGCCCTCTATCCCTACACTTTGAAGAGTTTTGATCAGGAAGGGATGCTGTACTTTGTCAAATGCTTTTTCAGCATCTATTGAGAGTATCATATGGTTCTTGTTCTTTCTTTTATTAATGTGTTCTATCACATTGATTGATTTGCGGATGTTGAACCAACCCTGCAGCCCTGGAATAAATCCCACTTGATCGTGGTGAATAATCCTTTTAATGTATTGTTGAATCCTATTGGCTAGTATTTTGGCGAGAATTTTTGCGTCTGTGTTCATCAAGGATATTGGTCTGTAGTTCTCTTTTTTGGTGGGATCCTTGTCTGGTTTTGGGATCAAGGTGATGCTGGCCTCATAGAATGAGTTTGGAAGTTTTCCTTCCATTTCTATTTTTTGGAACAGTTTCAGGAGAATAGGAATGAGTTCTTCTTTAAATGTTTGGTAGAATTCCCCTGGGAAGCCATCTGGCCCTGGGCTTTTGTTTGTTTGGAGACTTTTGATGACTGTTTCAATCTCCTTACTGGTTATGGGCCTGTTCAGGTTTTCTATTTCTTCCTGGTTCAGTTGTGGTAGTTTATATGTCTCTAGGAATGCATCCATTTCTTCCAGATTGTCCAATTTGTTGGCGTAGAGTTGCTCATAGTATGTTCTTATAATTGTCTGTATTTCTTTGGTGTTAGTTGTGATCTCTCCTCTTTCATTCATGATTTTATTGATTTGGGTCCTTTCTCTTTTCTTTTTGATGAGTCTGGCCAGGGGTTTATCAATCCTATTGATTCTTTCAAAGAACCAGCTCCTAGTTTCATTGATTTTTTCTATTGTTTTTTTGGTTTCTATTTCATTGATTTCTGCTCTGATCTTTATGATTTCTCTTCTCCTGCTGGGTTTAGGGTTTCTTTCTTGTTCTTTCTCCAGCTCTTTTACGTGTAGGGTTAGGTTGTGTACTTGAGACCTTTCTTGTTTCTTGAGAAAGGCTTGTACCGCTATATATTTTCCTCTCAGGACTGCCTTTGCTGTGTCCCACAGATTTTGAACTGTTGTGTTTTCATTATCATTTGTTTCCATGAATTTTTTCAATTCTTCTTTAATTTCCTGGTTAGCTCAGTGGTAGAGCATTTGACTGAAGAACCACAATTTTAAAGTGATCAAAGGATTTACATAGCTCTTTCTCCTAAGAAGATATACAAATTGTCCGTGAGCACCTGGCAACTTTGCCAACATTACAGTGATAAGAGCCACAGTGATATACAACTTCACACCCATTAGGATGGCCATAATTTTAAAAATGGACAAAAAAGATTCAGTAAGAATATGTGGAAATTGGAAACCTCCTACATTACTGATGGGAATGTAAATGGAGAGCTGCTTTGGAAAAGTCTGACCATTCCTCAGAAGATGAAGCATAGAGTTACCCTGTGACCCAGCCTGTAGTACTATAGAATATACCTGTTCTATTCCTAAGTATATATCCAGGAGAAGTGAATATGGCCACACAAAAACTTGTGCACAGATGTTCGTAGCAGCATTATTCATAATGGCCAAAAAGTGGAAACAACCCAAATGTCTGTCAGTCGATGACTAAACAAAAGTGGTATATATCCATACAATGGCTTATTATCTGGCAACAAAAAGGAACAAAAGAACTGCTACATTCTGTAACACTCATGAACCTTGAAAACATTACGCCAAGTAAAAGTCAGACACCAAAAGGCCACATATTATATGATTCCACTGACATGATATTTTCAGAATAAGTGAATCTACAGAGACAGAAAATAGATTAATGTTTTCCAGGGCTAAGCAGGTAATAGGGTGACTGCTAATGGGTATGAGGTTTCTCTTTAGGGTGATGGGATATTCTGGAATTAGATGGTGTGGTGGTTCTGTAACTTTGTGAATATACTATAGAACATCGAATTGTATACTTCAGAAGGGTGGATTTTATCACAAATATAAGTAAATGGGTATTAACTGAGCTCCTCCTAGGTATTCTGTTATTGTGCCGGATGTTTAGGGTACCAGGTGAACACAAGGGGATATGGCCACTGCCTTCTGGAGTTTCTTGTGTATTGAAGACACCAGGTATCATCTAAATAAAATTACAATTGTGGTAAATGCTCTAAGGAAGAAGGTCCAGGGTTCAGTGAGGTTATTAATAGGCGTATCTGAGCCAGACTAGGTCAGACAGTTCTCCTAAGGAGCTTATCCTGCCTTGAGAACTGAAGGATGAAGCCACATTACCCAGAAGACAAGCAGCATTACAGGGAAAGGGAACCAGGATGTGTAAAGACTCCACCAACAGAGCCATGCTGTGTTCAGGAAACTGCTGGAAAGCTTGTGTGGCTGGGACACAGAAGGTGAGGGTATAGGGTGCAGGTTGAGGAGCAGGCTGAGGCGAGACTATGCAAAACCTCACGGACGTGCTGTGGCATCCAGTGGCTTTCATTCTGGGATGGCACATTCTAATTGATGTTTTGAAAACAGGACTGTGGCCATGTTGGTTAGAGAAGGAGCAGGAGAGGAAGCTAATAGAATATTCAGTGGTCTCTGCAGAGAATGACACAGCAACTGGCACCAGGTAGTTGGCAATAGAGCTGAGAAGATACGGACGTATCTAAGGGCTGTTTAGGAGTTAAAATTGACGGGATTTGGTAAAAACCTAGAACTAGGAAGTGAGGGAGATGTGGACTTTTCCCTGTGAATGGGTTGGAGGGCCATTTTTCTAAGCCAGAGAGATTCCTTCAGTATGTACTTTGCTATGAGCAACTTCAAGTTCTATAAAGGGATTTTTTTTCTGTTAAGCAATAGCTCTTTCTTACCGAAGCAGTCACATCGTATAGAAGTATGCAATTTACTGGTAGCAAATATTTGGGGAAAGTTCAAAAAATGTTTGAGAAAATTAAACAAGTAATTTTTATATATTTTCCAGACAGGTTTTTCCTCTGGGAGTCTCTCTCTCTCTCTCTCTCTCTCTCTTTTTCAAGATTTTATTTATTTGACACAGAAAGAGAGATCACAAGTAGACAGAGAGGCAGGGAGAGAGAGAGGGGAGCAGACTTTCCGCCGAGCAGCGAGCCTAATGCGGGGCTCGATCCCAGGACCCTGGGCTCATGACCTGAGCCAAAGGCAGAGGCTTAACCCACTGAGCCACCCAGGCGCCCCATCTGGGAGTCTCTTTTGTCCTAGTCTACATTCTCAGTGTCTTATTTTAATGTACTTGGCCTTGCTGATGATCCCCCAGTGCTGTAGAGATCATCTGTCATTTAGGTTTCTTCAGTTTGATGTAAGTAATGGAAATAGACTCTGAAATAATTTTTTGGCAAGTAACTACCTTCCAGTGAGGAATAATTGGAATGAGTCCAGTTTTAGCAATTCTTATTTCCTTGGCCAGCCAAAGTCTTAAAATGTCAGGTTCTTCAAAGATGTTTTTATTCTGCAGTTATGTAGAGCGGTAGTGTTTTATTATAATTTCTAAAAGCCACTTTGGCAATTTAAGACTACACTGAAATAAATTTTAGTCTGTACCCTAAAATTGTTTTTCAAATGACCCTTGAAGAGTTCAAGGGTCACTCAGATTTGGAATGTCAGCACACAGAACCAACTGACAAGTAAAGATCTGGAAAGAAAAGAGATCATACAAATGACTTGTGATTTAAATTGTTATACTCTGTTACAAGAAAGACATCTCCCTTTTCATTAGTATTTTACCGATAATATACAAGTAATAAGAGAAACACTGTAAATCTATAAAGGCCATTGTTTATAGCAAACCTTGAGGCACATTTAAATTAGGAGAATTAAGGGTCATTTAGAGAAAATCATAATAACCTGCCTTTTGTAACCCTCTTCTCGGGCATTCTCACCAATATCTGTTCTCATCAGCCAGTATACACAGGAGGGAGTCAAGAGCCATTGCTGCTAATTTTTCCATGAAAACACCAAAGCTTGAATCCACTTGACTCAAGTTTCCACTTTTCTTGCTGTCAGTATAGGCTCGACCTTAGGATTACCTCTTTACTTCTCAGCATTAACTATGTTACATTGTTTTCCATATGTGCTTATTTCATTATGAGTTTTAATTTCTGAAAATTGTCATTTGCTTTTCATATGTGCTTTTTTCCACTGTGTGTCTTAATTTCTGAAAGCTGTCATTTGAAATGGGAACTTTAAGAAAAGAATAGGGAAATTTCTGAGGTTGGGACATTTGTGGTTAAGAGCAGAACCCAAGGCCTGTCTTGAACTTCAGCTTCACCAGATACTAGTTGTGTGATCTTAGATAAATTAATTAACCTCTCTGTGCCTAGTTCCTCATTTGTAATATGATGATCATTGATGATCATAAAATATCTATCCCAAGACTGTGGTTAGAATTAAATGAATTAGCACACATTTAAAATGCTTAGAACAGGGGCGCCTGGGTGGCTCAGTGGGTTAAAGCCTCTGCCTTCAGCTCAGGTCATGATCCCAGAGTCCTGGGATCGAGCCCCACATCGGGCTCTCTGCTCAGCAGAGAGCCTGCTTCCTCCTCCTCTCTCTCTCTCTCTCTCTCTCTCTGCCTACTTGTGATCTCTGTCAAATAAATAAATAAAATCTTAAAAAAAAAAATGCTTAGAACACTATTTAGGGGCACCTGGGTGGCTCAGTCGGTTAAGTATCGACTCAGTTTTGGCTCAGATCATGACCTAGGGTTCCTGGCACGGAGTCCCCAGTTGGGCTGTGTGCTGGGTTGGGGGGTTTGCTTGGATTCTCTCTCTCAGTTAAATCTCCTAAAAAATGTTAAGAACACTATTTGGAACATAGTAAGCTCAAAATAAATGTTAGCTGTCACCACTGTTGTTACTAACTCCCACCTGCAAATTAAGATATTATAATTCAGTTGTGGTTGTTGTTTTTGCTGGTTTTGTTTGTTATCTGGGCTTATTTTGGTGGAGTAAGGACAAGGTTAGATGGCTAGCAATTGGTATAAAGCAGGTTTATTAATGAGTTGGTTTCGGTCAGGAGTTAGTAGACTGTGGCTAACCGGCCACATTGGGCCTATTTTTATATGGCTTGCAAACTGAGGATAGTTTTTACATCTCCAAATTATTGAAAAAAAGCAAAAGAAGATAATGCTTTGTGACACATGAGAATTATATAAAGTTCCAATATCCGTAAATAAAGTTTTTGATACATACCCACACTTAGTTACATTGTCTGTGGCTGCTTTCATGCTACAATGCAGGAAGGAGTAGTTGTGAAAGAGCCTGTAGGGCCCACAAAACTGCAAATATGACCTATATGGCCCTCATACAGAAAAAATTTTCTAATGACTGGCTTGTGGGGTTGTTAGTTATATTGATCTGATGAATACTCCTGCATTTTATACTGTCCTGCTTTGACAAAAGATGTAAGCTTGTGTAAGAAAGCATATGACTTTAATTAGTTATCCTTGTGGCTAGGGAAGTTTTGTTTTGTTTGCTTAGATTTTTTTGATTTAGAAAAAGTATAACCTTCCATTTTGGTTAAAATTCTGCTGAAAGTAGATAGTTCATGAGTAGACTTAATTCAGCTGTAGTAGATGACATTAGTATGGACATGCCAAAAACCATACATATTCAGTGAAGAGTATTAAGATTTGGATTTCTGTCAAGAATTGTCAAAATGGAAGTCTGGTTCTGTGTGTGTGTGTGTGTGTGTGTGTGTGTGTGAGGATATTCGCCTTCTCATAATTCTTAAAGATAATTGACACAAAATGAATTCCAAGAGCATCTTCTAATAAGATCACATTTCCTGTGATAACATACCTTAAGACTGTATAGTATTGTAATCCCATTTCAAGAAGTTACTTGTGGGTTATTTTTTTAAGGCTTTGGCTTTGTGACTCAGAGCCTAATATTCATAAGATAGCCAAACTCTGGAGGCTTTGGCAATTGTGCTTTTAGAACATATGCTTTGATTTTGTCGGACTGATGGTTTAGGCAAATAACTTTTTCTTCTATCCTTCATATCCTTATGCTATTTTTAACTGTGATGTGGATCTTTTTTGGTTGGTTGGTTACATAATCTTTATTTAGGATCTGTGTTGCCCTTGAATATCTGTAAATCTCACAGCTCCTTTTATTTAGGTTTATATCTTTCAAAGTCTGTTCCTCAAATACTTCTGGAAGACTTCTCCCCCTCCAAGGCTCTGGGTCTAATGGGAATAAGACAAACCTGGACCCTGCCCTCGAGAGTTTTGAGTCTGTCCGGAAAGAGACATGGAATCAGTAGACGTATAATCAGTTCAGTGTTGGAGAATTAAATTGTGCATTAGGAAATAGACTAATTGAACCTAAACTGTGAAAGAAGTCAGAGAATATTGCTTCTTTATAGAAATTTTTTTGTTTTGTGCTGATTTTGAAAATCCATCCTTAGGTACGTGTCTGTTACTAAGCTGAAATCATCTTAAGTTGAGCCAAAAGTATCAAAACAAGAATTTTAAGAAATTACATCTAATATCCCTCTAATTAATACAGGCGCAATCTACTAATTCCTATTTGTTTTAGATATTAGATGGTTGATTGGTGAACCTTGTGCATTTGATCTTGACAAAAAAATAATTTATTGATGGTAATGGTCATTGTGAATTTGGGATGAGGAAAATACAGAAAGTGAAAAAAGACTATCATTTCATTTGTTAATTTACTACTTGAAAACCAAAATATCAGGGCACCTGGATGACTCAGTCAGTTAGGTGTCAACTCCCTCAGGTCATGATCTCAAGAGTTCTGGGATCAAGCCCCATGTCAGACTTCATGCTCAGTGGGGAGTCGACTTGAGATTCTCTGTCTCCCTCTGCCATCCCCTCCTCCGTGCACATGCATTCTCTCTCAAAAATCAATCAATTGGGGCGCCTGGGTGGCTCAGTGGGTTAAAGTCTCTGCCTTCGGCTCAGGTCATGATCCCAGGGTCCTGGGATTGAGCCCCACATCGGGCTCTCTGCTCTGCGGGAGCCTGCTTCCTCCTCTCTCTCTGCCTGCCTCTCTGCCTACTTGTGATCTCTGTCTGTCAAATAAATAAATAAAATCTTTAAAAAAAAATCAATCAATCAATCAATCTAAAAAAAAATCAAAATATCCATTTGTCTTTCTTAAATACATAGGTGTTTTTAAAGTGGAATCTGGGGTTCTTTCCTCTCTTTTAGGATAGTTTATTGTTTTTATTATTAAAAAGATGATTATGTGGTTATATGCACTGTGTATCTATCTGCATGCATACACACATGCATCTCCCCCCCCCCCCCCCCGCCACACATACACACAAAGTACAAAGAAAAAAGGAAAGTTCTACTAACCCAAAGTCCCCAGGGCAATGGCTGTTGACAATTTGATGTTTCCGTGGGAATACACCTTTTCTTTTTCTAACAAGTGGGATCAGAGTATACCTATTTGTTCGACAATTCGCTTCACTTAGAATTATTTCATGTACATTTTTCCCTGCCACTATTTATTGAGAACCACCTCTCTCTCTAAATCTACTCATCCTTCTCATGTCCTTATTGTTGATAATGTTTTCTTAAGTAGTGTATCCGACAAGGTAAAATATTGACAAGATTTACAAAAGAGCACACAATGAGAAGTCATTCTCCCCTACCAAGTGTGCCAATCTCCCAGTACTCTTCTTTCCAGAAGTAGCTGCCCTTAGCAGTTCCTTCTCTTTTGAAATCATGCTTTTATTTTTATATGCCTTTACTTAGTTAGACTAAAATTAACTCCCTGTCCAGTCCTTTATAGGGAAACTGAATGCTCAGTGAATTTAGAGCAGCAACCAATTGATTTTATAATACCAGTGTTGGAGATTGTATGCCAAAATGAGAAAAGATTTCTGATTAGTGGTGTTTCGTTTTTGGATTTCATGCAGTGTGGTTGTTGGAGGATATAATCTGTAGGTGTACAGTCATTGCCAGCATTGTAGATCCTTCAACTGTAACTGAATATCCCCGGGAGAAGGCGCTGCATGCGGGTGGGAGAATACTGCCTCGTGTTGTGAATACTGCCACAAAGTCTTGGGGAGCCCAAGCATCAATGGCCTTGCTACTTTAATCTCAAAACTAATTGAAGGGTTTATAGCTAAACTGTGATATACCTGTGGCTCTTTTAATCTAGAACCACTTTCGTTAACTTGATTCTCTCAACTCAACTTTGGTAATACCAGAGCCTAGGGAGTGGGAAGGAGATAACTGTGGATTGAAGGAGGAGGGACAGACTCACCCCTGCCAAAGCCAACCTGGAGCTGAGAAGATAGTATTATTTATTGAGACACTTTCCCTGTACCACTAGGTCTTTTGTCAGCTGCTAATACTAAGGTAGCCTCACGAACAAATGTTACCTAGAAACCCCCTGCCTCTCTGATATACTCACAAGAGGACATGGGGTGATATGTGTTCGGGGAAATAGAAATGAATCATGGAGTGCCTGGGGGGCTCAGTCAGTTAAGCGTCTGCCTTCAGCTCAGGTTGTAACCCCGGGATCCTAAGATTAAGCCCCATGTCAGGCTCCCTGCTCAGCAGGGAGTCTGCTTCTCCCTCTCCAGTTGCCCCTCCCGTCTCCCTGCTCATGCTCTCTCTCTCTCAAATAAAAATAAAAAGTAAAGTAAAAATCTTTAGAAATGAACCAGATCCAGTCTTCAGAGTAGCTGTGTTCATAGCCTATGGCCTGAGGAGCCCTAGACTAGTACTTCCTGTTTATCGATAGTATTTAGTTTTGTACAAATTATGTTCCTCAAAAAAATAAACAAACGTGTGTAATGCTGTGTAAGAAGATATTCTGTCACCAGCAAACTACTAAAACATTATCTAATTCCTTAATGCATCATTTCTTTTGACGTAGATATATGTCTAGTATAAATAATGTGTATTCCGTAAATATTCTTTATGTTTTTTAAGATTCTTATATATTTATCTGAGAGCGAGAAGGAGAGGGAGAGAGAGAGAGAGCACACAAGCAGGGGAAGCAGCAGGCAGAGAGAGAAGCAGACTTCCTGCTGAGGAAGGAGCCCTATGTGGGACTCGATCCCCAGATGCGGGATCATGACCTGAGCCAAAGACAGATGCTTAATCTACTGAGCCACCCCGGTGTCCCTGTTAATATTCTTTAATTTTATTTTTTTTTCTCACAACTGAACACATATATGCCTGGGTAAAGTCCAGCATGCTTCCAATAAAGGCTAAAGATTTGCCCACATAAAACACTCTGAATGATTGCCACTTTTGTGTAAGTTTATGTGCCTTTAAGATTTATTGTTTTTTGTTGTTGTTTAGAGAGATATAGAGAGCATAAGCAGGGTGGGGGACATGATGAGGGGCAGAGGGAGAGAGAATCTTGAGCCAACTCCACAATCAGTGTGGAGACTGACACGGAACTCGATTTCAGGACCCTGAGATCATGACCTGAACCGAAATCAAGAGTGAGAGGCCTAGCCAATGGAGTCAGCCAGGCACCCGAAAACTTATTATTCTTAATACTAGTATAATGATACTTACTTTTTAAAAACTATAGTAAAAAACATAAAATTCATCATCTTAAGCACTTCTGACTGTACACTCGGTAGTGTTAAGTATATTCACATTGTTGTGCAACCAATCTATAACTTTTGTCATCTTGCAAACTGAAACTCTATACCTGTTAGACAACAAATCCTTCTCTCCCCACATCCCTCCAGCCTTTGGCAACCACCATTCTACTTCCTGTTTATATAAATTTCACCACTCTAGATATATCTTTAAGTACAATCACATAGTATTTGTCTTTGAGACTGGCTTATTTCACTTAGCATAATGTCCTCCAGGTTCATCACGTTGTAGCAAGTGTCAAAACTTCTTTTTTAAGGCTGAATAATAGTCCATTGTATATGTACACTATGTTTTATTTATCTATTCATCCATCAATGGATACTCACGTTGCTTCCTGGCTATTGTGAATTGTGCTTCTAATGCACGTGGGTGTGCATACGTCTCTTCCAAGATCTTGCTTTCATATCTTTTGGATATTTATCCAGAAAGGAAATTATTAGATCAGATGATCATTCTGTTTTTAATTTTTTGAGAATCCATCATACTGTTTTCTAAAGCAGTTGTACCATTTTTCATTCTCACCAACAGTGTGCAAAGGCTCTAATTTCTCCACATCCTCATCAACTCTTGTTCTTTTCTTTTTTTTCCTTTTGGTAGTAGCCATCTTAATGGGTGTGAAGTGACATCTCATTGGGTTTTATTTGCATTTCTCTAATGATAAGTGGTATTGAGCACCTTATCATATACTTGTTGACCATTTATATATCCTCTTCGGAGAAGTGTCTCTTCAAGTTCTTTGCCCAATGTTTAAACTGGTTATTTGTTGAATTATAGGAATTTTTTTATATTCTGGATATTATTCCCTTATCAGATATACAATTTATGATTATTTTCTACTGTGTTGTAGGCTGCCTTTTCATTCTTTTGATTATTTACTTCGATGCACAGAAGTTCTTAATTTTGATGCACTACAAATTGTCTATTTATACTTTTATTGTCTGTGCTTTTGGTATCATATTAATCACTTTTACTTTTCATCTTTTGAGTTCTACTAATTTTTCTAAAATAATAACTGCAAAATGCAATGAAACATTGAAATGATTATAAAATGGAGATGACTGCCTCCATGTTGGCTGCCAGGTAATGCCATTATGCACTAGCTGGAAACATTATTTCATCAGTTCCTGTGAAAATATACATGTTTTGAGTAAAAAGGGCAGTTTGGAATGTAGGTCTCTAAACTGTAAAACAATAGGTTGTGGGAACATGATCAAATACATAAAAACAAAAGATCGGGGAAACACTCCTACTCGTATCCTTTGAATTGGAATTCTTGCATGTCCACAGTCTGCCATTGTAGAAACCCCTGCAAGAGAAAATAGTTCTCTGTTGGCCTTCTGCATTCTGATTTTTCTCAAGTATTTCCAGTATGGTACTTCCCCATAGTCCCTTAACACTAAATAAAGACAATTAGAAAATCTTATTTTAAAACTGACTTTCAAATTTAGAGAAATGAAGATGCTATTAAAGTATTTAGTTTTAGGGGTACCTGGGTGGCTCAGTCATTTAAGCATCTGACTCTTGATTTCAAATCAGATCATGATCTGAGGGTCCTGGGCTGGATCCCTGCATCAGGCTCCCCACTTAGCAGGGAGCTGCTTGTCTCCCTCTCCCTCTGTTCACTTTCTCTGTCTCTCTCAAATAAATAAATCTTAAAAAAAAAAAAAGACATGTAAAGTATTTAATTTTAGTCACCTTAAGTTTTAGTATTCTGTTGCTGTTGATCAGCAGCAAAAATTTAACAAGTGAGTCGGTAGTCACTAAGACTGACTATTAAGACTATCGCCAGAGCAGAGAAGGTCCTGTAAGTGTCTTTACTAACTACCAAGAGAATGTACAAAGAACTGGCTCTTAAATGGTTTTCTGTATCTTCTGAGATATTTAAGGAAACTGGAATTTAAGTGATTTTTTTTTCTTTCGCATGCCATTTCTCCTTTTAAAATAATGTTGCCATTGTTCCTTTCCCCTCCCACTTCCTTTTTCTTTCGTGATTGCTATTTATTCACCTTTCCCCTGCTCTTTAGTCTCACACAGATGTTGATAGTCCTTCTTGCCTAACTTTTCTTCCCACCTACTCAAACTCATCATTCACTGTCCTTGGCCCTCATCTCTCCTAGAACATTTGTAAGAATTAAAAGAGCCTAACAGAGTCTGCGTGGGTAATCATTCTGGTGTCAGGGCGCTCGAAGACACACACAGCAAACACTTCCTACTTGCCAGGTCAAACAGCTTCCTCTCCTACCTGGAGCCCAGGCCAGCTGTTGGTAATGAGGTGGGAACCTGAACTCTCAGGAAACTCAAACTTAGATGTTGTCTCTGAACCATGTTGTCCTCCAAACACCTAAAGCAGTTTGAGTTTCGGAAATTTCAGCAGGAAAAGAAGCTACTGAGATAACCCCCCCCCACACACACACTTTATTTTCTCTTAGGTTTAAATAAATAGTAATAGGAGCAAATCCCTAGTACACAAAATAGGAGAAGTATTAGACCACAGAAAACAGTGGAGATAAACTGTCTGTGACAGATGTGACTATTCTGCCCATGTAAAGATTTACTTTTTAAATAAAGCTTTGTAAGAGCATTTTATGCAAAAGGATTCCATGTGTGCTTTTTAAACTTTTTAGTTAACTTTAAGTGAGTGAAAATTCAGGTTTTGCAGTGGTTACTTTGTTCTACTAGTCCTCTGGTGAATCAGTTTTGCTATATGAGAGGATGCAGTAATCTTATTTGGGAAGTTTTATTCATTAACAGAAGGTACCATGATAAATTTAGCTTGGGTCACAGTGTTTAATTTAATAGTATTACAATAATAACTACCATAATTGGTTTCAGATTTGCCTTCCTTCCCAGAGGACAAGATTTTTTTTTTTTAGTTTTCTGATGCCTATTTAGAGCGTGAGAATGACAGGAAAATTAATGTCATGACCTTTATAGCCTGTTTATGCTTTTCTATGTTGTACCCTAAAGGATTTAGGGAGTAGTATACATCTAAAATAAACCACTTAGTACGGACAAGTAAAAATTGGGTTAATTGGGTTCACCTGATCCTCAGCTGGTAGCACCTCAGTCAAGACACCATTTCATATTAGACAAAGGAGCACCATTTTTATGCTATAAAATTATCCTTTAAACTACACCTGTACCTTCTGTGGTGTCTTATAATGAAAAGCATTTTTAAAAGGCTCATTTTTCATATAAGTATTATTCATATATGTATTATTTTCCTGCTATTATTTTACCTGGTTTGTCTTTTTCAATTAGGAAATCACTTTGTCTTCTCGTTTCATGGCAAGAATGTACCAACACCAACTAATGGGCGATGGTCCATGACATTAATACCCACTTCCTTTGGGTGATACTGGGCAGCAGCACTTTCTCTTACAACTGACTCTTTTTTCCTCTCTCGTCTGTCAGGGATTTCCCATAAACAATCACCTTTCTAAATCCTTGAGCTCTGAAACTTGGTTTTCGTTTTATTGTCAGTGTTTGTATATCTCAACAAAGAGCAGTGTTTTTATATTCAACTAGAGCTGAGAAAAATATCTAGGCATGCTGGACTCTGAAACTTTTGGATAGCTGACTGAAAAATTCCTGTGGCAATTTTTGCAAATAGTGCTTTAGAAGCATTTTCGTATGTCGTTGGCTAAGTCAATATAACTTCTTTGAGTGACAGTTTGGTAATATCCATAAAAATTTTAAATCAACCTAAGAAACTCCTTACTGTGTTTTCATCCCACAGATGAACTTACATGGTGTAAGAATGCACACGGTAGCTTTATTTTTGAGAGCAAAAGACTTGAGAACAATCTCATTGTCAGTCAGTGGGTAAATGGTTAAGAAGTTGCAGGTCTATGCAATGAAATACTAGACAGCCTTTAAAAAGAGTGAAGAGGGGGCGCCTGGGTGGCTCAGTCAGTTGAGCATCCAACTCTTGATTTTAGCTCAGGTCATGATCTCAGAGTCATGGGATCGAGCCCTGCTTCCAGCTCCATGCTCAGCATGGAGCCTGCTTGTCCCTCTCCCTCTGCTCCTCTCCTCCTAAAATAAATGAATAAATTAAATCTTTAAAAAGCTGAATCTTTAAAAAAAAAGGAATGAAGAGGATCCATAAGTGCTGATACAGAGAGCTCTTGAAAATATATTAAATGAAAAAAGAGTAGCATATATCATCTGCCCTGATTTGGGGAGAAGAGAAAGTCATACACATACAGACTGTTTCTGAAAGGAGACCCACACTGGTGCTGAGAGCTGTTGCCTCTGAGGAAGGAATACAGGTTTATAGAATGAGAGGGAGGCTTGTTCATTTTTGTTTCGCTTTTTCCGTTTTGGAGATAATCATTTTCTGATAACCTAAGTATTAGACAAATGCCATCGGGGGGCATAGAATAACAAAAATTTAGCTGATGCTGAAAAGGTAAATCTGTGACTAGAGTGCTCCAGGGAAAAGATGAAATTTTGAATTATTTGAGAAGAAGAAGAAAAATCACAGAATCATTTGTTAAGCAGCCACTCACACACCCACAAGAACATAAAAAATATGGATGAAGTTAGCAGGAAATAGAGCAGTGATGTGGTTTTTTTTCTTTAATTGAAATAGTCATTGTAAAGCTAATTGATGGGATTTTAATTTAATGCAGACACTGTAGAGGAGGAAGAAAAAAGCTAAAGATGGGAGCAGGGCTGAGAGAGAAATGGCCTTTCTGGCAGTGCTGTGAGCAGGTGAGAAGGGAAGAGACGCAGAAGGTAGAACTAGAGTCTGTTGAAATCACACCAGTGGGTCCATGGTGATGAAACCAAAACCCCGTGGTGCTTGGCCGCAGGTAAGATTTAGGAGAGAAAAAGAATGTGAGGAATCTAAAATGATTTTGAAATTATACTGATTTGCTGTAAACCTGCTTCGTTTAAAGATTATTGCATCACTGAATGTAGACAGGAGAAGAGCACGAATGGCGGAGATACGATTATTTCTAAGTAATGAATTAAATCTAAACTGATTGAAACACCACCAGCCTGAATGATCCAAGGGAGTGAAATAATGAACAGTTTCACAATATGTATCTATATCATGATTGTGTAAATGACAGCATCTTTATTTTATGCATTTCTTTTACTGATGAGTGTCATTTATTACCAGATGGTGCCATTCTTTTCACGTTGCTTTCATCTTCTTCATAATGGTAACTTCACTGGCCTGAACATCTTCATTCTTTGAGCACAATCCAGGCGGGAAATTCTAAGGATGCTCTCGTTGGTGTAGAAACACCCAAATATTTTTCTTACATCTGTATCTTTTACGTTTGAAGAAATAAGAAATGGAAGGATACCTGTTTGTTAAAACTTGCCAAAACTTGAGTGTTTTTAAGTCGGACTAAAAAGCACTAAGGCCTTTTAACAGAAAAGCTGCAGCATCAGCGTATTGCACTTAGAGATAAGGCTGGGAATCATTGTTTCCTAGGACTTTTTATCGGTAGTTGATGACACGTAAAACAGTCTTGATCTGTCTGAAAAGCCCCAGCCTGGTACTAGAGAAATTGAAAGTGGGACTTTTTTCTTTTTTCAGTTATGTAAGATAATTTTTAAGTCCTTTTAGGAGTGTTTCAGTCCTTATAAAAACACAACCAGGCAATCTGTCATGATCAAAGGAAATTTACTACTGAAAAAATTAACTTAGCCAGTTATCTGTCACTTTAAGTTATGGAAAAGTATAATAATGGCGAAATTAAAAGATACTGCTTCAGATTTTAGAAATCGCTATTTATGAAAAGATTACTCAGAATTTTAGGAACTTAACTATTGCGAACTGAAAGATTTAAATGGTATAAAAAGCCCTAGGTGGAACTGTGCATGTATTATTAAATAATTTTTAGCACTATTGTTTTTATAGGACTAGTGACTTTTATTCATTCAGTAAATATTTACTAAACCTTCTTTTTTTTTTTTAAAAAGATTTTATTTATTTATTTATTTGACAGAGAGAGATCACAAGTATACAGAGAGGCAGGCAGAGAGAGAGAGAGGGAAGCAGGCTCGCTGCTGAGCAGAGAGCCCGATGCGGGACTCGATCCCAGGACCCTGAGATCATGACCTGAGCCAAAGGCAGCGGCTTAACCCACTGAGCCACCCAGGCGCCCCTTTACTAAACCTTCTTATAAACGAGTCACTTCTAGATTCGGGAATACGGAGATAAATATGACATTGTCCCTGCCGTCAAGAAAAATCACAAAATTAAGGGGAAAATAGACAGATTTAAACAGATGCTGCATGCTATGAGAGAGCAATAAAAATAACTTGAATTGGTCAGGTGGACATTGCAGAGGAAGGTAGGTAGGAATTATGTAGCAAGACAGGGGAGACAAGGCCTTTCCATGAAGAAGTGTGGAGGCCTATGAGTGAGTTGACCCGTTTGGTTGCCTTGGAGATGCAGCTCTTAATAATGTAGCATCAGTGACCCCAAAGGCCAGTGTGTGGAAGGCTTCATGTGCTGTGCAAAAGAGGTTGGATTTTATCTTGTGGACAACAGGGAGCCATTGAAGGAATTAAGGGCTAGGAAAAGCAGGATTTGCATTAAAAAGACCATTCATGGTGGGCGCCTGGCTGACTCAGTAGATGGAGCTTGGGATCCTTGATCCTTGGGGTTATAAGTTCGAGCTTCAGACTGGGTATAGAGATTTAAAAAAAAAAAAATCGTGGACCACTGAGTAAAGATGACATTTGGAACTCCGTTGAAACACTGGAAGATACATTTTTCCAGGAAGAGGAAAAATAAAAGAGAGAAAACATAGAAAGAAGGGGAAACAAAGTGTAACTGTCCAGGGAGGGTGGACATCTGAATAATAAGAGTTTGGGGCGGTGGTGGGGGTGGGGAGGGTTGGGGAGACAGAGAAAAATAAGTTAGGAAATCTCAAAAAAACAACTAGATAACCGGGATCTGAATGTAAGAGTTTCCAGATTGAAAGGCCCACCAAACACTTGGCAAATGGATGAAAATATGCGGAGATACAAAATTGTGAAATTTCTAAACATTGTTTCCATAGAGAAAAAATAAAAACAGACTGCATAAAAAGGACCACAAATAACTTTGGATTTGTTAACACCAACATTGGAAACCGAAAGATGGTGAAACAACGCCTTTAAATTTCAACCTGCAATTCTATACTCAGAAAAATGATTAAGCAGGATTTTTGTTGATGGGGAGAGAAAAATACAGATAGCCCTCCCTATTCCACAGTGGAGCAACAGTAGATACTGCCTAAAACTGACCAGTCAAGAAGTAGAATCATAAGCATGTTTTCCACAGATACGGAGATACAAATGCCAGAAAAATCAGCTCTGAGAATTGAAAGTGCTTGTCTCTGGGGATCTAACATACAACATGGCAGCTATAGTTGGTAATACTGTGTTGTTTCCTTGAAATTGCTAAAAGGGGACCTTAAATGTTGGCAGTGTGCGCACACATAACTATGTGAGATGATGGGATATGTTAATTACCCTGATTGTGGTAACCATTTCACAAAGTATATACATGTCATGTCATCATATTGTACACTCTATGTACAGTTCTGTCTGTCATACCTCAACAAATCTAAGTAAAATAAATTTTTTTTCATTAATAAGGAAAGAGGGAGAGTTCTAGCTATATCACAAAGAACAGTTGAAAAGATGGAAGCCAGGAAACAGGGAAACAATTGAGGAAGCTGTTATAATAGCAACAAGACCTGACCTAAAGCAGTAATGGGTTTGGAGCAGAGGCGATAATTTTGAAAAACATTTTTAGAGGAAGCAGGAACTACATTCAGTCTGCAGGTAGGCAAGTGGAGATACGTGGTAAGCAGAGAACATTTCACCTTGGCACCTGGAAACCGGAAATATAAATGTAGAGTTGTACTTAGAGCCACAGGAGTTGGAAGAAATTGTATAGAAATCCTGTGAAGGGAAAAGAAATGAAGGCCTCAGGCTAGAACATATTTTCCTGAATAGATTTTGATTGAGACAGAAAAATGCCCTCCTCAACATCCTGCATTGTTCAGTCATATGTACAGCACGTGGTAAGGAACCTGAGTATCTATATCTACGTGCACTTTATGAGAGCAGATGGTTAGATCTTACAGTTGAAAATAACATTGTTGGGGTGCCTGGGTGGTGCGTTGGATTAAGCCTCTGCCTTCGGCTCAGGTCATGATCTCAGGGTGCTGGGATCAAGCCCCGCATCCTTATCCCTGCTGAGCAGAGAGCCTGCTTCTCCCTCTCTCCCTGCCTGCCTCTCTGCCTATTGGTGATCTCTCTCTGTCTCTCTCTGGTGATCTCTCTCTGTCAAATAAATAAATAAAATCTTAAGAAAAGAAAACAACATTGTTTGTGTTTCTAAGTATATTCTACAGTATCTCCTTTTTTCCCTTGGAAATGCCAAAGATAGTAATAACCATTTCTTTACTTTTGGAAGAATCCTGGAGAACTTGGTTAACATAGAATGCACTGTTTTCTGAATAGTTGTTTTGTTTTGTTTTGTTTTTTTACAGTGTATTTTCAACACATAAGATCTAGTTTAATGTTTTCTAATCAGCCAAACCAGTTACGTATTATTATCTCTCCCTTCCTAATTTGGGGAAACTGAAACAGAAAAAAGGATAAAAAGGACCATGCAGTAAGAAGTTTTCATTTAAAACGTTCATCTTCTTACTCAGTTTGCTGATCCTTTTACAACCTTTAGCTCATTACATTGCACTTAACTCATTGAGATTGGGCTAGAACATGGTCCTGATAATCAAGGGTCAGTCTAGTCTTTTAGGGTTTTTTGGTTTGGAGAGCAGTAGTGAGCATCTGGTGAGACCACCTTAACAACACATCTAAAAAATTAGGGGAAATGGAACTTTGTACTTCAAGAGTTTCCCCAACTCTAAGTAGAAAAGAAGTTACCTTGAGGGGTCTTAAATTAGTCCCCCGAGGATGACTCTGTAAAGCACTTTATTCTGTCAGTGGCTGACATTCAGAAATATCTGAATTTAAAGAGGGTCTTTCTTACTGAACTCATTAGCAGTATGCAGTCATGTAGGGAAGGAAGGAGATTGTCAAATATTAATGCATTATATTAATGAAGCATTAAGAATTTTCTAAGTGGATCAAAATTTATAGATTCTCTTTCAGCTTTCCTTATCCTTTAATACCAATTTGAGAATTTTATTATTTGTTTCTTAAGTAGGACAGAGATAGGAATAAGCTCTTACTACAATTGAGCAAATGCAAATGAGGAATACTGCTATTAGTCAGAATTTATGTACCGTAAGCTTATATTATTTTAACAAAATGGAACCTTAAGGGATTTGGGTCCTCTTACTTATGTGAAGATCTCAAAAAACATGAATTCAATCATTGCCTAGAAGAAGTAGTTTTTTAAGTCAATGGAATATAGTATAACTACTTTGGAAAACAAGCAATTAATTACTTATAAAGTTAAATATACAGTTAATATACCACCCTCAGCTAAATTCCACTGGTAGGCTTTCACCTGAGATGGAAACACATTTATCTACACACAGACTTGGACACAAACATCTGTAGCAATATTTACATGAGAGCCCAAAATTGGCAACAAGGAAAATGCCCATCAGTGTTTATGGATAAACAAATAGTGGTACACAAATAGGATGGAATACTATTCGACAAGAGAAAAGAATGATTAGCTGTGTAGAAGAAGAGAATTCATGCTGTTTGATTGATATGAAGTGATAGAAAATCCTTGAACAAGCAAAGCTAATTTATAGTGACAGAAAGCATCAGTGACGGCCTGGGTCTGGTGATGAGGGGTGTGGGGATTGACTACAAAGGACGCAAGGAATGTCTTCAGGTAATGAGGGAACTTTCCAAAGTGATATTCACATTTTGTTTTTTCTTAAAATATATCTGGGATTTGTTTCAGATATGGTGGGGTGAAAGACACAGGGAAAACACCTTTGAAAAAGGAATTTCTCTCTTAACAGCTCCTAAGAGGAGAGGGCACAGGTTGGGAAGTTCCAGGGTTAGACAGGAGGCAGAAGGAGCTATGGGAAGGCATGGCTTAGAGTCTTTATTTTGGTTCTCCTGGAAGAGGCAAGGCAGGGCAAGATAAAACAGTTTAGGATTGATAAAACAGTTTGAATTATTTCAGCAGCTCCAGGCTGTAAGGTGGTCCTGGCTGTCTGGTACCTGGCCCTGGTGTGATTTAGGCCAGGGAAAATGTTGGCAAGTTGGTTGGGGATATGGACTCTGGATTGATTTGTTTGCATATGAAATGAGTGTTCACAGGGGAGTTGTTTGCTGTCTGCAGGATTAGCTAGCCCTGGAAGGGGCACTCTGTCCTACCAGCTGGGTCCCTAATATGAATAAAGATGTGATTAGTACACAGGAGTATATGTTTGTGTATATGTTTGTTCTATGTAAATTATATCTCAATAAAATTGATTTGAAAACTAAAAAAAAAATGATATATAATAGATCCATGAAATTACTTAAGTCAAGCTAAGAAAATTCATCCTCAAGTGCATTTCATTTTTTTCCAAACAAGACCTGAGTATATAAAGGACAGGAGCAGCGTTGAATACTTCACAAGTATGAGTTCATTCCAGCAGTTCCTTTTTTTCCTCCTCTCTGTCATGATCAGTTTCATTTCCTTAATACGTAAAAGAAGGTGGCATTTTCAGTTATATGTTGTTTGGGGTTATACAACCTTTCTCAGTCCTTTGCTGCCATGTTCCTAAGGTGTAGTGTATGTATTCTTAGGGTGGAAAACCAAAGCTTCAGTCAGCTTCTCCCTCAATTTCTTTGTAACAGAATTTAATATATCTCATAGCACGCCTTGCACTAGGTTCCAGAGTTGAATATCAGTAGTCATGAGGAATTTCTTCTTTATATGCAGGCTAAATTTGCCCTCTTATCATGTGTTTCCCTCACTGGTCTTTGCTGGAGCTCCAGAGGGTCCCTCCAATCCTTCTAACATATAACTTCTCCTCATATATCGAAGATGACTGTCATTTCTCCCTGAATTCTTTTATTCCCCAAGTTCACTCCTTTTCCAGCTTCCCTAAATCACCTTTCCCCATTACTTTGTTCCCATTCTTTGTTTCCCTGGTTTTCCGTCGATTCTAGTATCTAGCACAAAAACTTTCTCTGCGTATTTCCATTGACTTGGTGCATACTTGTGTGTGCATTCATGTGTGCATCAGAAAAAAAGGGAGGAAGGGAAAAGGAACCTGCATGTGGGAGAGCAGGAACATGTATAAGAATTTAGGAATCGGGCACCCGGGTGGCTCAGTGGGTTAAGCCTCTGCCTTCGGCTCAGGTCATGATCTCAGGGTCCTGGGATCAAGCCCTGCATCGGGCTCTCTACTCATCAGGGAGTCTGCTTCCCCCCGCTCCTCTGCCTGCCTGTCGGCCTACTTGTGATCTCTCTCTGTCAAATAATTAAATAAAATCTTTTTTAAAAAGGAATTTAGGAATCTGACACACACCTGAAGACATTATTCTGGCTCATCCTAGTGACCTTGCACGTGTCACTTCATTTCTTTGAGCCTACGTTTCTTACTTGAAAGATGATAACTGCTGATCCTCAGGTGAGGCTAAGAGTGTGAATATCTCGTAGGTCACACGCATAATAGACACTCAGTGCAGAACAGTTAGTGTTGGTGAAGCTCTCACCTGTGGATTTACCCACTCCAGTTCTAGCATCAAACCTAGAATTTAATATTATTTTTTCAGTGTTCCAAGATTCATTGTTTATGCACCACACCTAGTGTTGCATGCAATACATGCCTTCCTTAATACCCACCACCAGGCTCACCCCTCTCCCCTCCAAAACCTTCAGTTTGTTTCTCACAATCGACAGTCTCTCATGCTTCATCTCTCCCTCCAATTTACCCCAATTTACTTTGCTTTTCCTTCTCCTAATGTCCTCAGTGTTATTCCTAATGCTCCACAAGTAAGTGAAACCATATGATAATTGACTTTTTCTGCTTGACTTATTTTACTCAGCATAATCTCCTCCAGTCCTGTCCATGTTGATATAAGTTGGGTATTCATCCTTTCTGATGGCTGCGTAATATTCCCTTGTATATATGAACTGTATTTTCTTTATCCATTCATCTTTGAAGGGCATCTTAGCTCTTTGCATAGTTTGGCTATTGTGGACATTGGTGCTATGAACATTTGGGTACATGTGTCCCTTTGGATCACTACATTTGTACCTTTAGGGTAAATATCCAGTAGTGCAATTGTTGGGTCATAGGGTAGCTCTATTTTCAACTTTCTGCGGAACCTCCATGCTATTTTCCAAAGTGGCTGCACCAGCTTGTATTCTCACCAACAGTGTAGGAGGGTTCCCCTTTCTACGCATCCTTGCCAACATCTGTCGTTTCCTGACTTGTTAGTTTTAGCCATTCTTACTGGTGAGAGGTGGTATCTCATTGTGGTTTAGATTTGTATTTTCCTGATGCCAAGTGATATTGAGCACTTTTTCATTTGTCTGTTGGTCATTTGGATGTCCTCTCTGCAGAAATGTCTGTTCATGTCCTCTGCCCATTTCTTGATTGGATTATTTGTTCTTTGGATGTTGAGTGTGTTAAATTCTTTATATATTTTGGATACTAACCCTTTATCTGATATGTCATTTGTGAATATCTTCTCCCATTCTGTCAGCTGTCTCTTGGTTTTGTTGATTGTTTCCTTTGCTGTGCAAAAGTTTTTGATCTTGATGAAGTCCCAAGCATTCATTTTTGCCCTTGCTTCACTTGCCTTTGGCGATGTTTCTAGGAAGAAGTTGCTGCGGCTTAGCTTGAAGAGGTTGCTGCCTGTGTTCTCCTCAAGGATTTTGATAGATTCCTTTCTCACATTGAGGTCTTTCATCCATTTTGAGTCTATTGTTCTGTGTGGTTTAAGGAAATGGTCCAGTTTCATTTTTCTGCATGTGGCTGTTGAATTTTCCCAACACCATTTGTTGAAGAGACTATCTTTTTTCCACTGGACATTCTTTCCTGCTTGGTCAAAGATTAGTTGACCCTAGAGTTGAGGGTCTATTTCTGGGCTCTCTATTCTGTTCCATTAATCTATGTGTCTTTGTGTTTTGTGCCAGTACCATGCTGTCTTGATGATTACAACTTTGTAATAGAACTTGCAGTCTGGAATTGTGATGCCACCAACTTTGACTTTCTTTTCAACATTCCTCTGGCTATTCAGGGTCTTTTCTGGTTCCATATAAATTTTAGGATTGTTTGTTACATTTCTGTGAAAAAAATTGATGGTATTTTGGTAAGGATTGCATTAAATGTGTAGATTGCTTTAGGTAGCATAGACATTTTCACAATATTTGTTCTTCCAATCCATGAGCATGGAACGTTTTTCATTTCTTTGTGTCTTCCTCAATTTCTCTCATGAGTACATTATAGTTTTCTGAGTACAGATTCTTTGCCTCTTTGGTTAGATTTGTTCCTAAGTATCTTCTGGGTTTTGGTGCACTTATAAATGGAATTGGCTCCTTAATGTCTCTTTCTTCTGTCTTGCTATTGGTGTATAGAAATGCAAGTGATTCCTATGCATTGATTTTATATCCTGCCACTTTACTGAATTCCTGTGTGAGTTCCAGCAGTTTTGGAGTGGAATCTTTTGGCTTGTCCACATAAAGTATCATATCATCTGCAATGAGTGAGGAGTTTGACTTCTTCTTTGCCGATTCAGATGCCTTTTGTTTGTTTTTGTTGTCTGATTGCTGAAGCTAGGACTTCTTGTACTATGTTGAATAGCAGTGGTGATGGTGGACAGTCCTGTCGTGTTCCTGACCTCAGGGGAAAAGCTCTCAGTTTTTCCCCATTGAGAATGATATTCGCTATGGGTTTTTCCTAGATGGCTTTGATGATATTGCGGTTTATACCTCTGTCCCTACGCTTGAAAGAGTTTTGATCAAGAAAGGATGCTGTACTTTTTCAAATGCTTTTTCAGCATCTATTGAGAGTATTACATGTTTCTTGTTCTTTCTTTTATTAATATATTCTCTCTCATTGATTGATTTGCGGATGTTGTACCAACCTTGCAGCCCAGGAATAAATCCCACTTGGTTGTGGTGAATAATCCTTTTACTGTACTGTTGGATCCTATTGGCAAGTATTTTGGTGAGAATTTTTGCATCTGTGTTCATCAAGGATATTGGTCTGTAATTCTCCTTCTTGATGGGATCTTTGTCTGGTTTTGGGATCAGGGTAATGCTGGCCTCATAAAATGAGTTTGGATCTTTTCCTTCCATTTTTATTTTTTGGAACAGTTTCATAAGAGTAGGTGTTAATTCTTCTTTAAATGTTTGGTAGAATTTCCCTAGGAAGTCGTCTGGCCCTGAGCCCGTGTTTCTTGGGAGATTTTTGATGATTGCTTCAATCTCCTTACTAGTTATGGGTCTGTTCAGGTTTTCTGTTTCTTCCTGGCTCACTTTTGGTAGTTTATATGTCTCTAGGAATGCATCCATTTCTTCCGGATTGTCAAATTTGCTGGCATATAGTTGCTCCTAATATGTTCTTATAATTGTTTTTATTTCTTTGGTGTTGGTTGTGATCTCTCCTCTTTCATTCATGATTTTATTTATTTGGGTCCTTTCTCTTTTCTTTTTGATAAGTATGGCCAGGGTTTATCAATCTTATTAATTCTTTCAAAGAACCAGCTTCTAAGTTTGTTGATTTGTTCTACTGTTCTTTTGGTTTCTATTTCATTGATTTCTGCTCTAATCTTTCTTATTTCTCTTCTTCTGCTGGGTTTAGGCTTTCTTTGCTGTTCTTTCTTCAGCTCCTTTGGTGTAGGGTTAGGTTGTGTACTTGAGACCTTTCTTGTTTCTTGAGAAAGGCTTGTATCACTATATACTTTCCTCTCAGGACCACCTTTGCTGTGTCCCACAGAGTTTGAACAGTTGTGCTTTCATTTTCATTTGTTTCCCTGAATTTTTTTTAATTCTTCATTAATTTTCTGGTTGACCTTTTCATTCTTTAATAGGATGCTCTTTAGCCTCCATATATTTGAATTCTTTCCTACTTTCCTCTTGTGATTGAGTACTAGCTTCAGAGCATTGTGGTCTGAAAATATGCAGGGTTGATCCCAGTCTTTTGGTACCGGTTGAGACCTGATTTGTGACCCAGGATGTGATTTATTCTGGAGAATGTTCCATGTACACTAGAGAAGAATGTGTATTCTTTTGCTTTGAGATGGAATGTTCTGAATATATCTATGATGTCCATCTGATCCAATGTGTCATTTAAAGCCTTTATTTCCTTGTTGATCTTTTGCTTAGATGATATGGCCATTTCAGTGAGGGGATTGTTAAAGTCCCCTACTTTTATTGTATTAATGTCGATGTGTTTCTTTGATTTTGTTATCAATTGGTTTATATAATTGGCTCCTTCCATGTTAAGGGCATAGATATTCAAAGTTGTTAGATCTTCTTTTTGGACAGACCCTTCGGGTATGATATAGTGTCCTTCTTCATCTCTTATTATACTCTTTGGCTTAAAATCTAATTCATCTGATATAAGGATTGCCACCCCAGCTTTATTTTGATGTCCACTAGCATGGTAAATTGTTTTACACCCCCTAACATTAAATCTGGAGGTGTCTTTGGGTCTAAAATGAGTTTCCTGTAGAGAGCATATCGATGGGTCTTTTTTTTTAATCCATTTTGATACCCTGTGTCTTTTGATTGGGGCATTTAACCCATTTACATTCAGGGTAACAATTGAAAGATATGAATTTAGTGCCATTGTATTGCCTGTAAGGTGACTGTTACTGTATATTGTCTCTGTTCCTTTCTGGTCTACTACTTTTAGGCTCTCTCTTTGCTTAAAGGACCCCTTTCAATATTTCCTGTAGGGCTGGTTTGGTGTTTACAAATTCTTTTAGTTTTTGTTTGTCCTGGAAGCTTTTTATCTCTCCTATTTTCAGTGATAGGCTAGCTGGATATAGTATTCTTGGCTGCATAGGTTTCTCATTTAGTGCTCTGAATATATCATGCCATTTCTTTCTGGCCTGCCAGGTCTCTATGGTTAAGTCGGCTGCCAATCTAATATTTCTACTATTGTATGTTATAGACTACTTATCCCAAGCTGCTTTCAGCATTTTCTCTTTGTCACTAAGACTTGTAAGCTTTACTATTAGATGAGGGTTTTGGACCTATTTTTATTGATTTTGAGGGGGTTCTCTGTGCCTCCTGAATTTTGATGCTTGTTCCCTTTACAAATTAGGGAAATACTATGCTATAATTTGCTCCAAAATACTTCCTGCCACTCTCTCTCTTTCTTCTTCCTCTGAGATCCTGATTATTTTAGTGTAGTTTCATCTTATGGTATCACGTATCTCTTAAATTCTACCCTCATGGTCCAGTAGTTGTTTATCTCTCTTTTTCTCAGCTTTTTTATTCTCCATCATCTGGGCTTCTATATCACTAATTCTCTCTTCTGCCTCATTTATCCTAGCAGTAAGAGCCTCCATTTTTGATTGCACCTCATTAATAGCTTCTTTTATTTCAAATTGGTTAGATTTTAGTTCTTTCACTTCTCCAGAAAGGTTTTCTTTAATATCTTCCATGCCTTTTTCGGGCCCAGCTAGCACCTTGGTAATCGTCATTCTGAACTCTAGCTCTGACATATTACCAGTGTCCGTATTGATTAGGTCCCTAGCTAGCAGTACTGCTTCTTGTTCTTTTTCTTGTGGTGAGTTTTTCCACCTTGTCATTTTATCCAGATGAGAATATATGAATGAGAGAATAATCAGCAAAGACCCCAGACAAATATATGCTAACCAAATCAGAAGAGACCCACGACTGGGGGGAGAAGAATGGGGGGAAAAATTAAAATTAAAATTAAATAAATAAATAAATAAATAAATAGACTGGTGAATAGAACAGAGCTACCCTCTTGATTCTGGGTGTATTCTGGTCTCTTACAAGACACTACCTCCCAAAATTTTAAAGAAAGAAAAATTATATATGTACAAAAATAAGGGTAAACACGTTGAAGGTATGGAATGTGACTGTAAAGATGAAAAATTTTTAAAAAGTCCTAAAAAAGTAATTGATAAGTTCCTTGGAAAAAGAAAAAAAAAGGGAGAGAATGTGATCAGGCTGGAGACTAGAACAAAGCCATGTGCTAGATTTAGGGTTTATTTTGATCTATTAGAAGAAATTGTATCCCAAAATTTTAAAGAAAAAAACCTATATGTATACAAAAAATAAGGTTAAATACAAAGAAGGGATAAAATATGACTATAACAATGAAAATTTTAAAAGATTTTTTTTTTAAAAAAGGTATTGTTAAGATAAACTAGTTAAAAAACATTAAAAGAGGAGAGAGGAAAAGTTTAAAAAATAGAATAAGAAAAAAATTTTTGTTTAACTTTGCAAGACTAAAGGATCATGGGGAAAAAGCCATGAATTCTATGCGTTGCTTTCCCCTAACTCTGGAGTTCTGCTGTTCTTGTTAATGGTAAACTTTGTCTTGGCTTATATTCTTGCTGATCATCTGGGGGAGGGGCCTGTTGCAGGGATTCTCAAATGTCTTTTCCTGAGCTGGAATTGCACCGCCCTTGCCATGGGCCAGGCTAAGTCATCTGCTTGGGTTTGCTCTCAGTAGCTTTTGTTCCCTGAATGCTTTTCATAGAGCTTTGGAGGATGTGAATGAAAATGGCAGCCTCCCAATCTCCAGCATAGAGGAGCCAAGAGCTCGGGGCCCCACTCCTCAGTGCGCCGTCAGAGAAAAGCAGTCAAGAGAAAAGCAGGGAGACTCCTGTCTCCCTGGTCTCTGGCCGCACTCCATGCTCACCCAGTCTGTGACTGAGCGTTTCTTTCTCTGGTGCACAGCCCTGTTTGGAGTCTCCAAACCTAGAAAATTCCTGCTGCTCATTCCCATGCTGCTTCTCCTAGAGGAGGAAGGAGGAGGTCTCTCCAGATCTGCCACTTTTGGGGTACCTGCTTGAAGAGCATGACCCAACTGTGCCTTGGATCACAGTTTAAGGTCACTGTGAGCTGTGAACTCACTGCCCGGCTCTGTCTCTGTAGCCAGCTTCCCTGCTCCAATACCTGGGAGCTCTGCAACACTCAGACACCCTGGTCTTTCTGTGACCCCGCAAGTCCTGAGACCACATTGTCCTCCCAAGGGCTCCACCCCTTTTTAGCCTCTGGAGCGATGTCCCTCAGTGGAGTAGACTTCTAAAGGTTCTGATTTTGTGCTCCACTCTTCCACTGTTTGCCAGGAGCCTGCCCCGCCCCCCGCAGTCATTCCTCCTGTATATCGCTTCAGATTCACTTCTCTGCACATCTTACCTTCCAGAAGGTGATCATTTTTCTCTTCCTAGAATTGCTGCTCTTCTCTTCTATCTCCTATTAAGTTTGTAGGTATCTGGAATGGTTTGATGATTATCTAGCTGAACTCCTGGAACCTGGTATCATTTCAGTCTGCTACTCCTCCACCATCTTACTTCTACCTCTAGAAGTTCTTTATAGATCTTGGATATCAGCCCTTTGTCTGTAGTGTCATTTGTGAATATCTTCTCCCATTCTGTGGATTGTCTCTTTGTTTTGTTGACTGGTTTGTTTTTTTGTTTTTTTGATTTTTGCTATGCAGAAGCTTTTTATCTTGATGAAGTCCCAAAAGTTCATTTTCACTTTTGTTTCCTTTGCCTTTGGAGACATGTCTTGAAAGAAGCTGCTGTGGCTGATGTCAAAGAAGTTACTGCCTCTGTTCCCCTCCAGGATTTTGATAGATTCCTGCCTCACGTTGAGGTCTTTCATCCATTTTGAATTTATCTTTGTGTATGGTGTAAGAGAATGGTTGTGTTTCGTTCTTTATTATACATAGCTGTCCAATTTTCCCAGCCCCATTTATTGAAGAAACTTTTTTCCACTGGCTATTTTTTCTTGCTTTGTGGAAGATTATTTGATTATAGAGTTGAGGGCCCATATCTAGGCTCTCTACTCTGTTCCATTGGTCTGTGTGTCTGTTTTTGTGCCAGTACATGCTGTCTTAGTGATCACAGCTTTGTAGTAAAGCTTGAAGTCAGGTAACGTGATGCCCCCAGCTTGTTTTTTTCTTTTTCAACATTTCCCTAGCAATTCACAGTTTTTTCTAGTTTCTTACAAATTTTTAAAATCAAAAGTCACCCTAGAATCAAAACAGGAAGGCCTGTGGGAGGAGCACCTGCCTAATCACATTATTTAACATACAAAGAAGAGCCTTTTATAAATTACCAATGGTAAGGCACCCAAAACTTTTTAAATATTTTCATATTTCAGGTTCTCCTGGCCGCTTTTACATTATGGCATTTATCTAAACAAGAGTGTATCAGGCAGGTGATGTATGACCTGTTTCTTCTCTAGGAAATGGTTCCCTAGAAATAATAATCTACATGAACAACCACATTGCAGCTCTGGTTGGTGCCATATGCACACAAAAGAGCATGCACTTGGTCACATATTCACACCGGGGTTAATGTTAATGAGTTCACTGAGCATGGAGCCAGTGATTTTCATGTATTGTGTATGGTTCTTTATCTAAATTTATTTTTAAGGCAAGGTAGCATAACAAAGACAAGGCAACATCTGCCTTAGCTTTCCTTAACTAGGAATAAATGGGAGATTTCCATTTCTAGAACCATCAAGCTGTCACTTCTCAAGTAACCAATTCACCTAATCTTCATTTTTAATCAACCCTTAAAAAATGACATATTAACTGAGATTAAAAGTACTCATATGAGTCATTTAGAAAGTGTATTATATTAAATCTTGCTGTAATTTATGGCATTCACTGTTTGCATTTGTTAATATTTTTTCCTTTCAGGTAGATTTTTCTACTTACTATATCTTTCAGCATTCAAGTGAGAAAGTCAGGTTTTAATTAAGGAAATTGTACTTACTGTGAAGGACCCACTGACTGCTAGTCCTGTATCATGGTGCCTTGAGTAAAGATGCATATTGACTTTGCTTATATGATATTTGAAAATTACTTGGATCTTATGTGACTTTTTATGCCACTTTTCCTCTAGCACATTTATATAATGCACTTTTATTTCCAGCTCAATCAGAAGATGCAAGATTACAATTATTCATAAGTTTTCTTTAATAAGCATAGGTGCATTTATTACATAATTCATTTTTCATAATTACAGTAGAATTCAATACAACAGTGCTTTATATGGTAGAGGAAGAAATTAGATTCCATTTGAGCAAATTTTCTACTTTAAATACCAAAATATTGGAGGTACAGGTAAAATTATTTTAATGGCACTCCTTATCTCATATAGCATTCCATAGCAATAATATAAAGAATTGGCTTTTTTTTTTCCTGATGGCACAGACAGTATTTGTTCATTTGGAAAACTTAGTCATATATCCATAAGCATAAAAAGGAAAGAAAAAAACAGTAATTTAATCCCCCATTCAGAAATAGCCCCTTTTAGAGGTGGCTCAGTTTGTTGAATATCCGACTCTGGATTTCAGCTCAGATCATGGTCCTGGGGTCCTGGAATTGAGCCCTGTGTCGGGCTCCATGTGGGGAGTTTGCTTGAGATTCTCTCTCCCCCTCACACACACTCTCTCTAAAATAAATAAATCTTTAAAAAAAAAAAAAAAGGTAAGAAATATTCCCTTTTAATATTTGATAGTTTTTCTCATACAGGAACGTATTGAACCATACCTCTCCATAACCAGCCCCTTTCATACAAAAATATATGATAAGCGTTTTTCATATTTTAAATACTTTTAGAAACATTGTTTATAATAGCTTTATTGTAAAAATGTATGTTAATTTACTTAGGGTTTTACTTTTTGCGTGTATTTTAAATGGCACCCTGAAGAATTTTAAAAGGGTGCTAAAGATGATGATAATTAAGATGGATGGCAGTATAGCTTTGCACATTATAATGATAACTTTCCGAAGTGGAAGGAAGGTCTGAATCAAAAGGAATGTGGAACTTTAAAGCTCAGGATGCATATTACAAAAATAACCCCCAAAGAGTCTTCATGCCAATATCTCCCATTAAGTAGGTTGTCTTGTTCTGTTGGTTTCTTGTGCTGTGCAAAAAGCAAAATTTTGGTGTACTTTATTGTTTGTTTTTGCTTTTGTTTCCCTTGCCTGAGGGAAAAAAACTTGCTCAGGCCGATGTCAAAGAAATTACTGCTGATGTTTTCTTCTAGGAGTTTTATGGTTTCACAATTATTTCTTTAATCCATTTTGAGTTTATTTTTTTGTATGGTGTAAGAAAGTGACCCAGTTCCATGTAGTGATCCAGTTTTCTCAACATTATTTATTCCCTGTTGTGTATTCTTGCCTCCTCTGGCATAGATAATTGACCCTATAATAATGGGTTTATTTCTGGCCTATTTTGTTCTGTTGATCTGTGTGTCTGTTTTTGTGCTGCTGCCATACTGTTTTGATTATCATAGCCTTGTAATATAGTTTGAAATCTGGAATTGCAATACCTTTAGTTTTGTGCTTCTTTCTCAAGATTGCTTTGGCTATTTGGGGTCTTTTGTCATTCCATACAAATTTTAGTATTATCTTTTCTAATTCTGTGAAAAAATGCTATTGATATTTTGATACGGATTACATTGAATCTGTGATTGCTTTGGGTACTGTAGACATTTCAATAATACTCTTCTAGTTTATGACCATGGAATATCTTCTCATTTGTTTGTTTTGTATTTAGTATCTTTCATCATTGTTATAGTTTTTAGAGTATAGGTCTTCCACCTCCTTGGTTGAATTTATTCCTAGGCATCTTGTTCTTTTTGGTGCAATTGTAAATAGATTGTTTTCTTAATTTATTTTTCTGCTATTTCATTATTAGTGCACAGATATGTAACAGATTTCTGCATATTAATTTTGTATGCTTTGACTTTATTGAATCCATTTATAAATTCTATTAGTGGAATCTTTATTTATTTATTTATTTTTTGGTTGGAGTCTTTAGGTTTTCTATATATCATATCATGTCATCTGCAAATAGTGAAAGTTTTACTTCTTCTGTACCAGTTTGGATGCCTCCTGTTTCTTTTTCTTACCTAATGGCTGCAGCTAGAACTTCCAATACTTTGTTGGATAAAAGTGGTGAGAACGGACATCCTTGTCTTGCTTCTGATCTTGGGGGAGAAGCTCTCAGTTTTTCCCTTTGCGTATGATGTTAGCTGTAGGTTTTTCAAATATGGCCTTTATTGTGTTGAGATATGTTCCTTCTAATCCACTTTGTTGAGGGTTTTTATTAGGAATGGTTGTAGTATTTTGTCAAATGCTTTTTCTACATCTGTTAAGATGATAATGTGATTTTTTTTTAAAGATTTTATTTATTTATTTGACAGAGAGAGATCACAAGTAGATAGAGAGGCAGGCAGAGAGAGAGAGGGAAGCAGGCTCCCCGCTGAGCAGAGAGCCCGACGCGGGACTCGATCCCAGGACCCCGAGATCATGACCTGAGTCAAAGGCAGCGGCTTAACCCACTGAGCCACCCAGGCGCCCCGATAATGTGATTTTTATCCTTTCTCTAGTTAATGTGATGTATCATATTGATTGATTTGCAAATATTGAACCACCTTTGTATCCCTGGAATATATCTTACATGATCATGTTGAATAATTTTTTAATGTATTGTTGAATTCAGTTTGTTAGTATTTTGTTGAGGATTTATTGCATCTGTGTTCAACAGGGATAGGGCCTGTAGTTTTCTCTTTTTGTATTTTCTTCGGTCTTAAAATTTAGTTTGTAATTTTTGCATTTATGTTTTGAGGGAGGTTGGTCTAGAGATTTCTTGCCTTCTAGTGACTTATCTGGTTTTAATATTGTGTAATATCTGTATAATATTGACCTCATAGAATTAGACTGTTAGAATTCCCCCTCCTTTTCAATTTTCTAGAAGAATTTGTATATAATTGATATTGTTTCTTCTTTAAATATTCAGTAGATTCCAGCAAACCAACCACTGCAGACTAGAGTTTTCTTCAAGGGAAGATTTTTAACTAGAAATTCAGTTTCTTTGAAACTAGAGGGTAACTTCTTGAATGAGCTTTGGTAATTTGTCTTTCAGGAGAATTGTTCATTTAGTTTAAATTATCAAATTTATTGCCAAAATGTTGTTTGTAATGATCCCTGTTATCTTTTTTTTTTTTTTTTTAAGATTTTATTATTTATTTGACAGGCAGAGATCACAAGTAGGCGGAGAGGCAGGTTGGGGGGGGGGGGGATGCAGGCTCCCTGATGAGCAGAGAGCCCAATGGGGGGCTCGATCCCAGGACTCTGAGATCATGGCCTGAGCCGAAGGCAGAGGCTTAACCCACTGAGCCACCCAGACACCCCCTGTTATCTTTTTTTTTTTTTTTAATATTTTATTTATTTATTTGACAGAGAGAGAGGTCACAAGTAGGCAGAGAGGCAGGCAGAGAGAGAGGGCGAAACAGGCTCCCCACTGAGCAGAGAGCCCGACGCGGGGCTCGATCCCAGGACCCTGAGATCATGACCTGAGCCGAAGGCAGAGGTTTAAACCACTGAGCCACCCAGGCGCCCCCCCTGTTATCTTTTTAATAGCAGTATTATCTATAATGAGGTCACCTCTCCCATTCCTGATACTGGTCATTTGTGTTTTCTTTCTTTTGATTAATTAAGTTAAAGGTTTGTCATATTTATTGATATTCTTGAAGAGTCTGCTTTTGATTTAATTTATTTTTACTTCTTTTTCTGTTGTTCCTTTCACTTATTTACTTCAGTCTCTCATTTCTTTTCTTCCACTTAATTTGGGTTAAGTTTGCTTTTTCTGGGTTTTAAGGTAGAAACAAAGGTCATTGACTTGAGGCCTACTTTCTTTAGTAAAAGAGATTCTTAGTACTCTAAATTTCTGTGTACTGCTTTTTTTTAAATTGATTTATTTATTTTCAGCGTAACAGTACTCATTGTTTTTGCACCACACCCAGTGCTCCATGAAATACGTGCCCTCTCTATTACCCTCCACCTGGTTCCCCAACCTCCCACCCCCACCCCTTCAAAACCCTCAGGTTGTTTTTCAGAGTCCATAGTCTCTCATGGTTCATCTCCCCTTCCAATTTCCCACAACTCCCTTCTCCTCTCCATCTCCCCATGTCCTCCATATTCTTTGTTATGCTCCACAAATAAGTGAAACCATATGATACTTGACTCTCTCTGCTTGACTTACTTCGCTCAGCATAATCTCTTCCAGTCCCATCCATGTTGCTACAAAAGTTGGGTATTCATCCTTTCTGATGGAGGCATAATACTCCATCATGTATATGGGCCACATCTTCCTTATCCATTCGTCCGTTGAAGGGAATCTTGGTTCTTTCCACAGTTTGGTGACTGTGGCCATTGCTGCTATAAACATTGTGGTACAGATGGCTCTTCTTTTCACTACATCTGTATCTTTGGGGTAAATACCCAGCAGTGCAATTGCAGGGTCATAGGGAAGCTCTATTCTTAATTTCTTGAGGAATCTCCACACTGTTCTCCAGAGTGGCTGCACCAACTTGCATTCCCACCAACAGTGTAAGAGGGTTCCCCTTTCTCCACATCCTCTCCAACACACGTTTCCTGTCTTGCTAATTTTGGCCATTCTAACTGGTGTAAGGTGATATCTCAATGTGGTTTTAATTTGAATCTCCCTGATGGCTAGTGATGATGAGCATTTTTTCATGTGTCTGATAGCCATTTGTATGTCCTCATTGGAGAAGTGTCTGTTCATATCTTCTGCCCATTTTTTGATATGATTATCTTGTGTACTGCTTTTTGATATGTTGTTTTTGCATTTCATTCAGTTAAAAAACTTTATTGTTTTCATTTTGATTTCTTCTTTGAATCCATAGGTTAGTGTGTGATTTAACTAACAAATATTTGAAGAATTCCCAGGAAATATTTGTGTTTTTTGTTTTCTACTTTAATTCCACTGTGGTCAGAGAACACACATTATATGACTTGAATCCTCTTTAGTGTATTGAGACTTTCTTTATAACCCAAAATATGGTCTGTCTTGATAAATACTTCATGTGCACTTGAAAACCATGTGTATTCTGTGGTGTTGGGTGAAATGTTTTATAAATGTTCGGTCAAGTTGACCTCTAATATCTTTAGTGATTTTCTGTCTCTTACTGAGTATTGCTTATGAATTATTTTCTACTTTTCCTTACAGTTCCATTAGTTCTTGCTTTATGTATTTTGAAGCTCAGTTATTTGGAACATAAATATTTGGGATTATTACATATTTTTGATGAGTTGACTTTTTATAATTATGAAATGACCTTCTTTATGCCTGGTAATATTCATTACTATATAATCTACTTTTTCTGATACTAATATAACCACTCTAACTTTCTTTTGTCTAGTGCTAACATGATATATCTTTTTCCTTTCTTTTACTTATATTTGTATCTCCATATTTAAAGTGCCTTTCTTATAGACCACATATAGTTGGGTCTTGCATTTTTATCTAAACTTTATCTTTTATTGAGATATTTATATCACTTATAATTAATACGATTATTGATATGATTAGGTTTTAATCTGTCATCTTGATATCCCATCTATTTTATTCTCTTCTATTCCCTTGAAAAACAGTATTTTTATGATTCCATTTTTTTAATTCTTGGTTTCTAGCTGAAATTCTTTTTTTTGTGATTTTAGTTGTTGTCTTGAGATGTATAAAATACATGTTCAACTTAGCATAATGTACCTTGCAGTCATATTATACCAATTCACTGATAATAAAAGAACTTTACAATTGTATACTTACATTTCTCCCTTCTCAACTTTTGTCTGATTGTTACCATATATCATTTTACATATGTATAAACCCCACATTGCATTCTTAATTCTTTTTATTCAAATAGTTATATTTTTAGGAGACTTAACTATTTAGGGAAAAAAGCCTTTTATGTTTACCGTACACTTCCACTTTCTTTTATTTTTCCTTCCTATGTATAGATCCATATTCTAATCTAACATTCCTTCTGCCTAAAAGACATTGTTCACATTTTTATAGTGTGAGTGAACTTGTAATGTATTTTTCAGCTTATATATTTATAAAATATCTTCATTTCTCCTTTATTTTTTAAAGATACTGTCTGTGCGGGCACCTGGGTGGCTCAGTGGTTTAAAGCCTCTGCCTTCGGCTCAGGTCATGATCTCGGGGCCCTGGGATCGAGCCCCGAATTGGGTTCTCTGCTCAGCAAGGAGCCTATTTCCCTTCCTCTCTCTCTGCCTCTCTGCCTACTTGTGATCTCTGTCTGTCGAATAAATAAATAAATAAATAAATCTTTAAAAAAAAAAAAAAGATACTGTCTGTGAACATAGAATTCTACATTACAGGGTTTTTTGGTTTTTTTTTTTCAGTATTTTAAAAGATGTGGCTCCACTGTCTTCTCACTTGCATTGTTTCCAAAAAGAAATCCTCTGTATGTAATGTATCTTTGGAATGCCTTTTAAAAATTTTTATTTTTAGTAGTTTTGAGCAATTTGGTCATGATATGCTTTGGTTTTCACTGTTTTTTAATGCTTCGGTTAGTTTTGAGCTTTTTGGGTCTGTGTGTTTAATATAGTTTCACTCAAATTTGGAAACATTTCTGCCCATTATTTCTAAAATGATTTTTTTTGTCCTTCCATTTTTCTTCTCTCCAAATATATATTAGGCTGCTTGCTTTGAATTGTCCTATAGCTCTCACTAATCATTTCTTCCTTTCTTTTCTTCCTTCCTTCCTTTTTTTTTTTTTACTCTCTTCTCCCTGAGTTTCATTTTGAAAAATCTCTAATTACTGTGTTTTCAAGTTTGCTAACATTTTCTTTTGACGTGGATAATATGCTGTTAATCCCATCCAGTGTATTTTCTTTTTGTATGTTAGAGTTTTCATCTCCAGAAATTTTATGTGGGTCTTTTTTATATCTTTCCTGTCTGTATTTAACTTTTTGAACATATGAAATACAGTCCTTCCTTAATTACAGTTAGAACTTAATGTTCTTGACTGCTTATTCTAATGAGTGTCAGTTCAGGGTCAGTTTTGATTATTTTCTGCATTATGGCTCATGTTTTCCTGCTTCTTTATATGCTTGATAATTTTTAATTACATGTCAGATATGAAGTTTATGTTGTTGGGTGATGGATGTTTTTGTACTTCTGTTCTAAATGTACAGTTAAGGCACTTGGAAATAGTTTGTTCCTTTTCAGTCTCACTTTACAATTTGTTACATGAAACCAGAGAAATGCTTGGTGTGGGGCTTGATTATTTCCTCTGCTAAAGCAAGACCCTTCTTTATCCTCTACTTGACGTCCTGTGAATTAGGAGTTTCTTCAGTCTGGCTGGTAGGAAGGGGTGATATCCCTGTGTTTCTTTGAGTGTGGAGCAGCTTGGATCTTCCCCTGACCTCAGGTAGTTTCTTCATTTGCATGTGCTAATCAGTTACATGTGCGAATACCTGATAGAGACCCTCTTCTTTGCTCTTTCTTTCTCTTTCCACAGCTCCCTTTTCTCCATTACTCTGGGAATCTCCAAGGTTCTCCCTTCCTACAACGTTGTTGTACGGCTCTTCTCATTTGTTTCCTGTCCCCCAGGAGAACAGTCTCTTGTGATCTGATGTCCAATTTTTTGAAATACTGTTTCACATATTTTGTCTATATTTTGGGTTGTTTCAGGCAGGAGGATAAATCTGGCCTCTGTTACTCAGTCTTGGCTGTCATAGAAGTCAAGCCTTTTTATCTTTGGCTAATTTTCTATTTTAAAACACTTAAAATTTTAAGTAGAAAAATTCATCCATCTTTACCTTAACGGCTTCTGTCTTTGGTGTCATGCTTGAAACACTTCTGTGTTTGATGGCTTATAAAATATTTACCTACATGTTTTTCAGTGTCTTTGACTGCCTTATTTTTATATTCAGATGTTTTGAATATACATTATATTATAGACAGTTCGGAAAATAGCTAATTTGGAGGCAGAAACCCCTGAAGTGCCTCAACAGACACATGGCCAGTACCCTTCTTAACCTATTTCCTGTACTGCATTTTGCTATCCCTTTATTTTTTATATAGTTGTAATCCTAGGATGTATGTCATTTACCATGTTCATTCAGTACATTTTCCATCTTCCTACATAATCTTTTTAATTGTATCTTAATGACTGAATTATATTTCACCCAATGAGTGCACTGCAATTACTGCAATTATGCTAGCTTTACCTATATTGCTAAACATTTGAGTTATTTCTTCTTAAATAGAGTATATGAAACACAATTATCTGGCAGGGCATTTTTAGGGAATCTTAATTTTGCCTACTTTTTTTTTTTTTTTTTTTTTGCCACTGTGGACAGAGATGCAGGTACAGTTCCTCTCTCTCTGTGTCATTGCTTCCGCCTCCAAGCCCACACCAGTACCCTCCATGCATCCCTATCTGTGTGCAAATGAGAAGGAAATAAAAACATCAGTTTCTTAATAGTGCAGTACATTTCTTATTAGTCAGATCATTAAAACTAGGGAGAGTTTTTAAAGAGCTTATAATGTACAATGTTCATATGTATTAACAAGGCATCTGAATTGGTTTCTAATTATTATTTGTGCTTGGTTCTTTTAGGAAAGTTGCTGTTCACGTCCAGCATATCATAATGCAGAATTCTCTCTCAGTACCACCGAAAGATCAAGGTAAGATAAACCGTGCTGAGGAAAGTGGTAATGCGTGTGTTAATAAATAGTGAAAATTGACACATTCAGTGCCATTGTCCCCCAACCAGAGGTAATTTATTTCCTGGAACTGAGAACAAAATTCTAATTATATCAGAAAGTTGATTTCCTTTGCTAAATTACTGAAGCGTATGAAGGACACGTATGTTTGACTGAGAACTCCTCGAGAGCAGGACCATCTCATCCCCACACAAAGCTCACAGAACCCAGGCCATGAGCCAGCAGTTAGTTGGCACCCATTGAAGTCAACAGCAATTATCAGGTACTGGTTTTGGTGAAACAGAATGACGAGTTTTAATGAGAAGACTATATATGTGTGTATATATATATATATTCTTACACACATGCACACATACAACACACATGTAGAGAGAGGGTATATTCACTAATACATTTCTTTGACTTGTTTCTTCTCATAGTCATTTAAAAAGAAACAGGAACAGCTTCATTCAGATCCAGCCCACATGATTTATAAAGCAAGTCATGGCTTTTTTAAAAGGAACTCTTGGAGGTTTCAGAAAAGCAGTTTATAGGTGGAGATAGAGTTTTTTCTGAATAAAGAGTAATTAAATTAACGTCACCATCAAGGGCAAACTCTAACCTTTAGGAAGAATTCAAGTCTTTCACCTGCCCCTACATGTTCTCTTCTACACAGAAGAGAAGTTTTGATATGCATGTGAGAAAAATAATGTTTTTAATGATGTGAATTTGGGCTTCCTTCATGGAATACATAGTTTTGGGCTTCCTTCATGGAAGACATAATGAAGGGAATTCGCTATAAAGAACCCTTAACCATAGCAAACACTCTTTGATCTCTCTACCAAAAGGAAGGGCAGCATCATAACTGTTAAGAGTGTAGAGTCCAGGTCTGACACTCAGTTCTACCACTGAATTGCATATCTTAGGTACGTCACTTGACTCCACTTTCTCCTATATAAATCTGTAAAATGAACACAGTAAGTACTCCCCTATGGTCACGTGGAGATGAAAGGATATACGCACGTGAATCACCCAGCATATTCCTACTTGTGTACTAGGCACTATAAGATGATAGTGGCTGTCCTCTTAATGGTCGTTATTGATATCTGGGCTCCCTCCATCTGAGGAGGCTGATGTAATGAGATGAGCATGACTGCCTCCTGCTTCAGGTACCTTCAGGTACCAGGTACCTTAAAACACCAAGCATGATCCATGGGGACCCAAGGGAAGTAAATACAGAGCGGACCTCAGGCTTACTTCTGGTCCAGACACTTGACCAAAGGAAGAGTAAGTGTCCTTAAGACTCACATGAGATCCAGTCCTGAGCACAAGGGCAAGAAAGGGCATGGGATGAGAGAGAAAGGAGAGAACCCTAACTAGAAGTGTGCATTTCCCGTGAGTGTTTTCTGGTGTATATCCTTTGGAAGATATCTGCAGTAGTAGGTAGCTGATCAAGGGGTTGGAAACTTAGTGTCCTAGCAGGTATCACCTTGTTCCTCTGAGCTAGTGGTGTGACTGCTTAGCAGGAAGAGCACAGGACTGAATGTCAGGAAAACTGGCCTCCTTTCCCACATCTACTGCCAACCAGCTGTGGAACTTCAGACAACTTATTTTGCTTGTAAGCCTCGGTTTCCCCATTAGTAAAGCCAGGATTACTAGATATTCTTCTCCATCTCTAAAAGGTGGTAAATCTGTGTAACAAAGCAATGAGCCACTTGGTTTCCATCTAATATGGGGGAGTCATTCATGTCACCTCTCATGCCTCCTGCCTCCTTTGTTTCTCATCAGGCCTTATTCTGTTTTGTTGTTGTTGTTGTTGTTTGCGTCTACTTCTTGAACTGCATGAGCTTATTTACCTTCATGGGCCGAGCCAGAAAATAAGATACCTTCAAGCCTAGCAAGGAGTTCAGTAGTGCTCGTAAATACTTTGTCAGTCTTTTCTGGGACCAGAGATGCTTGAGCCCCAAGCCCAGAATTTAACAGAGAAAAAGATAAAATAACTAAAAGAACACAATTAATCAAGTGCCTCCAGTGTGGTAGTCACTCTGCCCACAACTTTGTTTTCTTTAATCCTCACCATAAATTAGGTATAATCTTTGACAGGTTCAAGGAGATTGGTTACTTTTACCAAGTTCACCAATCAGGGAAGTGACAGCTAAGACTTGAACCCAGAGCTATCAAAATCCAAAACTCACTATGTGTCCCCTGTGTCAAAGGGTAAATCTATAAAGAACATTTCTAGTTCTATTTTTAGATCATTCCCCTTTTTCTTCTTTGATCAGTCGTATGAATTTGTTTTTGTCATCAAATGTAATCAGTTATGTGACATGAGACATGTGCTGGGCACATGTCATTTGTTAATTAAATGCTGAGTAATTTATTTAACACATCATTGATGGCTATCTAAAATTATGGTACTTAAACATTTCAGACTTATAAACACACATGAACATATATTATACATATTAATATATGAAATTCAGGTTAAGATATTACTAGCAGAGTTGTGGAGCTTAAGAAAATCCAATGTGGCACGTTTTGCATGGAGCACTGGGTGTTGTGCAAAAAGAATGAATACTGTTACACTGAAAAAATAAATAAAATGAAAAAAAAAAAAAAAGAAAATCCAATGTGTCACATAGTGTCTCCTAACAAAATTTCCATGGTGGAAGCAGATTTAATGATCACCAATATAATAGTTACGCAGTCAGATCCAAAGATTTGAGGATCTTTGTGCTTTTACAAAACACAAAATCCTATTAGAAGAGCAGACATGATGTAATTAACTAAACTCATGGCAAATGCTGTATTGAAAGCATGGCATCCTTTGCGAACCTGGATGAAGGGATCATTGGTTAGGCCAGAAGTTTTGAGGCTGATGTTTTGGGGGGGAAACACACCAGAGGGGATGACATTTGTTCAGGACATTAATCCGTGTGTAGAACACAAAGAAGTGGACTTTAGGGGTCAAGGGATATGGGCTTAATGCTGTGAAAGAATTGGAGGAAACTAATTAGAAATTCTAGTGCCTATTTAAATGTTTTCTAATTTTGGATAATGGGATTTAATATCATAGTATCACTCTAATGATAATCTGTAGTATATTAAAAGCTTTCCAATATAATTTAGTGTCATCATTATTCCTTTCTGTGTGAAGTATTACTTATCGAATCTCCAGAAGTTCATTAGACTTAATTCATTACGATTTTCTGTCTTCTCATGCATTCGAGATTTGGAGATAGGATTTATGGTTTTCCCAGAACTTTCTGTTTTTTTGCTTGATATTTTCAAATGGCAAGATAATAGAATGATAAGGGTGGGTATTTTGTGTTGGAAAATAGCAAATTGTAGCAAGTAATAGACCATGTTTTGGGGGAAAAAAAAGGTATGAAAACAATGGAATAAGGCCAACTACAGTTGTTGTAACTTCTACTTTAAATTTGTTGAAGGGCAGACAAAACCACCACAGTGACTGAAAATGCACATGAATTTTTTACTTGCCAGATCAGGAACACACAAATGAGCAGCTCTGCCCCATGGTTCTCTGACGGGACAGTTTATGCTTTCCATGTGCGAGAAAGTTCACTGTGGTGATGCCAATGAAGGATCGAAGTTTGCTCCTTAGAGAAGACAGGATGAATTGTTGGTCTCCAGGTAGTTGGTTGAAACAAGTCCTACTGTTCACTGGACAGGAAAGAGTCTTCATTTAAGCCCAGGGAGGGTCTGTTTTACTGGAGTCGTTCGAAATTCATCTTTTGCCAACTTCACAATTCAGTTTTGCCATTGACGAGGCAAGTGTGCTGCAAGTAGAAGGGTCTTCTTACACAGGTCTTCCAACATTCTTCTCAGCTCTGTCATAACATTTGCATTGTTCAAAGAATGTTTTCAAATTGTGAGTGCTATTTTTAGTCAATGAGACTAATAATAAATGGGAGTGAGAACACAGCAGATGCTTTGAGGTAAGAGGGTCTTAATGACCCCCTTTGGAACCACGGCAGTTAGCTAAATATGCAGTCAACCCCGACTCAGTTCCAAAACCTGCACAGTGTTGAACACTGCAGTCATGGCCATTACCATGTATCATGTGAATTCAGATTTGGACCAAAAAAAAAACAAAACACAAAAAACCTGGATTTTCTGATTTAATAAAATACTTTTAAAATAATTATGGTATGGCTTAAAAATGTAGACTTAAAATATATATATACTTACATTCAACATAAACATTTTAGTATTTGTGAGTATAACGTATTAGAACTCAGGGAACAGTTAGGGAAAGTAGTGAATTTTTTTTTTTTTTTTTTTTAAGTTTAGCAAAATGTTCTTCTAGGCTCCTAGAATCAGGTTCTTCATAAACTTCTTGATGAATTTTTTTTGTCTCTGGCAGGCTTTCAAGCACTTTGGCATGTAGTGGCTTCTCATATATACATTAACTTTTGTTGAAATGCTTTAAACTCAAACTTCAAAAAAAATCCTTAGACTTAGATGCTGTGAAAACATTTTAATCTGTGCTTCTTGACAAAACACCAAGATGGAGTTCCCAAGTCTGCGTGTTCACTTAACAAATACTTACTGCCTTTGGAGAGACCGTGAGGAAGGAGCACAGAAGGAAAAAGGAAATCCAAATGAAGCTCTACAATTTCGGCATGGTTTCAGTAAAGCTGTGCTGCCTATGAGAACAGTTTACTTTCTATGAGGACTTAACCTAAAAATGTTTTTTTGTCTTATTATCTAACTACAGTTTGACTCTTTACGTATTGAGGCCGCTTCTTAAGTTCCGGTCCTATCTTCTCCTCTCCCGCTTCCTCTCCCCTTCCCCCTCTCTTCTGCCCTCTCAATCTGGGGAAAGAATACTGAACTAAGATCTGACGAGTTGAGCTCTCTTGACCCTTCTACCCTTCTTTTCAGGCTCTTTGATCTTGGCCAAATCAGCGAGCCTCAGTCCCTTCATCTCTCAACTGGGAGCAGTAATTCTTGCTCTGGACCAGCGAGATGAGATAAGATACAGTTGATGCTCCTCATTCATGAGAGCTCGCGCTATAAGGTCATAGCTAATACTGAACTGTTCCTCCACACCATTAGGTTCCTGTGAGGCTCTGGTCACAGCACAATATTTTCATCAACTATCAGTACAGAACCTAGCTTTCTGTGGAGTCCTTTACCCTGAGCTCACAGACACAGCATGATCACTCATGCCTTAAACAAAGCTTATCTAACACATGTCTTTTTTCTACAAAGCACATCCATGTTTTCTCACACTTAGGAACACTGGACAGCATAGCAGCCCTATGCTTGACAGTGAAATCACCAACCAAAAAAGGAAAAAAAGAAAGAAAAAGGTGACACTAAATAGAGCACGAAAATGACACTTGTTTGTAATAGAAGAGCTGCAAGAAGGCAGAGAGCATCTGCCACAGCTGAGAATGTGTGCGTGGCGTGACTCACGTGTTTTGCTTGTGCGTGTCCACAGATGACCATGCAGGCATCACCAGTATGGATTTGGGGACTGTAAAGAAATTTTGTACCTCTAGAATCTGGAAATAATGAGGATCAACTATAATTTACCTTGTAAATTCTTTTAAAGCGCAATGTAAATCTCAGAATAATGTGCCAAATAAGTTACTTTGGGTAAAATTTAGCTCAAATATAAGAATTTTGTGCAAAGTTGATTTTTGGTATTTGTGAGTATAGCATATTAAAACTCAGGGAACACTTTGATGTTATCAACACACTGATATCATCAGTGTCAATTTCATAAAGTAATAAATATAAGGTGCCTGAGTAGCTCAGTCTGTTAGGTCAGATCCTGATCTCAGGGTCTTGGGATAGAGCCCCGTGTTGGTCTGCTGGCTCAGTGGGAAGTCTGATTCTCCCTCTCCCTGTGTGCCTTCCCACCACTTGTGCTCTCATGCGCTCTCTCTCTTACAAATAAATAAAATCTTTAAAAAAAATAAAGTAATAAATATATTATTTGAAAGCGACCACAAGTTTTTAGCTCAGTAAAGCTATGAATACAACTATTAATGCAAATTCTTTAGCTCTTCAGCCCTCACATTTAATGCACAGTAGCAAGGGGAACCACTATAATCTGATGCTTTGCATTTAGTGGTTAACATCGCTTTGTCACCTCATTATGGGGGGGGGGGGGTCATTCCCTATGTATTACCAACATATTAAGTTTCCAAATATGTGACATTCATATGGAAACATTTTGATCTTAACTAGTGGTATAAATGCTGTTCTTGGACTTTTGGTACCATTTTATGTCATAGACCATCTACAAATTGACATTTTCAAGCTGGTTTTGGTTAACTTACTTACTGTTGGAAATTGGAACTTTCCAGTGTAATAACCTCTGCAAAATACCACTATAGATTATTGGTATGTTATGCTGTTGACAGCATTACAAATGGAAAACACACAAATACCTATAGAAATTTCCTTATAGAACAAAATGGAAATGACCTGGGTGGCCTGCAGCTTATCAGGTAGACCTTATATTGGAAGTTATTTTCCTATTTTGAGCTATCATGCTAGGGTTTAGAATATTCTTATTAGTAAATTCAGATTATGGGTTTGTTGTTTGAAATAGCCATATTCCCCTGCTTAAAAAACAGGCTACTAATCAGATAGTCCGCTTGGGCATGTATCAATGTCATTGTGGCCATTTGGCAGCAGAGTCTCTCAGAAGCTCCAATTAACCATGCAAATATATTTCATAGCATCACATTCCACTTTGTCAGAACCCCCGCTGCCTTTATATTATTAACATAAATGCAGGTGCAAATAGCATTTATGTTCTTTGATAGAAAGCAGTTGGAGACATTTCACTGAGGGACACAACACTTTCAGATTGTGTACATCTGTTCAAATAATGTATCCAGCCCCAGTGACATGAACACAAGGATGGAAACATCTGCCCCTGAGACCATTTGCCATATAGCAGATGCTTACATCTTTATTTATGCAGATGGTTGGTATGATGAGTTGAGCCGGGATAAAAGCAAAGAAGTTTGACAGAGGTATTTAGGATGCTTTGCAAGCCAGAAATGTAGGCTAAGCATTTCATGTTTGTAAAAGCCTAATACTAATAAGAACATAAGTCTTGTATTGCTTTAATGGAATAAACATACTGTCCTATCTGTAAATTAATTGGCACCAAAATTATTAAGATCCTTACAGAAACTTCAGCATGCAACTTATACTAGAAACAGAAATTACTAGTTTTGTTTTGATAAAATAATGTAAAATGATTTTGAATGCATTTTGTTACAAGTTCTTTAAAAACAGTGCTCTGTTTTAAAAGATTTTATACTATCAAGAGAACCTTGTGATGACATTTCTTTAAACTGGGGGAAAATACAAATATCATTAGTTTTAATGTAATTTATGAGCTTTTCCATGAATAAAAATTCACACTAAAATAAATTTCTGAAGCATTACACCTTTGTAAGATTTTTGTCAAGCATTTCATTACTTAATCTTCATTCTAACATTTTCAACTACTGAAGTCTTAATTATAGTTGATATTTTTATTAGGATAAATTACCTTTAGATGCTTTATTTTCAAAACTCTGTCCTGTGGATCTGCCATATTATATTCTCACAGAAAACCACAGTGAAAGAAATAGAAACTTATCAACCAAAAGCAAGACATTTCCAGATTTTATCTTATGTTCTCATTCACAAACCCAACAAAAAAAAATTATAGACTCTCAGAAGAGCTGGGACATTATATTTTATCTAAGTTTGCAGTTCTCAAACTTTTTCGTTTCAGGACCCCCTTTATACTCCTAAAAATTTGAGGACTCTGAAGAACATTTGCGTATATCCATTGTATCTATTGGTATTTATCATATTTGAGATTATAAACTGAAATATATATATATATATATATTTGTGAGTTCATTTTAAAATAAGAATAAGACTTATAATAATATAATATGTATTATAATATAATAAGACATAAAATAAACCTATTTTATGTAATTAGAAACATTTAATGAGAAACTGGCATTGACTTTTGTTCTTTGCAAATATGTCTTACAAGTCTGGCTTCATTAAAAATGGCAGAGTCGGGCACCTGGGTGGCTCAGTGGGTTAAGCCGCTGCCTTCAGCTCGGGTCATGATCTCAGGGTCCTGGGATCGAGTCCCACATCGGGCTCTCTGCTCAGTGGAGAGCCTGCTTCCCTTCCTCTCTCTCTGCCTGCCTCTCTTGTGATTTCACTCTGTCAAATAAATAAATAAAAATCTTAAAAAAAAAAATGGCAGAGTCACACATCTGGTCTTACACACAGTATGTTGTGATATGTCATTTATGTTGAGGTGTTTGTAGGAAATTCAGCTTTCCAGTAGCTGGAAACAGAGGGAGTATATTAATAGCCTTTTCAGGTAATTGTGCCTCTTTTTCTTTGATACAACACCAAAATATGTCTGATAACTGTAATTGACTTCAAATAAGTCAGGTCACTTCTTAAAGTTTAGTTGTGATGAGAAATTTGAAACGACGTCAAGGTACTTCTCTTCTTCTACTTTTTGGTCTTACTCTTGAGTGAGCCTTTTAACCATACGTGTAACAGTAGGTATTAGTTTTTTGGGAGGGAAAGTTCCTTGAGTTTGCAGATCTTCTATATAACATTTTACTCAGTATTTGAAAGATTTGTTAATGTAACTGCCAGTCTCATTTCAAAAATCATTGAGTATTGGGAAGCTTCAAGCTCCCAGTGATGGAGTCATGTTTTCCAAAATTCTGCTGCTTTTAAGAATGATTTTTATCACTGGCAACAGTTACCATCAGATGTTTTTTCTTGTAGTGACAAGCTCTGTTCATTCACTTTTGAGGAAATGTCTGCCAAGTACCGAAATGTGACCATGCTCTTCAGTATGTGTCTGTCAGCTGTAGTGTCAGGTAGAAGTGGCATTCTGTGACAAAAGCCACTAGTTCAGCTTTGCAACTCCGTGGCTCAAGTGCTTGGCTGCAAGTCATCCTTCGGTGTGCAGCGGGAGGTTCTATGAATATGAACCATTCCATCACACAGAGTTTTAAAAAGGCATGTAAAAGGCATGGTTTTTATAAAACTAAAATTTTGTGCTGCCTCTGTGTTACTGTACTGAGAGAGTGTGTTGGTAAAGAATATGGCTGTGTGGACAGTTTGCTGTCACTGCCTGAATTCAGGCTAAGGTGTCAGAGCAGTTTTACCCAATTCTCCCTTTTGTACCATTAGTGCAACAGATGCAAAGATCAATGCACTGGGAAAGGCAAATGGCATCTTGTTATTAGTATGAGAAGACAGTGTTGGGACCCTTCCCAGGGTTGGCAGACCACACTTTGAGACGTGATGATCCATTGTAATCCTCTCTTGTTAAAGGAGGCAACTAAAGTCCAATAAGGATTATTATCTTGCTCAGACCCATTCCAGTAGCAAAAGGAAGAACCAAAGCCAGACCTCTGCCCTCCTTTTAATATGTGATGTAATTTGTTTGCTTTTCCCTGAGGAACTCCCTCTCCCCCGCCACCACCAAAAAAGGAAATCCCCCAGATCCAAACCATAGGCCACAGCACTGAAGCCCTGATGTTTGATCAAGTTTATTAAAGGGGCAGGACTTGCCACATGAGGAATCCAGAAGTTCTTTCAGCATTTTTAGACTTTTTTGTTCAGTCTCAGTGTTCTTCAATGACTTCATTTCAAAAGCAGGTGGTATAGGATTACAAAACCTATATTATCTCTAAAATTATAAAACACCTTTGTAATAATTTTTTCTTCATTCACATCAGTATTTGGAAGTGTCATTAAATTTATTGTGTAATTGTTGCTTTTAAAAAATGACATTTTGGGGGCGCCTGCGTGGCTCAGTGGGTTAAAGCCTCTGCCTTCGGCTCAGGTCATGATCTCGGGGTCCTGGGATCGAGCCCCGCATCGGGCTCTCTGCTTGGCGGGGAGCCTGCTTTCCCCTCTCTCTCTCTCTGCCTGCCTCTCGGCCTACTTGTGATCTCTGTCTGTCAAATAAATAAAATCTTTTAAAAAATAAAATAAAATAAAAAATGACATTTTGGTGTGAACCTGATTTGCTCACCAGAAGCTCTGTAAAAGAAGGCCACCCAGGCAAGAATGGCCCAGGACACTGAAGGGAATCGCTCTGTTTATTAACTCTCTCTCCAGCAATGATGCTGTGGCTTCCTATTATATGGCACTCACCAGCCACCAGAGGAGACTGACATGTAAATAGATAAGTTGTGAAACGCTTTAGTAATAAGTTCAGTGTGTTGGAATGTAAGGGAGAACAGCTTTAGTGCCAGACAGACCTGGGTTCAAATTTTACTCTCACTTACCAGCCTTGTGCCCTTTCAAGAAATACTCCGTTTCCATGTCTGTAGACTGGAGATGTTAATATTAAGAGTTGGTGGTGGATTAAATGAGATATAATAAACTAAGCACAAAATCTGACTGCTGACAGAAGGACATTTTAGTACTACACAATGGAATTTAAGGTATGGGGGATTGAGGAATAAATACAAGCTGATGAGTAGAGACAGGGACCATATACACTAACTACTATTTAATTTTCTCATGAAGAAAAGAAAGGAGATAGGGCAGTAGCCTGAGGAGGAGATAGAGCCCAAATACTCCTAATTGGTGTCTCGCACTTTATATTTTTGTGTTCAGCAAAAGCAAAGGAGAAAGTAAGACAATATAGTTGAGAGTTAATAGTTCACTCATTTAGTAAATAACATACTGTGCGATGGCTGTGTATCAGATACTGATTTGGAGACTGAGGTTTTGGCAGTGAATAAAATAAGCTCCTCTTGCTTGGAGCTTATATTCCAACAGGAGGAAACAGATAATATAATATCATTATAATGAAGGACAGTAAGAGCAGCAGGTGATCACATGGGGCTGAGCAGGTACTTTTAGATAGGATGGTCAGGGAAAGCTGGGAGCTCACTGATGGTAGAAGATCCCTGAAGCACCACGAGGGGCCTAGAGAGAAGTATGAGGTACAGAACAGCATTGGAAATACTCCCATTTCCCAATTCTAAAATGCACATTTTTTTTTTTACATTTTAGTGTCTCGGGACTTGAGGTAGATGAACTATATATTTAGAGTAACAGTGCTTCTCCCTCCTTTCCCCTCGCCCCAGAATAGGAAATTTATTTGTGTTGTTTAATTACATATAAGAATTTAGAAATAGAAATAAGGAACAGTAAGTGATTTTCTACTTGATGACTTCTCTTTTGTCCACGAGGTCTTAGTCAATCTAGGCTGCTATAGCAAAATACCGTAGTGTAAGTGGCTATAAGCAACAGAAATTTATTTCTCATAATTCTGAAGGCTGAAAGTACAGATCAGGGTGCCAACATGGTCAGATTCTGGCAACAGCTGTTGGGGAAGAAAAATTTCTCCTCTACCCTTTTTTGTTCTTTGGCTAACCTAATCATAAAATTAACACAGGACAGGAGAAAAACAAATTTAATTATGTCTGCATGCAGGCACCACAAAGACAGTGTGACCCAAAGACAAGTTGGGGAATTGAGGTTTATAGGCCATCCTGAGCTAAGGAATGGGATAGGGGCCTGGGGCTCCAAAGAGGAGGAGGGTAATTCATAAGATGGTAAGAAGAGCAGATGTTTGGTAATTAGATGTTTGTCCTGTCTTAGAAATGGGGCATTCAGATAAAACGTGTCTCTGGTAATACCCCTCTCTCTGAGCCAGGCTCCCTAACAAAATTCTTTCAGGTAGTTAGGAAGAGGTAAAGGTTTTTCTTGAGTCTTCTATGTCTGGTTGCCTTTAGCTCAAAATAATCCTTATGCCAAAGTAGCATATTTGGTGTCATGTATTCTGCTCCCCTTCAGAGCCCTCTTCTGGATAGCAGAGAAGATTCTGCTATCTTTATATTGTATTCTGTGGGGTCTCTTTTATGAAGGCGTTAATCCTATTCATAAGGGTTCTACCCTTATGATCTAATGATTTCCCATTGGCCCCACCTTTAAATACCATTATGCTGGGGCATTAGGATTTCAATATATGAATTTGGGGGGAACACAAACATTTTTTCCATTGCAGAGTCAATACCAAAAATCCTTGGCAAGAGAGAGAGTGAGACACGAGCATAAGGGCAGGGGAGAGAGAGAGTGCCTCAGAAAAGCAATGAGAGAAACCTGAGCTAACCCCAGTGAGGAACTGAAGGGAGTCTCCTAGGGATAAAAGATTGTGGAATAGATCTGCAGTTCGACACTGGGAACTTTAAATTTGTAATGTTGACCGTTGTTCACAGTGGTTGGATTCCTCAGTGCTAGGCAGCAAGCAGTGGGAGTGGAGAGCACAGTGTGGGACCAGGTAGGGTAGGTGCCTTAGGAAGATAGCAGTGGGGTGAACCAAGCATATGCTAGCAGTGTCCACGGATGGTCAGCCATTAGGCCAGCTCCAGAACCAGGGGTCATCTACCTCAGTACACACATGTACCACTGAGCAGAGCCTTGAGAAAAAGGGAACACAGGTAGACTGTATAACCACTGCATCTCTTCAGGGAAGATGGAGGGTTAACTCTGGCACGTTTCTCACGTGTAGATGAGAGTACATTTCCTTCAACCAGACTTTATCATTGCCATCCAAATTACAGTAAAGGTGTTGATGGAGAAGAAGCCGGGCAGAATCAAGAAGGAAAGGATTCCAAAGAGGTCCCACAGCTTTACGGCTCTGATGATTTCTCTCTCTGTGGTAGCTCAGGTCGGCATCTGATTACCTCAGCTGCACCTTAGAATCGGTATTTGCTGATTAACTCCTACACAACCAATCTGGTCCGTTTCACAAAGGTAACCACCGCTCATGCAGTTACCCCAGAACCAGCGAGCGTCTGCTCCTTCATTGTCTTTATTTTTTTCAGTGTGTCTGTATTCTAGGTGATCTCTCTATATTAATCAAAGTGTGTCTTGACTAAGAAGTAATTCAGTCAAGACTTTACCAAGCAGGAGTTTAGGGAATAATTATCCCCATGACAAAGGGATACACAGTCCTGTGCCTTTGCACTTACAAATCATGAACTATTTGACATAAAAGCTGAGGTAGAGAAAAACTTGCAACAAAAAGGGTTGTAAATCACTGTGAGTTGAAGATAAATCAGAAGTGAAAACAAAACATCTGTAAAACGGTACCATAAAGTAGTGGAACAATTACTTCATTTTTAAAAATGCAGTTTGGATGCTTCTTAAAAATTACCCATTCTATAAAGTAAATCTACTCTTGAAATCACAGTATAAAACTATCTTTGTGATTCCAGTCCCTTGCTTTTAACCATACTATGATCTTTGCTGCTTTGGTTTCATAAAAATGGTACTTTGACCAAAGGCAAGAGCCTTCTGCATGTGTCCCGGTTTAATTGTTCCAACTGACTGCACATTCTCATGTTGAAACCTTATCTTTCTGTTTATCCCACTATGGAAAAGGTTTTCTTCACTAACTGCCATCTTGTTACTCATCCCAGATTCCTAACCATTCCAACTGATATTAAAATATGATTAAAAAGGGGCCCATTTTTAATTTGCTGGTCGAAGAGTTCTTGCCATGAGACATCCGTGTGGCTTACAAAAGCTCTTCTGCGGGAGATGTTTCCCTGCCCACCCATTGTGTTGAAAAACCACTGACTCAGAAAATGTCAGAATCTCCTGGAAAGACGGTGTGCATAGGTGTTTGCTAGGAGGGATAGGACATCAGATGAAGTGATGTGATGTTTTTACCTGGATCAAATTCAGTTTCAAACTCTTCTGAATTTCAGCTGTGTGACCCAACTGAGTCTTAATAATTCTAGTTAATACTAACAGTAAGACTAAGAATGGGAGAATGGAATTAATAAAGCATTTCACGAGTTTCTATTTGTCTTCTTTGTGTCCCCCATAGATCATAAACTATTACATTTCATCCTATTCAGTCATTCTTAGATTTGGGTAAAGATACAAAATTGACTGTTTTGTCATAATGAATACAGTCTTGTACATGTTATAATTTTTGGCCAAAAAGATTAATAACTTTATCTTTTTAACTGTATTAAAAATTAAAAGATTTCATAGTTCTCAACTGCCTTTCATCAGAAGCACTTGAAATCAAAAATTCCTCCCAGAAATAAGGACTGATAAAAGGACTGATAATTAAAATGACGGAAAAATTCATTGAAATAGAGGATTATTAAAATGTATTCTAAATGATAAAGCTTTTTATATTTTCTTTTCATTTGGGACATGAAATATGTGGTCCAAAAAGAATAATTAGTTCCTTGAACTTAACAAACCCTGTCATATTAGTTTTCCTTTTATTGCCATTAAAATTTTAAGTAATGGGATTTCAGATTCTTTCATAAAGAGTGCTTATTTCCTCTTGCTTCCTGATATATTTACATGTCTAATTTATTTAATTTTATGGGCTCCTCTTTCTGCGCCCACCTTTTCCTTGTATCTTTTTTTAAGCTATCTTAAATTATCTTCTTAATGACTTCCTCACCCAAAACACTGAAATCTACAAGAAAGTGGTTTCAAATTATGGTTGACCTGTCCCTGTCCTCTGTGAGAGGATATTTTCCCTCCTAAATGGCAAAATCACCGTGGCTCTTGCTCTCAGGTCCTGCAGAGCTGTGGCCAGCATCCCTAGTTCTGCTTTAGGCTCCTTTCCTCCCAGGGCCACTGAGACCTGGGCTCACCCCCACTCCCAGTCTGCTAAGGGGAGTGACTTTCTTCCAGGCCAGGGCTGAGAACAACAATTAGCCTCTATACTCAATATAAACAAAATCAGGGAAGAGTGTCCCAGTAAACAGCTCTTTAAAATGCACATATGTTAACTCCTCTTCATTATAATGGTTCCTCTGATTAGCACTTTGTCAACAGGGATGGGAAACTTGGGGGCAGGGAGGAAGAGGGGTTGATAGGATAGCTGAGATGTGGGAACAGTGGAGTTGCCCTAAGAGGTGGCTGGAGAGCGGTGTGAAGGAAAAAATGCTTTACAGTTTTATTGGGACCATTATTCACAAATAATAACCATTCCTTCCCTCTTTCCTTTATTTACTTTTCAAAAAAGAAACATCAGTTTAAGGATTCAGTGCTATTTCCATATGATTAGCATTCAAGATTTGTGCATTTTTTTTTCTTCTCACCAAAAATAACTGTTGGGAACCTCATAGACTTCTCGTCAAGAGAAAGCGAAAGGTTAATGTCTGCTGAGCATCTAACTGTCATAGGCACTATCCTGGCACCTTCATGGGTACTTTTTTCATTTAATCCTGACCGTGACCTTTGCAGCAAGATATTCTTATGCCCATTTTGTAAGTGGGACAGTTAGGCGCAGAGAGTGACTTTCCCAAGCTGCGAGATAGAGCCAGGAGCTGAAACCATACCTTTCTGAACCCCAAGCCCCATGTTTTCACTGGTGACCATGATAGAGGCCATCACTGTGCTCAGTAAGCTCAGTCAGCATGTTCGCCAGGCCTGGGTTTTGAGTCCCAGCACCGTTACTGAACCAGCTTCAAAGTCTTGATCTATAAAAAGTACTTTGCAATAATCGCTCTTGCTCTCTCGCTCTTTTTTTTTAAGATTTTTAATTAATTTACTTATTTGAGAGCGATGGGAGGCACATGCACAAGTTGGGGAAAGGACAGAGGGAGAGAATATCCAGGCAAATTCATGCTAAGCACAGAGTCTGATATGGAGCTCCAGCTCCCACCCATGAGGTCAGGACCTGAGCTAAAATCAAGAGTCGGACGCTTAACCAACTGACTATATCACCCAGGCACCCCTTAATGGAAATTTCTAACTCAGGTTTTTGTGACAATTAAATGACATAGTGCATGTAAAGTGTCTGATAAGTGCTGGGAAGTGAAGAAACATGCACAGCAAGCCTTGCCTTTCTTGCTAATCGAGGGAATGAATTCATTCTCTGGCAGGAAGGCTCTCACAGTCCCTTGCTGCAGGGACCGTGCCTGGCTGTCGCTTGTGGGTGTCATTACAGGAGGGAAGGAGAAGGCGTTAGCTGAGAGCGTGGCTCTACAGAGCAGGGAAGTGTGTGAGCAGAATGGACAAAACTGGACTCTGGATACAAGATACCCGATTGGGGAAGTGCCTATTTGTATGGTATCAGATTGCCTGAAATCTGGGTCCTAGATGTACTGACTCTAGGAGGTCTTAGTGCTCCAGATAAGTGGGCTAGAAATGACTATTTGGCATCCTGAGTCCTTGGACACAAAACAACAGTGTGCCTGTTGCCAGCACATTCTACAGTGCACTCTGTAGTCAGTGCTGAAGGAATTCTTGTTGACTCTGTTGCTGCAGAGGCTGGGTGGTGCCTTGGAGAGAGGGTAGGCAATGGCTCAGTGTGTTTATAGGTTTTTCAAAGAAAATGAAGTTGAGCTCCCTTGTGTTATGAGCTGTTTCTTTTATCTCCTACTTCTCCAGGGTTTAGCCAAATATGTTTTAACCGGAGACCATCTTGGGAAACAGTTTGAACCCCAACTGGAATTTATCATTTGAAAGCCAAGTGAGAGGGAGAACAGGGATGCCAGCAAATAAAATTAAAAATAGGGTTTTACAGTTTAAGAAAATTAAAACCTAAACAACATCTGAAAGTTTTGGCTCTTTTGTGGCTAAGACTTTGGCAGCACTTGTGTTCTGAGCCTAGGGCAGGGAGCCTGTTTCAAGAGTGGGGACTCTCCTCCCTGTGCCCGGTCACTACTCCATGTTCAGCAGAAGGCCAGAGGGGTCCCAAACAGATGGGGTAATGGAACTGTGCCCAAACCAACAAAGGGACAAGCGGGACCAACTTCACTCAGAAGTCACAGAGCAGGCCTTGGTTCTGCCAGGGGAAATGAGGGAGTGAATTGATGATTGCAGTCATTGACAGATTGTAGTCATTGACCACCCTTGTGCTTGTCTCTTAATATTGTCTAGGCCTTGTTGTGAGACTGTGACCAAGCTGGCTTCCGTGCTGGCACTTAGCACCATCAAGCCCTCATTCCTCCCTCTGCTGTCTCTGCCTGCAGCCGACACATGTTGGACCAGTCCTTTAGTGGTATTGGAGGAGGAGGAGGACACACATTGTACCTTCTCCAAACAAGTAGGTCTGGTAATGTTATTGGACCTTCAGAGTCCTATGGATAGTAAGGGCAAAGTCAACTTTTAAAAATCTGCTTTAACCTTTAATGACTATTTTTCATGAATTCTCTTTAGTGAGTGGGCTTTCAGAAAGCTCATTTAATGGTAAACGGAAGTTTTGGAATATCACAAGTCATTTCTATTTCAAGTTTCCCCTTTTTTCCTCTCCTTAAACTTCAGAGACAACATTATATCTTGTAGTTAAATAGGACAACTTTGTTTATAATGTAGTCCCTTTGAGGGGAGAACGAAAGAGTGGAAGTTCATTGCTTCAAATCAGAATGGGACAGATCTGTGTTGTTTGGACTTTGGCAATTGCTTAACTTCCTCAAATCTCATTTTTCTCAGTCTGCGAAAAGGGGACAATAAGTTACTTGCAACGTTTGTGTGAGGGCTCAGTGAAAAGACCTAGCACAGATCCCAGCCCATAGTAAGGACTCCATACCTCCGTGTTTTCCTTTAATCCATAGTTCCGTCAATTTTTCACCAACTGTAAATGTCACTTTGCAAAATAGTTATTTTTAGTACACTTAATGTAGTAAAAACAGCCCATATTTAAAATCCTAATATTCAGTTTCACGTTGTATAATTGCACAAAATTAATTTTACTGAGTGAGCCTTTTATGTTTTCAGTTAATAAAAGTCCATGTTTAGTGCCTGTGAGTCCTGTGAGTCTCTTTAACTGTGTTATGGGAAATTTTGCAGGATTTCCAGAAATTATGAATGTCACTGGAAATTTCTACTTCTCGTTATTTAGTGCACAGTTCTTTGAGATCTATAATTCAGTAGGTGACGGGGAGGGTTTCCCCATCTGGGGAGGCCTTGTAAATGCTTGTGGAGCAAACCACTGTTGTAGCTGCATTGCCAAGAAAGACTTCCTATAGTCACGCTGTCCTCGTGTTTTAGAGTTTTAAAAAGCTAACAGCATTTTCAGCTTCTCTAACAACTCCTATTGTTCAAACTACTTTAAAAAAAAAAAAAAACAACCTGTAGTTATTCTAGCATAACTGACCTTTATTGCAGATTGCCTCATTTTATCCTAAAGAGCCCACTGTTTGCGGGAATAATTCTCAGGACTCCCATTGTCCTTGGGAAGTAATGAGCTCTCATACTTCTCAGTGTTTAACTTTGGGGGTGGTTATGCACTGCCTGTCAGATGATTAGATTACTTCCCTCATCGTTAGCAATTCTTGTCCTTAAACAGGCAAGGAAAACAGAAGACATGCCGTGTGGAATCTAGACACGCTCATTTATGTAGACATACACTTACCCACCGTGACTTATACCCAACGGTACCCATTTTAAAAACAGATTCAAAAGGGAAACTTCATTGTCCTTGAATTCCTCCAACAGATATTTGCAGGCACCTCCTGTGTGCCAGGCACAGGGAGTGCTCAGTGGAAGAGAAGCGCGTATCCCCTCCTGACCGCTCCGTTTCCCGTGTCCCCCAAACCCAAGGCCACCATGAATGCCAGTTTCTTCTGCTTCCCTTCAGAGATATTCTCTGCATAAAAGGAATATATTTGTGTATGTACGTCACTATTTTTTTTAATCCAAGTGATAGCACACTATACATCTCACATCTTGGAGAATATTCTAGATGGATCTAGCTCACCCGTCTTTCTTACTGTTGCATGGCATGACATTGGATGGTTGGAGGGTTATTTTATAATGTCCCTATTGCTGGACTTGTTTAAGTAATTTCTAGGGGTTACTTTTCTTCTCTTTGGAGACCTTGTCCTCTTTCTCCTGCCTTACATTTCTTCTAATGCATCACTGCATTCCGTGTTGCTCCATCATTAATGATTCTGGGAAAAGGGACGTATCACCACCTTCATGGACACCCTTGCCCACACTTCCTGATAGATCCAGGCCCGCATGCTGAGTTTACATTTATCTAGTAAGACCCTATCTTTCACCCCACGGATTTCTTGTGATTACCCTGTAATTGTTGCTCATGAAGCAGCTGATCAACAGTTCTACCCCCGGATCCACTTCTTTGAATTGCAGCAGACTAGAGAGTTGGCTCTGTCTGAGAGGCATCGTATGTGGCACCTCGGACTGTTGTTTCAGGCTGCCTGGGCTGCTCACCGCTCAGCATTCTCCCACGCTGGGGCAGCCAGAGACCCCAAAGGCTTCCCTCTGCTCCCAGATCACAGCCGGCCTCCTTTTCCTTTGAATAGCCTTGTTCTTCCTGTGTGATTTTATTTCCACCGTAATGTAGAAACTTTTGAAGATCAATCAAAGCACATTAACTTTAAATGCATCATAATTAGCTCGCTCCCTTTTGGATGGCTCTCTAAAGTATATCTAGTTTCATTTCTGGAAACCTTCACTGTCAGAAGCTTGCTTTCTTATACTTGGTCATAAAAAATAGGAAGCCCCTTCCCAACTTAAATCTTTAGAGACTTTGAAGTGACCTTGACCACAGGTTGTTGCTTCAGCTGTACCTTCTGGTCTTTGTTATTTCTGCTCTTCTTCACGTTGACATCACCGTTCTCCGCCTTTGAGGTTCAGTTTTTCCATTTCCAGTTGTTTTTTCCCTCTTCAGTTCCTGCTTTACCCTTCTGTGGATGTCTTTTTTTAAAAAAACAAAAGAAAAGAAAAAAACAAAACAGTTTCTTCTTCAGAGCTTGCTTGTTGCTCTGTGTTATCTTGTACCCAAGCAGCATAATTTACTGTTCTCTCTTCCTCCCTCAGATGGTTAATTATCAGGCCTCACCGATCCCCTTTGTATTAAAGGGTTTTATCATGATGCTAACCCAGTTTCTTACTCTGGCAGTGAAATTAAGTTGAAAAAAATTTTTTTCTGGACATAGATCCTCTCCTCTTTTAATTTTGAAAATCTAGAAAAGTTAAAGTTTACTTTTGAACTGTGGCCCCCTTTCTTTTTTTTTTAAAGACGATTTTTTTAAGCTGAATCTGTAAATTCTTTATTTCAGCCATGAGTCACTTAATTGCCACTTACAACTTCAACAGGTAATTACAATTATGACATTTCTGCCACATGCCCAACACTGTTCTAGATCCTGGAGACACAGACAGACTCTGCCTTCAAGAAGTCCACTTCCGGGGCACCTGGGTGGCTCAGTGGTTAAAGCCTCTGCCTTCGGCTCAGGTCATGATCTCAGGGTCCTGAGATCGAGCCCCGCATCGGGCTCTCTGCTTGGCGGGGAGCCTGCTTCCCCTCTCTCTCTGCCTGCTTGTGATCTTTGTCTGTCAAATAAATAAAATCTTTAAAAAAAAAAAAAAAAAAAAGTCCACTTCCATGAGGGAAGGCAGTGGCCCATAATGTAGTCCAGGAGATGGAGCCAATGTGCTCGAGAAAATTACAATAGGAAAGGAGGTGGGGAGTTCAGAATGGGGTAGTTTCAATTAAGGTGGTCAGAGAAGGCTCACCAGGAAAAAGCCATTTGACCAGACTTGAAGGAAATTCTGCAGCAAATACCGGGGATTTATCTGGAGGGAGAAGGGGCTTCCTGGCAGTAAGCAGAGCAAATGCGAAGGCTAAGGAAGCAGATATGTGGCACCTGGAAGGAGCAGCAAAGAGGCCACCATGGCTGGAGGGTAGTGAATAGAGGAAGTCAGTCAGAGAGGTTCCCAGGAGCCCATGCCGTAAGGCCTCTAACGCCATGGCAAGGACTTTGGCTGTCCAATGGATAGTTTTTAGCAAAGGAGTGAGGTAATGTGTCTTGTTCTGTGATGTAGTATTGTCACATGTTATTCAAGAGGATTTATGACTGATGAACAGAGTAGCCTTTCTTCCAGTTCTTTTGTGCTTAGTCACTTGCAAGTATGAAGCAGATCTGAAGGACCCCAGGTTTTCTCTCCTCTTCCTCCCCCTTCAATTTGCTGTGTAGATGCCAAGACCAGTATTATCACTAACGTTATTATTTAATAAGCCTTGTCTTTAAGCCAACGAGAGCTTTCAATAACATTAAGCTTTTTGTAAACTCAATCCTGATTTAACATATTTCTTTACAACTTCTTTCTGTACTTCTTCCACAAAGATGAGAAAATAAGACTTAAAATGAAAGACATTTAAAAGCCATAAATATAGAACCAGAAAATAAATCAAAGTATTCAGGAAGAAGAAGTCAATGTGGCAGACCCATTTGGGAGACTGTTGTGAGGTGATTGGCTTATTTATTTACCCATGAACTTCATGGAAACAGAGCTGAGAAGGATCCCAACAGATCACACAATTATCCCAGCCTGAGTTTTTCCAGACCATCGTGCTCCTCCTTTTGCTTCTTACTCTAATGCAAGCTGCCACATGAAATGTGTTTTTAACATACTTTTTTCATCACCAGAGAGTGATTACTTTCTAAAACAAGTTGGTCAGTATACATTTCACCCTTATTCCTACTGCGCTACTTATATGTGAGGAGTGTCATTTTTGCCAAAAGAAACAGCTCTCTGCTAAAATTGTTAGTTTTGGTAACTGTAGACATTAAAATCTAAGCTGATTTAAAAAAAAAATTTTTTTAAGATTTTATTTATGTATTTGACAGAGAGAGATCACAAACAGGCAGAGAGGTAGGCAAAGAGGCGGGGGAAGCAGGCTCCCCACTGAGCAGAGAGCCCGATGCCAAAGGCAGAGACTCTAATCTTTAATCCACTGAGCTACCCAGGTGCCCCTAACAATGTTTTAATTATCAGCTTCTGAAGGCAGAAATTGTGTCGTTCATCTTTGTGTCCTTGGTATCCCCCAAACTGCCCTTGGATCCTTCATCCACAACTTCGAAATCTCAAAAGCACAGAAAACAAAATCTCATCAATAGTTGGGTACCAAAACTTGTTCAGAGGCAAAACCTGAACCGAGTGAGACTATTTTAAAAATCTTCAGTTGTTCCAGTGTTTTGTGAATACTCATCTGTTTTACTACGGAAGTGGCAAGAGGTTTAATTTGGGTGCTCCGCAGACCCTGCTGGGTGTTTCCATAACATTTGGTTTATGTGTCTTATTACTTCCCTAAAATTTAAGTGTAAATCAAAAAATATATCTGGTCCCAAAGGTTTCAGAAAGGGGATGTGGGCCTCTCATAGCCAGTCCCTAGAGTGGCATGGGTACCCCATAAGCATGAGTGGGAGTGAAGTTTGGCTAAAGTGAGGCACCTAGAAAAGGGGAGCTTTTCCACAGCCAGGTCTAATGACCTTGAGGTCTCGGGGGAATAAAAAAAGTTCTTAGAAGCGGTGCATCGAAATGTAGTCTTAATATTCTCTTGGCATATAAGTTGTAATTGGTCTTCCATTAACCTAATAAATCCCAGGAGTAGGAAGTGTTATTGTTAAAACTTAAAATTATTCCTATTAGTGTCTCAGCAGGTGATTTTTGTGTGATTCATGTATTTTTTATGTTGTCTCCGTATCTTATCATTTTGTATCATTTTGTTTTCCTTCAACATTTTTTAAGGTGTCACATCAGCCTTTTTCATGCTGGTGATTTAATTGCAAAAGCACACGTAAACAGTTTGAAAGGTGTGAGAAGAAATTCACAAGTCACCTGGGGAACAGCAACAAAACTCGCATTCAGTCAGGAATTCCTCCTCTGTGCAAACAGCCCACTGCCAGTGGGTCAAATGGTGTGTCCTGAAAGTGAGAGAGAAGCGAGCTTGATACAAGACGTGTTTGTTTCACACTGAAGATAGGGTGGGAAATATGGATATGAATTAAACATAAGCTTTCCTCTCTCAAAGCTTAATAAGGAGAATAAGACGTGTCCATAAAATAAATGAAATACACAGCAGAACATACCAGAGGAGAGTCTTTGTGGCTCGGGAGGTCAGGAAGGGAGATCAGGAACGAGAACTAGGTTCATAAAGAAGGTGAACTTGTGGAATACAGTTTGGGAGAGACAGAGGCCAGCTCTTGAGAAGCTCTGTGTTGAGTAGTAGGGATATACAAAGAGATAAATTATCATGGAAAGTGGTCAGTGATATCCTGGGGGCTTTGGAACCATAGCAGAGACTAATCAGTCCCTGGGAAGGTGTGTAAGAGTTGATTTTAAGTCTGGGTCTTGAGAAACACAGGAGTTTGCCCAGAAGGGCCAGGGTGGGTCTGAGAGCTTACTGCAGGTAAGTAAACTCTCCACAGTAGGACAGCGACACTAGGGTGACTTTTTATATTGTACTGTAATTGCAGGCGAATCACACATCTCTTCTGGACCGATTCAAAGTGGGAAAGGTTTGCAGAATAAAAGTCAGTTTAGGACCATTGCACCAAAAATTGCGCCCAAGGTCCTAACATCCAGAGTGCTATCGTGCCATTCCCCATCACTCTCTGATCAGGTGAATCCGGGACCCTCCGTCAACGCCAAGCCACTGGGAGTGCCTGCCCAGAATTATGCTCTGATGCAGGTTGCTGGACAGGAAGGGACGTTTTCTCTTGTTGCTCTGCCACACGTTGCCTCGGCTCAGTCAATCCAGAAGCCCAGATTACCACTGCCTGAAAACATTAAACTGCCTATTCCTCGATACCAACCTCCTAGAAATAACAAAGGATCAAGAAAGAAACCCATTCAGAGCTCCTCTGAGACAGGTGCTGGCATACCTCCTGCCCAAACCCATGCGTCCCCCTCCCCACTTGACCATCCCGAACCCCCGCACAAAGCCGGTCTGTTGGAGCAAGTACCGTCACGAGACCAAGCTCCAGCCGGCGTTAGCACAGTGGCACCAACCAACCAAGGTGGCCCCGGGGACTCTCCACCTCTGGTGACCAGTGACCGTGGAGATACGAGCCCTCCTGCTACTCCACCATTGTCCACAGCAGAGGAGCTCGCTGGCAAGCAGGATCTTCCAAAGCCTTCAGGCAAAGCGAACTTGGTGACCAAGAAAACCTGCAGTAAGCCTTCTTCCGTTGCTAGTGAAAAGCTTAAAGAACAAGTTGATCTTGCAAAAGCCATGACCATTTTATCACCCGCTGTTTTTGGCAACACGGTTCAGCTGCTCTCTCCAGTCCCCAGAGGTAAACTGCCAATTCTTCCCTACGCCCGGATGAAAACAGCGGAGGTGTGCAAAGGTCCGTCGGATATTAACACAGCAGACAGTTCTCTGCCTGGGCTCAGGGCCGTCTGTGATCAGACGGCTTCCATCACGGAGGGCTTTCATGCAGCCACCAAAACAGTTGTCAAGTCACCTGCTCCACAGAATCCCTGCGAGAGCACTTTCTGTCCCGCCACCAGACTAGATCTAGGCCACAAAGCCAAACTGAACAGCGGGGCAGTGAAGAGAAGAGTACGGAAACGAAAGGTACCAGAGGAAATGTTGGCATTTCAGGGGAAAAGGAGGAAGTGTATCATTAATAAGTGTAAAGATAGTAAAGAAAGAGTGAAAACTGATCCGCAGGAATCCAGGGACCAAAAACCCGGGGCTCTGAAGAAATACCGCAGCATTATGCCGAAGCCGGTGATCATGGTGCCTGCCTTGGCTCCCCTGGCTTCTCCAGCAAGCGTGCTTCAGCCCCACACCCCTGGCAGCCTGGGACAGGACGTTTTGTTCAGTAATACGCTCACTCCTAAGTACCTGGGCTGGAAGCAGGACGGCAGCGCGTCCCCGAAGCCCAACTCCACACTGCGGAATGGCTTCCCCAGCCTCAAGAAGCCCTGGCACAGATGTCACGTGTGCGACCACCACTTCCAGTTCAAGCAGCACCTCCGAGACCACATGAACACACACACGAACAGACGGCCGTACAGCTGTCGCCTGTGCCGCAAGGCGTACGTGCGCTCAGGCAGCCTGAGCGCACACATGAGGCTGCAGCACGGCGAGAATCGTCTGAAGAAACTCGTGTGCTGTGAGTTCTGCGCCAAGGTGTTCGGTCACGTCAGAGTCTACTTTGGCCACCTGAAAGAAGTGCACCGGGTGGTCATCAGCACGGAGCCCTCCCCCGGAGAGAGGCAGCCGGGGGACTCGCCGAGGAACAGAGGCTTGGGTGTACGAGGGACCGATGGATCTGGGGAGAGGTGAGTGACCCGGGGATGCAGGCGCGGAAGCGGGGAGGGGGGTCGGTTTGGGTTTGGAAAACGGAGCGGGATTTCACATTCAGAAAGGTGACTTCATAAGAACATACCCCACATTTAGATCTCTACAGGGAGCTGTCTCTTCCTTCTCCTTCTGTAAAGAGTGGTCTCATTTCTCTTGGGTTTCCGAGCAGTGCGAGTGGCCCATTACGCTCACCCCGTAGGGGGCGCACATGCCAGGTTGGGCTCTGCTGGTGACAGCAGAGTGAGGGAGGATTTTGGCCTCTTGAGACACGAATCCGTAAGGTGCTGCCTGTGGTTCCTGGTGCTTTCTGCAAACTAATTTTCCCCAAACCTGTGGCCACAGAATTTACATCTAAACATTGTCCTTTGCCCCAGAATACAATCTGACCCATGGTGGGGACTCCGCGTGCCCCATGCTACCACAGCCTCAGGTGCCCAGACCCAGCCCGTGACGTTGGCCCAGTTTTTCCTGTCAGGCCGGATTAACGTCTCCCATGTCACTGCTGCCCTGTGCAGGTCCTGGCTCTGGGCTTTAGGAACCAGCAGTAAGCCATGGAGTTCCACAGTCTGGCCTTGGGGCTGCAAGCAGTGGCTACGCCAGGTGGTCCCCCTCCATTTGCCCACTTTCCACCGGGTGACGGGGGGAGTTTCACTGAAATCCATTCTCATTGCACCAGGAAAATTAAACATTTTCTAACCTTAGATGCTCTGCCCCTCATCATTCTTAATTGTCCTAATTGTTCCAGATACTTTCTATCCAGTTGTGTCTTCCTCCGTTACATTTGTTAGAATCTTCCATCTGGCCTATTTCTTCCCGGCTTTTCTGTAGTTTCTCTGCTTTACTTCGGGCATTCCTGTCCACTTGCGGACATCTGTGCCTTTCATTAACGCACATAGCGGACTCCCTCAAGAAACCCCGCCTTCTTCATAGTCTTCTGTGGTACAATTTGATTTTTAGGTAAAATGTCCAAACTGCTTTGCATGCTCAAGGTTAGTGAGGAAGGGCAACAGCATGGGTGAACCAACAGGGTCCCTGCCAGGCTTCACTTGATGCTACCTGCCTCTTGAGTCGATGACACCTCATTGGTCACCAAAGAGTCATTAGCCCCTCTGGGGGAGAGAGACAGGATGGGAAACTCCCCCTCCCTCAGTGGACACTGGGAGCTGGAGAACCAGGTGGCCCCAAGCAGGAGTGATGGCTGGTATTCCCCGTGGCCTCTGCTTCCCGGGTGCTGTTCCCCCCATTCCTGGAACTTCTCCTCAATGGGGCTGTTCTGGATCCCTGAAGGCAAGCGTCTGAGAGGAAAAGCTTCAGGGGCGCTTTTTGTGAAATCTTCTGTTGGCTATTTTTCCTCCTTTCCAGGGAAAACAAGTCAAGCCTGGAAGAGGACCTCCTCCTCACTCAGGCAGATGAAGTCAAGTTACAGATCAAATGCGGCCGCTGTCAGATCACTGCTCAGTCTTTTGCCGAAATCAAGTTTCACTTACTTTATGTCCATGGAGAGGAAATTCAGGGCCGGCTGCAAGAGGAGATCCTACCAGGAAGCAGAGGCACTCAGGAGGAGCTGGTGAAATACGCTGCTCCCTTCTGGAAACAGCATCCTGAGAGAAGAAAGCTGCTTCACAAGCACGGTCCCCCTGAGGAGGAGTTCCCTGCATTTCCCAAACTGAAACGGCAGCTCTGCCTTTGTCCCCAGAAGGATATGGAAATCCTTAGAAAGGCTGAAGGAGCCCAGGCAGGACCCAGTGAGGCAGGTGCGGCCCCCTGGGCCCCTGCGGGTCCCAATCCCCGCGTCCCCCTGCTTCAGTCCCACTCAGGTTTGAACTGCATCCTATGCACACAGACACTGCCAAGGAAGGAAGAACTCCTCCTGCACTGGGAGCAGCAGCACAATTGTGAGAACCCTTCAAAGCTATGGACCATCTTACACACACTCTGCCACCAGGGAGAGATCGCACTTTCTGACAAACCTGGACAATGAAATACTGGGGTGGGAAAGGGGGTTAACGAGAGTGTTGCTTACTGGCTTTCTCTTTCTCTCAAAGCTTTGTGTTCCTAGGGTGGTGCTTCATTATAAAAGTCAAACAAGTTAAGGTCAGCATGAATGAGCACAAGTGATTTTGTACATAGTTTTATTTTCTTATGAAATAAGTAAATATATATATATGTGTATGTATGTATGTGTGTGTGTGTGTGTGTGTGTATATACACACACACACACACACACATACACACACATACATACACGCACACAAACCCTTGATGTATATTTTTCTAACTACATTCAGTTTTATCCCAAAATTCTATGTACTCACTGTTAATGTCCTAGACTTTATTTGAGAATGAATAAAAAGATGAAAATTTGGAGATTGAAATGTAAAAGATGAGAGATTTTTCTTCAAATACAGTTTGCGGTGTGTCTGAGTGTGTGCGTATGTCATTTGGTTCAGCTGGTTTCTGTTTAAGTAGACCGACAAATGTGATGCATTTCCAGGTGGCAAAACCAGTTCAGTCTCAAGTGTAGTATAGTGTTGATATTTATCAGATTTGCTGGGGTAGTAGGAGAGGCTATAGGGCAGTACATTTAATAAGGTTCGCGTCTACCGTAATTGAAAATCCATGTTTCCAGGACTCAGGTTTTTTTGTTTTTTATTTTTTTTAATTTTGCTATTTTCTTAAATGTATGTTGCCTTGAAGATCAGATGTTGGCTAAGCCTTACAGCGGTAGTGTTCCATTATCAAAGTAATCAAAACTTTTTTAGTACTTCAGCTAATAAAAAACCACTTTTTTGGTTAAAAGTTCTTTTCAAATAGTCTTTCGGGCCAGGAAATTTACAACCTGGAAAGTGCACGAGGTGGTGCAGTCCAGATGTCGAGGTGTCTGAAGAGCTTGCCCCCCCCCCACACACCCCAAGGAACTTCACAGGGTTGTCCCTAGCTTATTGGCTCTCCAAGCCGCTGTGCCTTTCAAGCCCAGGGTTCACTTTGAATGTCAAAGAGTAAATGGTTGCCTCTTAAATTCCTGGGAAGTGACCTCTCATCAGAAAAGTTGCCATTTGGAGCTCTGGGCCATCCCTGGCTGCAGAATCATTTTCTTAGAACGAGGGAGTGTGAGCGGCCAGCCAACTGGAATTTCAGCCTATGGGCAGAGGTACCGTGCCTGTGGCCCATTTTTTCATGCTGCAGGAAGTTGCCTAAGCAGGAGAAAGTGAATTAGAATTGATAAGCTTGTGGATCTTAAGTCATCTGTTTTTAATGTCTCGTTTTTAAAGCAAGTGTTCATAAGGAGGATTTGGCTCGAATCGTCCAGAAAGGGAAAACTCACATCTTGGGTTTTTCTAATCGTTCTATAAATTTGAGAAAAGGAGGGTAAAGGTGGAAACCTCTGGAAGATTTTGCCATAGTTTACTGATTGATCGGGCTCTACCCAGTTTGAAAGGGATCCTGTCAGACCTTCACTGGTTAATACTTGTAGAACAGAGTTAGTAATGAAACCGCTTTGCCATTCAGTGCAGCACCCAGTTTGTTTGGGGAAGATGGGTCTGGAGACACTTAAAAAAGAGATCGACTGAAAATCCTATTTGAATTCAGACCATGAAACTCAGATTCCATCTCTAATTCAGACTCTCGGTGCTCCAGTATTAAGCAGCATTTCTGAAATACAGGTCAGTTGGCTAAGGCAGAGGAGTGGGTCTGGAGTATGAATGAAGCAGAGGGGTGGGGCCAGAGACACCCACCCAGCACGGAAAGGAAAGTCTGAGTCCCGGAGGTTGTGTGACACCCGCCTAGGGGCAGTGTTTAACCACAGATTCTTACAGCAAGGGCACAATACTGAGAGTGTAGTCGACCTCTAAAAAGAAGAGATTTAGGAATGGGGCACCAGCCCAGGTAGAGAGGTGTGACCGGCTCATGCCTGGCTGGATCCCCATTTCAGCAGGGCCCCAAACCCTACGTTTGGGGGGGTTGGCGCTCATCTTTAAGAAGACTCTTGTTAGGAGAGGAAGTGTGCAGTGCAGAGGGACCCCACTGGATGGCTATGCGTGTGGGTTCATTTGGAATAGAATGTTCTAGTTCTCGGCTTCTAGAGACACTCCCCTACATTATAGTGGGAATGGCCCCAATGCCACCTATGATAAGGGGCTTCTGGCACTTAAAACTAGCCCTTCTTCAGCAAGAATGGCATGGCAAAGGACTCCTACTGATGGTGGGGGGAGGGGGAGGGCCAGGAAGAAAAGGGAGTCCTCCAGCTAAAGTGACTCTGGGAATGGCTCATTTTGATGGGCCAGTGGATCTTCATTGATAAGCCTTCTTTGGGCACAGATGTGTCATTGGTGCAGTCCCAACCCACATCCTTGACCCAAAGGCAGGGAGGGGTAGAAATGTGCTGTTTCCTCCATGTGACCATGAGAGGGTGACCTGTCCAAGGCTCCATTTCCTCACCTGTAGAATGGAAAGGATGCTCCTTTCACTGTGGTGAAGCGCCAAGGAGACCCAAAGGAAGTGTCTGGCACACTTGGGCCTAGGAACTAGGGGCTGATATTATGCTTCCAGCCAGCCTTGGAGAAGAGGTATGTTGCACCATAGAAAGACCATGTCAAACAACTCAGGTAGGCCTCAGGTCCAGAATTCAAAAATTAAAACTCAGAACCATAGAAATATACATCTCTGCACAAAATGGGTTAATTTTTCAGTAATCAAACCAGGACCCGGATTGCATGGAGGCTTGCCAAGGGTTTACTTAGTTGATACAGAAAACGGAATTATTTTCATTCCAGGCTCTATTTTGGCTCTAGTAGTCTCCCTGGGGCTACCGCCCCCCAAACTCCCCCCTGCCCCCGGTCCTGATCTAGGTGGTACCAGCAGTTTCTTGAACTTGACAATGGTCTTGTCCACTTCTAATGCCAGACCATGAGCCTCTTGAAGGCAGGGATCGTAACCCCAAAGGATGCAGCATGTGACACTGGAATAATGTACAATCAATACTTGTTGAAAAAAATAGATACATTAGCTAAATACAAACAGAACTGCCACTTGCCTTTTCATGAATAAAGCCAGCTTTAGCAGCAACCAGACTCATAGCAAAGAGGGTATGAGAGGCAAATCTGGTCTTAAGTTCAGCACGCTCATTTTGCTTAATGTCTTTTGCTTCTTGGAAAATTGTCCCAGAGCCAGCAAAACGAGACTTTTTTCTTTTCTTCTGGTCCTAAATTATTTCTGAAAGTTACAGCATTTTAGATTTGTATTGTTTTATTAGCTGTCATTTTTATTCATGTCCTCTTTTGTTTCGCTCTCTTTCTCTGGACCTCTTCCTGGTTTAGTTTGATGGTTCCTCCGTTAAGCTGTTCCTCATATGGAAAGTTGTCTCTTCATCAGCACGCCATAAATAATCAAACCTGGGTGCATTCCATTACCTTCTCTGGCTCCACACTCCTGCCTCCCAGCTGCACAGCTCCAGCTTTCTGTGGCCCCAGTGACAGGATTGTTGGCAATAAATGCTCAACTTCATTTATTTATTAGAATTCTCAGATCTGGACTGGTTTGCCCCATTCAAGCTGCTGACATGCTTTGTTAGGTACATATTTTATGGAGTCTCCTCTTTTCACTGAGCTCCTGAGAAACAGTGCCCTGATAGAGATGAACTGGGGTTTAACAGAACAGGCTTTTAGTTTCAACTATATACTGACTTGCCCGACATTAGACCAGCAGCAGCTTATCTAGGCTTGTGGTGCAATCCAATAGCTATTTTAACTATATCCACCTCTCCGGGAATGTTCCTTTTGAGGTGAAATGTTTATTGTATCTCCTGTTTGGTCATGGTCATGGTCATCCCCATCATAAAACTACAGCCACAGTTTTGTGAGCATATTTTAAAGTTGGGTTCAGTATGCAGACATTAGCTTAGCGGTACATCACATTTTCCATACTCCAAAGTGTGAAAACGTTTCAACATGTTGCCTAAGCCTAGAAAAAAAATCGCTATCTGTGGAAGGAAACCAAATGGGACAGCGCAAGAGAAATAAAGATGATTTGTTCTAATTTTGATGTGAAGCTCATCAGGGATTCGTTTGTATGAAACTTGTTCCCATCTTCAGAACTGCTCCCCACCCCAGGGTTAGCTTAGCAGCAAAGACTTCACCTATAATAGGAAAGCTATATTGTCTCTTTTGGTAGGCTCCAAAATAAAAATTGCAAGCAATTAACATGATAGATCATTTGTGATAAGTCAAACAGCCACTAAGCACTACTCCAAAATAAATAAATAAATGAAAGCTTTCACCTTCTGTCATTAAATATAAATTTAATCTCCAACTCCGGAGTTGTAAAGAGACGACCCCATCTTATAGAGGCTTTTGCAGAAACAGCAATGAACCTGACCTGACTACTGCCTGAGTTGCAATGCAGATCTGAGTAAAATAATGTGGCCATGGATAAGATCCAGGTGGCTCAAACATATGAGTCCATAACCATCCCAGAGCTCTGGCTATATCTGGAAGCAATATTTAAGAATATGTTCTTAGGTCACTAAAACACTGCCTTTTCCTAGTGTAATCCGAATTAAAGCACAGTTCAGTTTTTCATAAGACATTCATGGAGCCAAGCCTTTTGAGCCGTAGTTACACGCAAGGAAAGTTAAAATATCCAAGACAACGAAGTCTTTGGAATGGTATTTATTCTTTCTTGAACGGTGGGGTTGGGGGAGCAAGAGGGCAGTAGTCCTATGTCAGGATGTGGTGGGAGGAGCTTTTTGATTATGAAAATCCCCAAGGGGCACTACCAAGGTAGCGGGGCTCCTGGAGCCAGTGTCCCACAGGAAAGTGCCAGTAATATTTAGGTACAGTCACAGTGGGGCGAATGAAATCAGACACATAGCAGAATCGAAACCGCACCAACTTCTTGATCCAGGATCTCCGGGCTTCTGGCACTGTCCTCAAGATATCAGTGCACATGTACGCAGATGGATGTGTGAGGACGGTCATGGCAGCGCAGTTGATAATGTGTGGAAAACTTATGCAATTTACGTGTCCATCCAATCTGGTTAAAAAAACGTTACCGCATACCATATAATGGAACACCGCGCTAGAGCATAGGAGACTGAAGTAGCTCTTTGTGAGCTGGACTATGTCATGTGTGAAGGCAGCAAGCTCCAGAACAATGTATAGTGTGCTCTCGTTTGCTTTTTAAACAGAGGAGGAAAGGGAGAAGGAGAAGGGATAAATGTATTATAGATGCCTGTGTATGCACAGAACATTTCCAGAGGGTCATTTCAGGAAAGGAGTACTGGGAGATGGGAAGGAGGGACCCACTTTTGCCCTGTTGAAATGTTTTGCTGCATTTTGTTTTTTCAGTTGAAAAAAAATGGCTTTACCAGATTAAGTGGTAGCTCTTTCAGGAAGGCCTCAGCCAAATCATGAAGGAAGGAAAATTCGTGTCACCCCTCAGCTTTAGGGCCCATGCACATTTCCCCAGCTGCACCCTTGCTGCCTAATAGTACCGCATAGACAATGAGCCATGGTGACAGAGACATCTTGTCGACCCAGTATGCACATGCATATACACACACACAGACACAGATACCTACAATCCAGACGGAAGCTTGACTTTGTGAAAATGTACGTAATAATGCACATTGCATTTTGATACGGCCTCTTCTCCCTTGGATTTTAAAGGCTGGCTACTTAACACTAAATTGACTTCGTGACCCACTAAGAAGAAAATGCAATCTGAAATACACCACTGTAGACTTTAGACTTTGTGACCCCTCCCTATCCCATCGTGGCCTTTCTGGGCTCTTCCCCAGTTTCTCAGGTCCCTGCTGCCAGAGGCTTGATGAGGAACTCTCCTCTCTCTGTACAAAGATGCATTTGATAGACCTTTGAAGGGTGGCCGCAGGCCAAATGCATGACTAAAGCTGGGTGTTTTGGACACCCTGTGACCACTAAGAAGGCCTTTGGTGCCTCTCCAGCAATGTCCTGGTGGATCTTGAGTGCCCCTTCGGAAATGGGCAAGGAGAAACATTGCTGTCTCACTGGGGCTCTGGGGTTTGAAACCCTTTCTCAAAGTTTCACTTGACTAGATTTACTGACTCTTTGGGTTTGGGTTGATTTTGCAATCATCTCTGACTTTTCATCCAAAGTCACATAAAACACTGAGGCAGAAATCTCGTGGACTGAACAAGAAGCAAAGTCTGATAACATTCAAACCCACAGCCTTCCTCTACCCTCCACCTGCTCCCCTTCTCCTGTGCGAAGAAGCCCACACTGGCCAGTTTTCTGAAGACAGGGATATGACCACTCCCTCTCCTCCTCCCAGCCTCACTTCCTGGAGAACCTTCTGCCATTTGCTGGGCCTGCAGAAGGACGGGGTCACGAGGGTCGACCATGGTCAAAGAAAGGACCTCTCGTGCTTCAAAGTGATCTTCATCCTCCCATTGTCTCTTTAAGGAGAGATTCTGAAATTAGGCCAAGTCTCTCACTGACTCAAACAAAGGCTACCACCCCCCACCCCATGGCAGAGACCCAGCGCTTTTGCTTAGCTGTTCCTTGGTCCAGACCATTCAGAGGTAACACTTAGTTAATTCGTTCTCCTGTGTGTATTCCTCAGGGGTCCCTCTTTTCAGTTTCAGTATGTTGGCTTGGAGAAAACAGGTCTGGTTCCCCTTTTTATAGCAGCTTTAATCTGTCCCCAAGTTGCCAGAAAAGTGTTTATGGAACTACTCACCGGTCCTCCAGGGATATTCTAAATCAACACACAGCTCCTGAGTGCCCGTGCTCAAGGGCAGAGACACACCCCCAACATGCCCGCCCCAGGGATCACTGGCCTGCAGAGCCAGCCTGGCGCGGGGAAGGGCTTCTGGACTTTCGGCCAGATGGGTTTACCTCGGAGGTGCCACTGCTGGGCTGTACTTTTCCGCTTGCACACAGAGCAGATGGGAGAAGAGAATCTAGCCCTCTCACTGATAAAAGGCACGAGGAGAGAAGAAGATTGGCAGGGATTAGCCAATGATTGGATGTTTTTGCTTTGCTTTGGTTTTCCTCAGTGCACTGAAATACTACTTCAAACATGTCCGCCATCTTACATGGAAAATAATAATTAGAGCAATAATTGGTGTAACTCTAAGGGCCTTTATTGTTGAAGAGGGGAAGCTTACACCAGTTTCACAAAGGACTCCTGCTCTTCTGGGTCCTGTGGGATTAATTGGGGATTTCAGACCATTTACAATCGGGAAAATTTCCACATCACAAAATCCATTGCTATAATGGACACTAATTGGCCTCATTGTTGACAGTCCCAGAAGAGAAATCTCTGAGCCCCAATACTGAGCAATGTGCTAGAAAGTTGAGACGGTAGGTAGGAAGGAAATCATACTGTTTTGACCCAAGGTTTGCTCTCTTCCAGGGATAAGGGAGTGTTTGGGGCTGCAAGGTCGCAGTCAAGCCATCCAGAAATAGCGAAAGTCCTTCTAGTACAGCAAGGAACTTAAAATAGGTTCAGTGAGACCTCCAGCACACTCTGGCATTCTCAGCCTTTGGACTTGGGGAAGAAGCCACTAAATTTCAGTTGGTGGCGGAGCCGGTGGAGGGGGCAGAAGAAAGAGCTAATTCTCCTGAAGGAAGAGCGTTTGACCATATTTCAGGAAAACAGGCTAACTGCTCTCGGTTGACGCACTGTGGCTGGGAGATGCTATTTGCAGGGACCACAGGAGGCTCGGGGAACGTGAACAGGCTATGAGGTTTGAATGGAACCTTTCACACTGACCAGAATGGCATCCGATTTTTAGCAGAGATCTGCCAATGTCCCGCTGAGCGCCAGACTCCGGTGGCAGTATTTTCTGTCAGGTTCATCACCAACATCCTTGAGAAAACGTGGGCAATTCTTTTAGAAGACCATGAAAGTAAGCCACAGAAAAGACCAAGAGCCACTAGGAAGTCTGTTGACTCTGCAGCACACAGGACCTTCGCCCCTCCCTAGCCTCTGTGGACTGCCTTCACTCTCCCCTTTCAAGCCAAGACTCACTGTGTCCCCATGGTTTACGGGCCTGGCCACGTACCTGCCAGCCAGGGAATATGGACCCAACTCCTCTCTGCCTCTGGCTCAGAGTTCCCCGCCTTGGAGCTGCCCCGCATTCCCGCCCCCAGCTGGCCCTCCCTGCTCTCCGCTGTGGTGACGGGCGCTGGCCTTGCCCTGGCTCTGCCACCGCACCCCTTCCGGGCTCATCTGACCCCTTGCCCATGGTCACGAACCATGAACCAGGGAGCCCAGCAGAATGTCCACACCACCCACACGAGGCTGTGCCCTCCACCTCAACAGTGTCACCGTGTTTTATTGGGACCCAAGGTGGGAGGCAGCCCTCAAGTTTCCTTATGATGACCTTTGAGCCTGTGTTTACCCTCTTTCCACCCACCCTGAAGCAGGTCTGATGGGAGGTTGGTGGGGAGGCCCGTGGGCCCCCGGGTGTCATGCCCAGCAGGGCCAAGGCATGGCTCTCAGCGGGTACCCTGAGGCCTCACTCCCCGGGCGGCCCAGCCCCTCCCTCTTGGACCACCGTCCGGTTCTTGGAAAGTAGATACAGGGGCGATGCATTCCAGTCGCCTTGTCCACATCATCCCTCTCTGGACCTTGAGGAAACCCGCTAAGGAGCTTGGCTTCCTAAGTAAGTGCTGCTCCGCGGACTTGAGGGCCTTGTGCTGTTTCTCCCACTGAGCTTGATACACTGCTAGTTAAAGGAAGGACCAGACCTGTAGGCCACACAGGTGCCCCCCAGGGCTCCTGCTCCCAACCAGTGAGCACAACGAAACACGTGTGCAATCCTGGGCAGGAACACTCACGGCCGGCCCTGCCACGGAAGCCACCTCCCTCAAACACGAACTGAAGCGGGGCCTTGCTCTTCTGCAAACTGGATGGATGTTCCCTTCTCCCAAGTCAAAAACGTCACCCTCACAGGCTGGCCCAGGCCTGGTTTCTCCCAGCAACTGTCAAGGCCTGAGGTGGGGAGCAGGGCACACAGGCCCCCCAGCGACTGCTGATTGTGATTTATTAGTGCAGGGAAATTTGGAATTGAACTTCACCGCTGGGATTCACTTGCATTTGAAAGCAATGCAGTTAGTAGTTCATCTTTCAACACTGAATGTATTTTCTCCCCTTTTATATCTTTCTGATGAATTAAGGGCTTATGTAAGGTGAGGGCTTGAAAGCATTAACAGCTGAATCTCTTAGTGGATCTGCTTGCCAGATATGGCTGGATGGAAAAACACAGGGACCAATTTTATATTGTTTCTTCACCAATTCATATCAGCCGTGAATTGTGATGCTTTCCCCGTTCTACAATGGGTGGATAATTTGAGTTCCTGGCCCTCCGGTTCTCCAGGCCATTTTGAACAAGGTCTGCTAATTGAATTCAGTTGTTTGCAGTTTTAAATGCTCTGTGTTTTCCACGGAGCAAGAATATATTAAACTCATTTCATCTGTCATCCAAGAAGAATTGGAGCCTGAATTTTATTACCAACTGACTCATGTTCACCTTTATCCTAGATTGTTTTTTTTTTAAATGTTTGCAATGTAATTAAAAACAATCAAGTCAAATTATCTATTTGAATCTGTCCCTTTTGGGAAAGATTGAAGAGAAGAAAAGGTGCCTACAATTACTTCATTTTTGCTGAGCGTTTCTGCTTTCTCTCACAGAGACATGGTGCAGCTGGTCACCAAGAGCATTTCGTAATGTCACTGGTCACTCAACAATTACAAAATATTGTAATTAAATGTTCGAATGCTCTCTTTCGTTTTCCCATTACGAATGATCCTACAACTTGATTGACTTCAACCGTGTAGAAAGAACCCAGCTTTGGTAATATTGTTTCCTGCAATGCACACCTCCAGGGAAAACTATGATCTGAATTCTGAAGTCAGAACCAATTAAAGTCTTACATTTTTCCCACAACAGCCGTGAGACGAGCCGCATTTTTCAGGCATGGCTCAAGCAGTCTTGTCATGTCTCTGGGGCTCAGTGCCTCTGGGCGCCATGTGCCCACTGCCAGCTGTGAAAAGGCAGTCCCTGGGAACAGTTGCAAAATAGGGAAGAGACATGATAAATCCACACAGGCAGGGGCCACGGTGGGCCTTTCTGGATGTTTATCTAGCATCAGAGCAGCCCCGGACCTGCTAAGGGAGCCTTGCCGCCTGGCACGAGAGTTTGGTACTTTGATGTACACAGAGGGGTGGATAGTTCAGTTGGGGAGCAGAAAATGGAACCTCCATATTAAACGTCAGAAGGGGAAGAAGGCTTCCAACAGAACTGGCTGATTGAATGTGGGAGCAAATCCTTGGATAAGCTGTCAAATAAGAAATTAGCAAACAGGGGCCACTGATCAAGTCTCCTTATTTTCTTTTTTTTTTCTTTAAGATTTTTATTTATTTATTTGACAGACAGAGATTACAAGTAGGCAGAGAGGCAGGCAGAGAGAGAGAGGAGGAAGCAGGCTCCCTGCTGAGCAGAGAGCCCGATGCGGGGCTCGATCCCAGGACCCTGGGATCATGACCTGAGCTGAAGGCAGAGGCTTTAACCCACTGAGCCACCCAGGCGCCCCTAGTCTCCTTATTTTCAAAGTTAGTTTTAATGATGCCCCTGGCAATTTATAGAAACAACTTTAATGTCCTGAGTCTCTCCGCTGGAGAGTCGAACATTGTGTAATTTTGCTCCATCTGCCTTTCCCCCTGACTTTGGTATTAAATAAACAAACAACAACAATGAAAACCTCCTCTAATTAAGATGGAGCAAATGAGTTGTCAGAGGAAAACTGCCTCCTCTTCCCCAGAGGATTGTTGCCAGCCTGTTTGCTTTGGAGGATTTAAACAGCTCTGCCCTGCTGAGCAAGAAATGCAAACCCTAAATCTGCTACCCAGAATGTTTATTTTGCAAAAGAGATTGTTTTTTTGCATGTTCCTCCCTGGCCTGAAATGGGTCTTTGACATGTCGTGTCCAGGCCAATGTCTTTTATCACAATTAATTTATAAAGCGAGCAGACATCAGGGTTAGGCATGGAGACACCACAGAGGGCAAGGTTATGTAATGAAGCCTGAAGAATCCTCTCTGCCAGCAACCGCCCCCCCCCCCCAGCCTGAGTCCCCTGACATCCCAGACTTCTCACCTGCTCCAAGTCTTCCTTCCTGCTATCAATTCTGCTCAGTCTGCTCCTTCTCTTTCCTCCTTTTGCTCCTCCCATCAGTATATCTCCATGTATTAATCAGTCTTTAACACGAACCCAGATTCTTCTAGACATTTCCCCAGAGTTCAGCAAAAGTGGTGGTTTTTTAAAAGTGTGACGTAAGCAATAATGAGCTCATTCTTTCTCACGACTGCTGTCTTGTCTGTAGCCACGTGGAACTCAGCCGTGCATCCTTTGTATTATATTTTTACAAACAGATGTGACGTATGATTTCATGATTCATCTCAAGGCAGCCGCCTTCCAGATGTGCCCCAGCACCACCCCAGGGGCAGAAAGGAGGTCGTGGCTGGCCTCCTGCGCTAAGTGGAGACAGCCCACCCTGGCCAGCCTGAGGGGCTGGGCAGGCCTTGCCATCCACCCCCATATCTGAGCTGTGGTGAAGGAACATTCCAGAGTGGTACCTTCAACAGTGCAGTCCCCTTGTGCCCCTGGAGTCTGAACAAAGTCGCAATACCACCTAATAGCCTGGGGCAGGAGGAAGACAGACCATGACCCATCCACCAGGAAGGCACACACGTGTGGAGGATGCTAGAAGGGAAGATTGCTGAGGCCCTGAGTACTGGCCAGGCTGCCCCAGGCACGCACAGAGCACTTGGTCTTGCTGAATATGTCCCCAGGCTACCACATTTGCCAAAGGAGAGGCATCCCCAGGTGTTCCTGAGCCTGGAGAGCCAGACCAACCCGAGACAGGAGACCCAAGGTTCTCCGGAAGTCAGCTCAGGGATCAGCAAGCCAAGGCTGTGGGGTTTGGGAGCCCCCGCAGGAATTACAGCGTGCAGAGCCCTGTGGGGGAGGAACGGAAGGGATCAGAGAATGTGGAAGAGAAGGAAAAGCAGGTGGGCAAGCTGCAGGTCTCTGGAAAGGGTCTGGATGGCCTGGCAGAAAGAGCCAGTTTGGAAGGAAGCCAGCCCATGCAGGGCCCTTCCCAAACCCTGCAGCCGGCTCAGCCCAGGAAACCTGGGCCAGGCAGTGTGCAGCCCCAGAGCGGGTAGCCAAGGCGCCTGGAACACCTCCTCCCGCCATCCCTCGGCCCAGCAAAAGTAACAAAGGCCAACTCAGCAGGACTCAGCACTGTTTCCTAAAATGAGGGATGCTTACACTAAACCGGATTCTCCATCTTGGTGCTTAGGGGAAAAATCCCATTATAACTTCTGAAGCCCAGTCGGATTTATGGCTGGAGAGGGCTGGCTAGGCGGGAATTGAGCTGTTTGTTATGGCCACCCTGTCTCCCCTCCCCGCCCCAGCCATTACCCAGCAAGGAGCCAGTTCATTCTCAAAAACCCTGAGCCCTGGCTAAAATGCACCTGCTCAAGACCGGGGAGATAAAATGGATTTAAAGGCAATGCATTTTCTACCTGGCAACCTTATCTGGATTGACTGCTCTGGGTTTTCAGCTAAGTGTGAACGTGCTGCATAATTACCATCGGGTGTTACCTGAGATTACAGGGTTGTGTTCCAACTAATGACGCCGCGAGAACCAAGCAGTTGTTAATATTTAATCAGTCTCTTGGCTTAACAATTGGATAAATGAGGTGTGTAATTACACAATTATAAAAGACATTTCAGATAGGAATGGTACTTGTATTGATACTGAAGGCAGGGGCTGCTGGAAGGACACCCCTAGATCACTTCAGAAATATTTACCAAAGAAGACCCTTCGGGGGGCAGCAGGGGGTGGGTGCAGAGTTCTCCCTTATGAAATTGTAAGCCCAGATCCCACATGCTTTTTCCAGTACGGACTTTCGCGCTTCCTTTGGGGCCATCAATACTGAACATCAGGCCAGACGTTCTGTTGATATCACAGATGACTATCACCGGAGTATTTAAATGGGTCCCAAGAGACAAGCTCTGGAGTTTTCTCCATTGCATCTAAAGGCGAGTCACGTGTAGTGCCCATACATGCTGGTGGGGTTTTGCTTGCTTGTTTCTGAGTTTTGGTTGACATGTGAGAGACTGAGCCCAAACGCAGGATGGTGAACTCTCCTTTGGGGGCTGTTTCTACAACCCCTCTTCCCGCTCCCCACCCTGGGGGGCGAGGGCACCTCTCTCCAGAGGGAGCAGCCCCGGTGCGTCGGCTAGAGGGTGCCAGTGACAACCAGTGTGTGATCTAACGGGGTGTCCCACTTACTCCCAGGGGCTCAAAGCTCCTCGGTGGAAATGAGGGGCCCAGGCAACCACTTAGCCCTTAGCTGAGCATTCTTCCACAGCCGACATCTGAAAAACACAGTGGGGAGCCCATTAAAAGTACCGGGCACATTTTAGCACCCAAGCTAGAGCAGTTATCGACCGGGATGATGGCAGTTTCAAGGCATGAGTCTGAGTGATGTGTGCAGAATTTATTACAGTGAGATCCTCATCCCTCAAGGGTCGTTTGTCAATGCTGCAAAAAGCCCTCGCCCCTTTGTGCATCATTTTAAGAATCACCTGTGTTCCTCTCTGGCCAGTGACCCGTGGCACACTATTAGCCCTGTCTGGTGGCTCAGCCTTGATCCCCTTTCTCCCGGGTGTGGGCCCCCAGGGATTCATGGCCTTCCTTTCTTTCTGCGCCAAAGCGAAAGATTCATTCATACGTCCCAGCACTGGCAGGAAGCAGAGCCCTCCCCACACCCGGCCTGCTTGGAGGGCCACCCCCATGGTTCTCCGAGTGGGTGATGAAGGGGAAGGGGTCTCAGCTCATTCTATGGTTCAGATGTCGCCCTCCCTCCGAGGCCTTTTTCAGGTTCTCTGGATAGAGCCCATCTCCCCTTGCTCTGGAACCCCAGTAGCCTTGGCGAGGCCAAATGGGCCACTGGAAAATTACAGACCCCAGAGTGCAGAGGGATCTGGGTTTGAATTCTCACTCTACCTCTTACCCTCCGTGGGAATCGGGGATGAAGTCACCTTTCCACACCTCCGTGTCCTCAGCTGTTGGTTGTGGGCAGTCCTGCCTCATCAGAGGGTTGTTGGGGGGGCAGAGAAGCCCAGCCCCTTGGGAGGCACTCTGAAGATGTTGGTTCTCATCCACTCGTTCTGGCCAAGGTTATTTACTGGTGCCACGATCTATGAGTCCCTTAAAAGCAAGCATCCAGAGCTAGTTCATCTTGGGTCTTCAGCTCTTAATACCACTAGAGCCCACAGTTAAGCACTCAACGAGTACTGGTAACAATTCTCAACTCCTTAGCTTTCTGTGGTGGCTCCTATATCATTCCTAGAAATCAAAGCTTCGCATTTTACCCTCTCTTCTTAAAAGCAGAGAGGAAATACGAAAACACCTGACATAAACTCCTACACTTGACTGTTCGGTGAATAAACTGAATGCACCTGAGGTGGGGCCCCTCTCGCTGGGGCAGCATTGCTGGTGTAAATGCTCCCTGTGTGCATGCAACACACACCAGCGGGACGGGCACGTCCCTGGGAAAGCAGCTCCCACTACAAAGACCCCCAGCCTGGCTCGCTGTGGACACGCATCATAAGCAAGTCCACCCAGAACAGACAGATTATCAAACGTTTAGTTAGAACCTTCCAGGTCCATAGATTTTGGCTTCACATATGCAAAGAGGCACATTAAGCAGAAAGCCAGGGATGTGGCATGAGAACATCTCTTAACACCTTGCACTTCAGTTGTCGGGGATGCTAGCGGAGAGGGATTTAAATCATAATACAGTGGTGCCCCTTGTCTGCAGTTCCACTTCCCAGGGCTTTAGTTACTCACGGGCAACCAGGGTCCGGGAGCAGAACCCTTGTTCTGGGTTGTTGTCAGAAGGTCCATGGTAGCCTCACGCCATGTCGAGGTGCTTACGTCATTGACATCCCTTCACTTAAGCATTCTGTTATCTCACGTCAGCACGAGAAGGGTGAGTACCATACAGTCATGTCTTGGGAGAGAGACCACATTCCCGTAACGTGTATTACGGTATCTTTTTATAATTGTTCTGTTTTGTTATTGTTGTCAATCTCACTGTGCTTAATTTATAAATTAAACTCTATCATAGGTGTATACGGATAAGAGAAAATATCAGATTTGTAGGGTTCCATACTATCTATGGTTTCAGGCATCCACCAGGGGTCCTGGAACGTATCCCTCACGTACAAAGCCGGGGGGTGGGGACCACCGTCATCACGATTAACGACTGGGGAAAAGTAAGCAGGTGAAAGCTAACCCTCCCCAGCCAAGACTTCAGTTGCTGATTATGAGCCTGATTATGCAGTCCTTTCTGGAACACAAAAAGTAAAACCCTCCAGTGTCTCTGTGCCTCAATTAGATGTCTGGCCAAGCAAGAAACCCAGCAGAGAGTGGTGCCAATGTCTTTGTAACGTGCCCGCGTCATCCCCTCTCCGCCCATCACACCTCCCCCAGGGCTCAGACTTCCTGGTCTTTCTCACCAGGCTGGTGTTGAAAGGCAGTTCTCAGCTAAGTAAATAATGTTGGGATGGAGCCAGGGCACTTGGAAGTGAGTTAATCCTTTCCCCATCAAAATCCCCAGCAACAATCTGGGTTTGTTTAGCCATTGGGTACTGGTATTTCAGGGCTTTTTTATAAGCACTGAGGGAATGGCTCACTTTGGCAGTTGCCAGCGTGGCCGTCACACCCAGGCACAGAGTTCTTCTTCCTCATGAGGGACGGCTGCATCGTTCCCTTCCAGTCAGGAGATGGTCTCACCTCTGCTCAGTCTGCCGGGGCCTCGGGGTGAGTATAGCGACGTCTATAGCAGCTGACTTGTGCCTAGCACTGGGCTAAGCCCTCATGTTTGTTAGCTCCTTTAAACCTCACTGTGTCCCTCTGAGGTAGGTATTTTTATTACGCCCATTTTACAGATGAAGGGACGGAGTCCCTGAGCAGTTAAGTAACTTGCTGTCAAGTAGCAGTTATAGATTGGAACCCAAGAGCCTATCGCACAGACATGCCCATTATACTCAAGCTTCCCGAAGAACACCCTCTCTCCTGAAGTCACACATGGCTGCTGGTCGGCAGGTGTTTCCAGAGCCTTGGTGTCTGAGCAGACAGAGGCCCAGAGAGGGGACTGGGGAAGAGCAATTGGTGAAGCTTCTGTCACTCTGTGCCCTGGAGCACGGTCATCTGACCTGAAGTAACAGCACATGACAGACCCACTACCGGCCTTCACCTCTGCCCCGGGTGGTTGCACGTCTGTGCACCTGCCTGCGGGAAGACCCCCTGCGCAGGGCCGCGTGTCCTGCCAGGAGGGAAAGAGGGAAGGGAAACGAGGTGGTTTGCAGACCAGCGTACAAGCTTTCTCTTCCAGTCTTGAGAGGACAGGGACGATAGGAATGGTTTCTCATTTGGATCATGGTGCTTTCCACATTCTTTTCCTGCTCGTTCTGGAGAATGTACCCCCTGGGCTTTTCTGAGAAATACTCTACATTTGCTTGATGATGGCACTTTGAAGTAAGTGTTTTGTGTTTTTTGTGTATTTCTTGAAACATGAAACCATGTTTGTTGGGGTCATTTGTCATGTTTGCTCGTGTGTGTTGTCGTTGCTGATCGTAAGATCATGAGCCCCTCGAGGAGGCATCTTTTCCATCTCTGGAGCCCAGTTTTGAACTTGGCATATGGCAGTGCCCCAAATGTGTCCGTTGGCCAGGTGATTGGATCCATGGGAGGTCTCAGATTGGAGCGGCAGAATGGGAGAGGGGAGAGTGGCAGCTACTGGCAAGCATTTTGAAGAGACACATTGTCTCCTAGAATCATCCCGGCCCTAAGCCATCCACCCCAGAGTTCTGCGTGATGGACAAATTGAAAAGTCAGGCAGAGCTGGTATCTCTTTACTCCCTCTCTTTCGCCCCCCCCCCTTTTCTTGCCCACACCTTCACTCCCATATCAATGCCACACCATTCCTCCAGTCCAACTTTGGCCTCAGGGCACTGACCCTACCCTAGAAGTCTGCACTGGCCAATGTCGTGTACAGTCATTTATCTCAGCTCTTCCCAGTTGTCTGTTTTCGTGTTTTGAGGGTTTGACATTATTTGCCAACAGCTAGGAATAAAGTCTCTTCAGTGAGCTTCCTAATGATCAGCGTATGGTAGCCAGTGACAAACTCAGCTCAAACTGCATTGACTCAAAAATGAGGCGGGGGTGAGCCAGGTGCTGTAAAGTTTAGACACTACCCAGAGGTGCCCAGAGGATGCTATCAGGGCTCTGTGGCTTGGTCTGCTCTCGCCTTTGTTGGGTCTATTCTCCAAACAGACTCCGTATGTGGAGACAAGATGGACTCCGGCAGCCCCAAACCTACCAAACCTTACATCTCCTGACTACAAGAAGGGGAAACAGCTTTCCCCAGTCTGCCGGCAGAAGTCCTGGTCATGGGTTTGGGTCCTGTGCCTGTCACTGCCAAAGCCTTGGTCACATGCCCACTCTGGGCCTGGGGTAGGGTCATGTCCATAGAGAGATCCCCACCCACTCAGTTGGTTGAGAGTCCAACTCTCGGTTTCATCTTGGGTCATGATGTCAGGGTCGTGAGATCGAGCCCTGCATCAGGCTCCACACTCAGCCAGACTCTGCTTGAGGATTCTCTCTGTCCTTCTCCCTCTACCCTCTCTCCCCACTCATGCTCTGTCTCTCTCTAGAGTAGGTAACTAAATCTTAAAAAAAAGAAGAAAGAAAGATCCCCCCAAAGCAAACACGATTGCCTGCGCTGAGGAGAGAGGGCTCTGTGAGGAAGGCGTGCAGGGAGGACAAAATCAGAAGTCTGTTCCAATAATGCAGACCCCTCAGCTTCTGTCTCCAACAGTTGCTCTACAGGATTTCATAATGGCCAACCAAAGAGAAGCCAGAGATTCCTGTTGGAAGACCGGGGCTGGGGGATCTCTGTGTGCTTAGGGGGCACTCAGAGGAGGGGCTGAAAACATGAAGCTTCCCTTATGAGGGGCACAGCTTTGATGTCTCTGCTGTTCCCAGTGACACGTGGCTGGAATGACAGGCTCCACAGAGAGAAAAGGCTTGATGTGGGGCAATGGGCACCAGTTCCAAGGCCCAGCTCCAGCCTGGCCACGGTGTTTCAGCAAGACCCAGCTCCCCTCTGGAGTATTTACTAGGCTTTTTCAAAGGCCACTAGGACTTTGGAAATCCTCCCCAGCACCTTTATATGGAGCCGAAATCACTCACTCATGGAGCCTTGCTCCGGACGGGGTGTCTGTGGGGGTTGGGCGCTCCCCCCAGGCCAGAGCTCATGCCGGGCTGGCTCTTCTGGCCTGGAGATGCCCCCACTGAGGAAGCAGAGGCTTGGCAAGCCCAGCGGGGCCAGCGTGGACCCTGCACCCGGCCCTGAACCCACCCGAGCCCCACACAGCGGGCAGAGGTGCACGCTGTGGTCACCCCGCCCACACGCGAGGGGCTCACAGAAGTGAAGGGCCACATAGCTGGTAGGTGAAGAGGCAGCCCCAGGCTTCCTGCTCGCTTTCTTCTTGCTGTACTGCCGCTGCCCACAGCAGTCACACTGTTCTCTGAATTTACTCACTCGGTTCACCTGCAAAGCCCGCAGGGCCCCACCTGCCCTCCGAATCCAGCGTGGTCTTGAGGTTGGACCTCATGCTGGCATTAGGTCATGACTCGCCAGCTGCAGAGGAAGATGGGACAGGGTCCCAGGGTCCACGGATGAGTCTCTGTTGCCACACTCACCGCTCTTCTCTCTAGTTCTCGGCACGTGCGAATACACACTCACACACGTGCATGTAAACTCACACACATTCACATACATTTGCACGTGCACACCCACACACACTCACATGCATACGTGCTTGCAAAGTGCACACACCACAAATACACACATGTACATGCACGCACACACTCACACATACATGCATACAAAGCACACACACTCATGTGTTTGCATATATACGCTCAGCACACACGTTTGCACTCACGTGTATACACATGCGTGGGCACACTCACAACCACACATGCACTTGCACACAAACCTGTACACACGCGTATGTGTGCATATTCACACACATTCACATGTGCCTACACATAACATACATTCACATGAGCATGCACACATGTGCCATTTCTTTGTCCTACTGGGAGACACCAGGGTCATCCAGGTCCGCGTGGCCCCAGTGTCCATCATGTCCCATCAGCGTCCCCCCTCAATAACAATGTCCAGTGGTACAGTGATGCTCCGAACCTTTGCCTCTTTAGAGTAAGAAGGGGGTGTAGAGAGAACTTGCACAACTTGGGGACACAATCAGTCCTCAGTCACACGGCCCGGTGTAGGATCTCAGGTTCCATTCTGCGGTACTCCCCTTCTCTGTCCCACACTGTGGGACACGCATAAGAACCTACATTCATCGTGTGTGTTCCTCATAGATCTCTGGTCACAAAGCAGCCGTGGCATCCCCTGAGTTCAGCAGAAGGTCGACGGAAGTGGAAAGCAAGCTGGCCTTGCTTCCTGCCCAGAGCCAGAGGCTCCCAGCTCTGGTGGTGCCTGAAAACTCAAAGGGAACCTTCAAATCACCCAGGCCGGTCCCACCCAGAGACTCACACTCACCTGTCCTGCAGGTGATCCAAAAGACCAACTGGGCTGACGGCCACTGCCTCTGGCGCCGCCGACTGGCCCATCAAGGTAAGAGCCCCAGCCAAGGTGGACTTGGTGTTCCCCATCTGTCACTGCATCCCATCCCTCCCTTGTGGTCAAGCCATGTGCATGTGGACCTTCCCACATGCCAGGCAGGGCTCACAGCCGGAAGGGAGGACAACCATGAATGTGGCCCCTCCAGGACCAAATAACAGCCTGTGTGTGAGAGAGCAGAGGAAGGATGAGGGACTGCCTGGAAGACTTGTCGCCTGGCCAGAGGGGGCGACACTGAGGGGGCCTGGGGGAACAAGCTTGGAGGGCATAGTGCTGCAGGGCTGGTAGGCAGGATGCTCAGAACCCGGAGTCCCCAGGAAGTGTCCAGTGAGGACACTTGTGCCGGGAAGCATGCTAACCCTCGGGGTCAAGTTGAGGTGTCTAGGAGGCTATAACATTAGTCCCGGCCAGAAACGATGAAACTCTGGGCTGAGGGAAGCTGTCACTTCCTCCAGTAGCAATGCCTGGGTTCAGAGAGAGAGCCACGGACAAGACAGTCGGCCTTCGCACAGACTGTGCTCCCGTGGGACATGCCCGCCCAACAGAACTGGCTGCGAGCGGAAAGGGCTCTCTGTGTGCACTGCCCCATATGGTAGCCACCGGCCACATGTGGCTCTTGGGCCCTTGAGAGGATGTGAATATGACCAAGAAACTGAATCTTTTATTTTATTTAACTTGTAGTAATTGAAATAGCCACAGGTGACTTGTGGCTGCCATATTGGATTGGCCAGCACAGGTTGGAGGGGCTGAAGGTGGATAGGGTAAGGCTGGGTGACAGACTGGACTGGGAGAGCTGGACGGATGGAGATCCCATAAACAAAGCTAAGCTGTCCTAGAGGCTGAGGGCTGAAGAGGAGGCTGAAAGGATGAGGTTGAGGGGGTGTGACTGTGGGTCATCCATGTGGCAAGGCCATCCCTTTCCTGGGCTTTCTCTTTCCTCCCCCCACCCCCACCTCAATCAATGCCTTCTTGGAGGAATTCAGAAAGTGTGGTAGATGTTCAGAGTAAGGATGACCCTTCTCTTTGGCTTGGCAGAGTCCCGAGACCTTCCTAGTGTGAGCCCACACGGCTGTCTTCTCCCCATCTCCTGTTCGTCTCTGGTCCTGGGAAGCCAAACTGGGCAGCAGCGGTTTAAGTCAGCACCATCAAATATGTGCTCAGCTAAAAATGTAAAATGCTCCAAGGATGCAACTTAATAAATCTCAGGAGGTAGGGCACTGGGGTAACAGACGTGCTGCTGATTTTACATGGCCTTCGTATTTCCTTTCGTATTCCATTGACACATGCACCGTGACAACCTCTGTGTGATTTTTTTGTTTTTTAAGATTTTTTTTATTAATTAGAGAGAGAGCACAGGCAGGGGGCAGGGGCAGACGGAGAGGGAGAAGCAGACTCCCCGCTGAGCAGGGAACCCGATGTGAGGCTTGATCCCAAGACCCTGAGATCATGACTTGAGCCGAAGGTAGCCGCTTAACCGACTGAGCCACCCCAGTGCCCGACCCCTGCGTTATATACGCTCCAGACCCAGGACTCTTCCTGCAAATCCTGCCCTTCCTCAGGGAAAGGACAAAGGGAAGAGCTCAGGAAGAGAAAGAGCTGGAATAAGCCACATCATCCTTGAAACTCGCCACAAAGAAGCCAGGTCTGTCCCACCGATTGAAGAGGGTGGAAGCCGGCTCTGTCCTTTCCAGTTAACGGCCAGGATGTGGTTCGGTGCCTGAAGTCCCGCACAAGCTACTCCCCACCCTACTCCTTCCCTTTTCCTCCCCTCTGATCCCCATTCTGCCTTACCATGTCACCGACCCCCCCTTCCTTCCTCTGTCTTCTTCAGAGAATGTGAGACAACACAGGTGGTGGTCCCTCCCGCGTATGCCATGACTGCAAGCCCGTGTTTCTTCACAATGAATGCTTGGACTAGATTCTTCCTAGATCGCTCCCCACTGCCATCCGACCCCACTGCCGGGGCCACCGCCCCTCTACCAGCCCCAGTGCTGGCCGCTAGCTGTTGAAATGTGTTTTACGGGCAAATTTTCCCAAGAATTCTAGAAAAAAACAGCAAATCGCTAGTCCCCAGAGAATCTAGAAATTTTCTTCAGCTCTTCAATAGAAAAATTTCACTGCCACAGGCAAATCGTTCATGGGTTTATCATTTTTCGCCCCGTGCTAGAATGTAAGCGTTTTTTGTTCTGCTTCACTACTATGTTCCTGGGGCTCAGAAACTGCCCAGCGTAAAACAGAACTCAATACATAGCTCCTGAGGAATGGAGGAAACTTATCTCGACTTGGGTCAAGCTCGTCAGCCTCATGCGTTTGAATCGAAGCTGCGATGCTGCGTATTTGAGATGTGGTTCTCCATACAAAATGCTGCGGTGGGATCCTACTTCTGAATTTGCATAAACCTGAGAGAATTAAAGGGAAGTTGTCCCCTTAATCTCCTGTAACAAAGAAAGGGAGTTTGCTTTGTTAACTCTGGCCATCCACCATTGGCATTGCTGCCCCCTTCTCCTGGGCAGGAGCGGATAAAACGGATTTGGCAGGAAAGGATGTGTGTCTGTAGAACATCGGCAGAACTTCCAGCAGGAGTTAATAAGCCACACTAACAAGCTTCGTTCTGGGACTTTTGCTTTAAAGCTTCATTAAGCTTTCAGTACAGAAGACCCCGAACAGGAGGCAAATACTCAAACGGGGGATTCCTTTTGAAACTGACCGGGAGCTGGTAAATGAGAACCACAACTCTAGTCGGTGTTCAAGGGACGGTTTCTCTCTATTGGCTTTGAACGTTTCTGCTCTCGTCTCTTGGAGTTTGTTCCTAAAAAATAGCCCAAAACATATTAACGGAGGCAAGTCTCTGAATAAAAAGGTCATTCCAAATTGCATTTAATCCAACGCAGTCACTTTCTAGGCTGGAGACTGAGGGCATACCCAGAGAGGGGATAATGGGAAAAGTGACCTAAGCTGGCAGGAACAAACCATTACTAACCCCAGCTCGTTTCAGTAAAAGCAGGCATGAGAGTGATGGCAAGTTTTAAAACTGAATTCTCTCAACATGACTCAGGGGTCGTCTTTCCCATGCCAATTTTCAATTTGTTTTTATAGACGGATGAATGGGGGCTCACAACACGATTCTCAGGATGAAATGTAGAATGCGCATGTCTGCCCTATCATCTGAGCCCAAACTTGAAAGGGGCTCTTCACCAAAACCTAGACAAATATTTGAATGCCTCTCTTGGAAAGGGAGATGATGTCCAAGTGGTCTCTTTTATAATGCATTTGTGCATGGGCGGGGTTGGTGGAGGGAGCAGGATTTAAAAATAAAACCGGCTACGTCAGAGGCTTGGATTATAAAAGCATAGGTTTCTCTTTCAGGACTCTCTGAAGTTGGAAAGTATGAATTACATACGCTCATTAAAACTTTTATGTTAAATTCAAAGGGTAAAATTAGAAGCCATGTTAATGATCCAACCATGCGACAACTGGCCAGCAGATGTTGGAGCCTTCTGGTTAAGAGATTACATGGTTCAAGCTGACAATTTACTGTATGTGTCCCTGGCACAGAGGAGGGGTAACAAACATATTGTCAGACACAGAAAATATGCAGCCCCGGAAAAAGGGAACGTGCAAATCTGACGACCTGCGACACTTTCAAAGCTGCACGTTTTTCCACTAAACTGTGATTTCAGAGAGGCGAGTTTTTTTCTTCCTCCTCTTTTTCCTTCGGAATGAAGAGTTAATCTTGTCCAAGTTCAGAGCCAGAAATCTGTCATATTAAATCCCGGCGAAGACCGACATTCTTTCCAACTTCCTTGCTCCCAGTGTCGCTGAGTTTTCCATTGATCCTCAAGCAAACTAGCTGTCACGTGAGATGGAGCCGTTCATCCCGGCTCTGGGGGTCTCCGGGATTCCGAGCTGGGGACAGGTCTCATGGTGTGGTTGGCGGCCTCCCTTTGGTGGTGAAAGCTGCGTGGATAACTCAAGGATAGGAGATCTGAAAGGCTGGGAGGGACTTGGGTGTTTTCCTGGTTTATGCAGAACAGGTAGGGCACGGTTTTGGTCCCCTGCAAAAGCGTGAGCCCACTGGTGGAAAATCTCGCAGGTTTCAGGGGTCACACTTGATTCCTACCCCCTCAAAATAGCAAATCATCATGCAGAAGGAAAGCGACAAGGGAGCTGTGAAGGAGGCGGTATTCCCATGGGTGGGAGAGAAGATGCAACCATTAGGAGATGGGTGTAGGGAAACCGGGTGAATCCAGCCCTTTCCCTCATGTCCTCTATGATGAGCAGAAGGAGGGAAATGTAGGAGATGATTCTTATGGTCTGAGCTTCCAGGCTCCTTTCTCTTTTCAAAAGGGCTTATAGCAATGTCATTCTGTCTCTCAGGGCTGGGGAGGACTCCACTGTTTTTCTGGTTTTTGGGGTATACCCCGGGGGTGACCCAGGGTGGGTGGAGAGCGGAGGCCACTCTGAAATATCCTGGAGCAGACACAGCCGCCTTACCTCAAAGGAAACCGGTCGATCCCAACAAACCAACCGGGAGGCAAAACTAGGGGGACCCACAGCTTCCACATGTGCACCGCTCCAGGGGTTTTGCCCATGCTAGGAATGTGTAAACAAAGGCAGTGACCCCAGAGGTCATTTAGCGACTGCTTAGCTCACTTCACGAGCCTCTGACAAATACCTACTGTGTACCAAGTTCTGAGGCAGCCACTGGGCACAGGAGAAGGGCCAAGGCCAGACCCTGCCCTCCAGAAGCTTCCAGAAGCTTGCAGTTTGGTGAAGAGACGGGCATAGCACTGGAGAGTCCTACCTGCTCTGTGTCTCAGTGAGGCCACGGGCTCCTTGTCTGCCTGTCTGAACTTAGTGCCTCAGCCTGTCACCATCTAGCCTGTGGTTAGCAAACCTCCAACCATTCCTGTTACCTGACTGCCTCTGGGGCAGCTCCTGGTCCCCAGGCTTTCTTAGGGTCCCAGCAAGAAGAGGACAAAGTCTCTGTCCCACAGCTCAGATGTCCCCAGGGACCACCTTCCTCCCTCCCTTGAAGGCTGAGATCCAGAGAGCTGGGCCTGAGTGAGCTCCCTGGGGATGTGGGCAACACGGGAGGCCAGACAGCTGAAGGTCTTCGGTTTAAGGATTGTAAATCCTAACAGTGAGCATCTCCTCTGTTTGAAGAGCGCTTTCATTCTTGATGCCGCAGATGGCAGGGTTTTGGGTAACAAACCAGCATGAGCACCTACTGGGTGGCTGGTGCCCAGATACAGCAGCAGCCAATGTGGGTGAAGATCCTGCATCCGTGGCCCCTGCCTCCCGGGGAAGGGAGCAGACAGTGAAAGCATAGAAGGGGAAACTGTTATGGAGGAAAGGAATCAGGAAAGGGAAGGGGGAAATGTCATGGGCCTGGGTGGGGGCGGTTGTTATCAATAGAGTGACCCAAGTAGGCCCCACGGGGAGGGTGGCGATTGGAAGAATTTGGAGGCAAGGAAGCAAGACATTCAGATATCTGGGAAGCGTGCTTTGAGGAAGGACGAGGGCCCTCTGGGACGGGCAAGGGGCCAGGAGTGGCTGGAGGGGGAGGGGGAGTGCAACCGCACAGGAGGACAGAGGAGCCCCAAGGCCAGGTCAGAGGCCCCGTGCTCTGGTCAAGGTGGGATCTTGGAGGGCTCTGAGCAGAGGAGGGTCATGGCCCAACTCCCATGGCAAGGGCTCGCTCAGCAGCCAGGGGCTGCCCTGCCAAGTGGGAAGTCAGGGGAGAGTCCAGGAATCTGTGCAGAGGCCAAGGCAACGGTCCAGGTGGGAAGCAGGGGTCTTGATCAAGACCCAGGCCCAGGAGTGAGGAGTGTATGTTGTGAGCAGACAACGTAATACAGAACGTGCTGGTGTGAGGGGTGAAAAACAAAAAGAAATCAAGGATAACTTCAAGAGTTGCTGGCCTGAGTACCTGGGAGGATGGAGTTGGCATTAGCAGAGGTGAAGAGTAGGTCTCGTGCAGAGGCGATCAGAGTGAAATCTGGGACACGCTTGAAATACCCAAGTGAGGATGTCAGGTGAGCAGTTGTGTGTTCCATCAGGAGTTGAGAAGGGAGGTGCTGGTTGGAGATGGAAGGCTGGGACCACCAACAGAGAGATGGTACAGCACAGCTATCAGGAGCAGTGGGCGTGGCTAGAAGGAGCTTGGGGGGAGTGGGCGTGGCCAAATGAGCTTAAGCGTGGGCATAGCTAGAATGCGCTTGTGGGTGGGCGTGGCTAGAAGAAGCCTGAGCTCCCAGGCCCAGGAGCTTAGACCCACTTTATCCTCCAAAGCCTGGAGAAGTCCCTGGTTGGTGGCTGCATTGGCTTGTCTGCTTGGCCTTTTACCGGCTCCCATGGCCTAAGTACGCCTACTTTGTCCTGTCTATAGGGCTTTTTCCTGCTGAGAGCATCACTGATGGCCTAGCAACCAGGTATTACCCGGGGCCAGGGTGGGCAGGAAACTGCACATGGACCAACACGGACCCGTGCGCTGCCAACCAGGCAGACACCAGCATGCGGAGTGTAGCCCCCAGGGCCCACCTGGATTCCAGGTCCAAGGCCATGTGGCTAACAAAGCAACATTTGCCATTCTGTACAAAACTGGTTCCTGTTCCCCCTGGTAAGCTGGGCTGATAAGCGGCGGGTGAGATCAGTTCCCACCGAACCCCCTGTGCCCACTGATGTGTTTCCCAGGATGCTCCCCATGGAAGAACTGAACGGGCTCTCTCCCCTGCACCAAACCCTGGGATAGAGGTTCCAGAAGGGGTTCTCCACTCCCCATCTCCTCCTTCCTTCTCTCCCGGCATCTCCCCACTGGGAAGTTTGGACTGCCCCGCTGGTGCCAGCCTCAGGTTTTTTCCTGGCTTGCAGTCACATTTCAAAACCCAGCTATCTGGAGATTCTTCGAGATTCTTAAATTCTCATGTTGTTCTAGAGGAAGCTTTGGGTGTCCTCAACCCACAGCGAAAATTACTGACTGGCAATCCACATATTTGGTGTTTGGTTTTTGTTTTGTTTTGTTTTGTTTTGGTTGAGCCTGTGACTGGAAAGATGTAGGTCTGGAAGATTTTCTCTAGGGAGGCCATGTTCCCGTTAAGGGTTGGAAAGCCCTGCCCTGTGATTTACTGGCCATGTGACCCTGGATGCTAACCTCTCTGTGCTTTACTTGCCTCATCTTTAAAATGGGAATAATAACTGTCCCTGGCTCATGGAGTTAAGTGAGTTAATAAGTGTCAAGTTCCTAGAATAGCGCCTTGCACAGAACAGGCCCTCACTAACCCCCCGTTGCTATTAATATTCCCGGCAGGAGGGTGATGAATGGGCAGAGCCCTCCTGCTGGAGCCAGGTTGGAACCAGAGTTAGAAAATAGAAAGTTTTACATTATTTAAGCCCGGCCATTTGCTTTGCAGAGAAGCCTGTGTCACATTAAACTGCAGCATTAAGGGGTCAGCTGGAGACCTAGTTGGAATTAACTCAGGGAGCACTCTCTTACCTTTCAGTTTAAACACAGCTTCACAAGGTATACTTGGGAGCAGCGTGAATTAAGGTAATCTCATGCCATGCATGCAGTCCAGGTCTCGGAGTCCGAAGATTGTAAGGCAGCTGGACGGACAGGAAATGGGGCATTTTCTGGCATTTTGTTTTCATCTGCAGACAGTAGATATCTTCAGGTGTCTATCCCTTCCGGGGACAAATGGCGTAGCGGGGAGAGAGAAGCAGTCCATGACTTGGGATCTGGGTTCCAAAGACACCAGAGAGCAGACGAGCGAAGGCTTCAGTGAAGGGAACACATGACAGTTACTGCTGTTTTGAGAAGCACCTGAGCTTGGGTACTGCCCAGTCCTCCCCTGGCTGCTGGCTGGAGGGGGTTTGGGGGGACAGGAGTGCATGCCGAGCCTGTGACCTCATGGTCACACCTCCCCTGGCCCCAGGGACCTGCTCCCTCCCATAGTCGGGAAGCCTAGTTCCCTGGAGGGAATTCTGAATTTTCCTGGGCATCCATAACTATAGCTCCCTTTGCCTGCTCTCATTTTTGTCATGTCTGTTCCCTACTGTGTAGAATTCAGGAGCTGAGCAAGGCTGGAGGCCCAGGGACTCCCTCTTTCAGCCTCCATTGATGCAGGAATGCTAGGGAGAGTGTTAGCAGGAGGTTCTAGTTCACATTTTTTTCTAATAAACATTAAAACAAAAACATCACTACTAAAATAAAAAATTGTTTGTGTACGCCCTAGGCTCACCCAACTTGCTTCCAATGAACCACCATATTTAGGGACATGCCAGACTGGGAGGGTTTTGTTTTTTGTTTTTAACATGTAATGTATTATTTGTTTCAGGGGTACAGGTCTGTGATTCATCAGTCTTACACAATTCACAGTGCTCACCATAGTACATACCCTCCCCAATGTCCATCCCCCACCCCCATCTCCCATCCCCATCCCCTCCAGCAACCCTCAGTTTGTTTCCTGAGATTAAGAGTCTCTTATGGTCTCTCCCTCTCTGGTTTCGTCTTGTTTCCTTTTTCCCTCCTTTCCCCTATGATCTTCTTTCTTGTTTCTCAAATTCCAGATATCAGTGAGATCATATGATATTGTCTTTCTCTGACTGACTTATTTCACTCAGCATAATACCCTCTATTCCATCCATGTCATTGCAAGTGGCAAGATTTTGGTTTTTTGATGGCTGCATAGTACTCCATGTGTGTATGTATGTGTGTGTATATATATACATATATATGTATATATATATATATATATATATATATATATATATATATATACACCACATCTTCTTTATCCATTCTTCTGTTGATGGACATCTAGGCTCTCCATAGCTAAAAGTATGGAACGTTTCATGAATCTGCATGTCGTCCTTGCACAGGAGCCGTGCTAATCTTCTCTGTATTATTCCAATTTTAGTATATGTGCTGCTGAAACGAGTACTGGGAGGGTCTTTAGAACCATCAACCCCCCCGCCCCAGTTTGAGAAATGAGTAAGCTGAGGCCCAGGGCAGCAGAAGGGTACTACATGCAAAACAGAGCACCCCCCAATATTGACCCAAATGGAATCTTAGTGACCTGCTGATTTCCCACTACACTGGCCCGGGCCCACCTGAAACTTGTACTCTCTCTCCAGGTTCCCAACTCTCATACCCAGAGGCCTCTCTCCCACTCTCCCCAGTCTCCTGAAAGCTGTGTATGTCTGCTGGCTTGGGTACCTCCTCCTTCATGCCCTCCTGACCATCTTCCTGTGATCCCCTTCTGTCCTGCCCCACCCACATTTACAGATGGCTCTCCGAGGCCACCCTGGAGACCCAAAGGAGGAATGAAACCCAGCCCCATCCTTGCAGGAGCAGCACTTGGCCACTAGGGTGGCTCTGACCTCAGCCTCTGATGTCACCCTCCCAGGGCTGGCCCAGAGTCTTAGGCAGGAAGAATTGGAATTCCAGATATGAAAGGTCCTTGGTGTCTTCTTATGTTGAGAAACAGACGGCAAGGGCAGATGTCCTCCAGCTTTAGGGATTTTCTTAGAATCTCTGAAGCTGGGGCTCTTTCATCTGGTCCCAGAAATTGGGATCCATGGAATTCTGAGTGTTCTTTGAGATGTTCAATAAAAAGCAGGCTCTGTCTGTGCTCAAGGAAATTTAAGAAACACTGCAGACAATTTTAAACCTGTCTATCATCCATCTATCTATCTATCTATCTATCTATCATCTATCTATCTATCTATCTATCTATCTATCTATCTATCTATCATCTATCTATCTTATTGAGATAGAGAGTGCATATGCAACTGGGGAAAGAGACAGAAGGAGAGGGAGAGAATATCCAGGCAGACTCCTGCTGAGCACTGAGCTCGAAGCGGGGCTTGATCCTACAACCTGTGAGATCATGATCTGAGCCAAAACCAAGAATCAGACACTTAACCAACTGAGCCACCCAAATGCCCCAGCATGGCAGATTATTGGTGACTTTTGGAGCATTACAGCTTTATTAGCTTATGTCGACTCTAAGAAATCCTACAGTAGACAAATTCATTTAGCCCAGCATTTCCTTGGCTTCTCTGGTCACAGAATCCTTTCCTTGAAGAATGCAGCTGGATATGGGGGAACACCCTGGGCTCTATTAAGGTCCTTCAACCCCATATCCTCCATATCTCTTCTCCTCTGGTCTGGTGGTGAGCTCTCAGTCAAATTTGGGACAGATTGAGTGATTTTTTGGTGAAGGGTAACAATTTCTGATAATTACATGTTAGAGGCCTTCCTTCCCCCTCTCCCATAAGAAAGTTAACCACGGGGGGAAAAAATAAGTTTCTGGCCTCAAATGGAAGTAAACAGCTGGAGCTGATGAATTCCAGAAGTGAGTATTCTTTTCTCCTACAAGCATCTGTGAAAGAGAGAAAGAAAGAGAGAGAGAGAGAGAGAGACCGCAGAGGCTATGTAAATATAATTATTTCTAAGTAGAGTACCTTCAACATTTTCCATTAGGTAGCAGGGAGGTCACTCTGAGGCCAGCTGTCCAAATATGGCTGCTGATTCCCCTGAGTCAGCAAAGTCTATAAAAAAATGATCTTTGGGACAGAAATTTCTTACCACACATTCTAGTAAGTATCTCCAAATGTATGGGATATTAAATTTAGGGCTGTGGTTTTCAAACTTTTTTTCAAAGCATGAAAACCTCTTTTTCAAAGGAAATCTTACTCAAAACTCTTCACACAATCCCAGGCTAACCCCTGGAATCTAGTCTGGAAAACTGTGGTGAACCGTGCTACTCAAAGCCTGATGTTCAGACTAGAAACTTCTGCATCACCTGGCCACTTGTGAGGAAGGAGTCCAGCATCCAGCCCACTTCAGACCTGCCACTCCAAATCTGCATTTTCCCACCCTCTCCAGGGGATTTGTGTGCACATTAAAATTTGGGGGGCAGATCTAAAGGGATTTACTCCCAAATATTCTTTCTCTCTTGGGTCATCCCAAATACCTGGGTGAGGCTTTTGACAATGAGTCGGCAACGAACTGAGGCCAGCTATAGCTCCCAGCAAGGCAAGCCAGCGTGGTCAGGTCATCTGCACAATTGAATCTGTGCCCCCCACCCCCCCGCCATGGAAATACTGAGAAAAGCGAGGGCTGCTTAGAAAGAGGAGAAGAGAGCAAAGTGGCGAAATGCAGAGACTATGGACTAGAGTTCCTGGGTTTGAACCAACGCTACCTTACCTCTGGGGGAGACTCTGGCTGGTGAATTAAGGTTCTGTGCCTCTTTGTCGCAGTGTCGGACTGGGGTAAGGGATGATGATGATGGTGAGGGTGATGAGAGTATCCTTTGAAGGAGCTGATGGGCTGGAAGCACGTAGAATCTCTAGATGCTTGGTCGGGGCTTTCATTCCCAAGTCCGTGAGAGCTCACCCCATGCAAGGGGCTTCCCTTTAAGGGATGTGCCAAGGAGCACCTGGGTAGATCAAACAGATTAAACATTGGTCGCACAAGAGTCACCATCAGGTTCTCTCAAATAATCTCATCACTTAAGTACCATTGAAAGACCAAACACTGCAATCTAAACTTTTTGATACATGGGTAACTTCTTTTTAGTCTTAGATTCAGAAAAATTTATGTTTCTTTTGGGACTTTTCCATTTATTATCTCAGTGATCTTGGGCAAGCTCCTATAGCATTTTTCTCATTTTCTGGGCCCAGGGTCAGGGAAGTAATCCCACCATATCAAGCACACAGGGATCCTGGAGGCTCAGGGGTGTGAACTGACACGCCAGGCTGTAAGTCTTGGGAGTCCCAGCAGAAGCAAATGCAAGGGCCATCCACCCCCTGTTCTCATGTGCACCCCTCCCCCTGCCGCGAACACTTTCTCTTTGTCCTATAGAACACCAGTGCGAGTCACCTGCACTCCGGCTCTGAAGGAAAAGTGATGCCCCCCCCACTAGAGCTGAGGGCCATTTGCTGATGGAGCCCGGGGTGGTGATTGTCGTGCACCTGAGCCATGAGCCCTGCTGAGCCGGGGTGCAGAACTGACACCAGGGTTCCCATGTTGCTGCATGCCAGGCCACCGCTCAGTGGGGTGATGCTGCCCCCGAAGGCCCTTCTGCATCGCCCTTGGAGCCTCAGCAGCCTCCCTGGTTTTTTGGCACCATGAACCGCTTGATCTCAGTCCAGCGATTTGCTCTTACAAACAAGAGAGGGGAAAAAAAATAGAAAAGTCATGAAAAACAGACACAAGGAATTAGGTCACCCTAGAAATTCTAAGACATCAGCAAAACTCTTGTTGGGCACGATTTTAATTCAGCGACTTCTGACCACAGCAGGGTCTGGGATGGATAGAGTAGAGAGAAAGAGTCAAGATGGAATGGGAGAGCAGGGAAGGAGGTCAAGGTGATCCGTGGCTCTGGAGATCTGCTGAGGACTTTTTCTGCAGCATGGGGCATGTCTCAGGGCCTTCTACAGCGGTGGGTGCCTTTGACTTTCCCTTCGATCTGGGAGTTTGGGATCCTGACATAGTAACTGAACCTTTTCATACTCAACATTGAGCTGCCCACTCCCTCCCTTGTGAACTTCCACCTCATACTTCTGCTTCCTTGCTTTTGATGCCTATTTGTTGTTTGCGTGGGGGGTGGACGGGCACTGTGTGTCGCCCCGCAGACCCACCTCTCATGATCAAAGCTGGCCTTGCACTCTACAGCAAGGCTTTAAGCCACTTAAAAGACAAGTTTTCCTCTAAATGCATCTTTCCATAGACAGTCACCAACCACGGGGACACACGTGCACCTTGACGCAACAGAATGCGTTTTAACTGAGTTAGTAAGAGTGGGACAGGAGGGCATACAAAAGATCCACTCCTGTGACATGAAATGTGGCTGGACAAGCCGAGAGCAGCAGACAGCCTATCTCCCAGGAGTTGAGGACAGCAAGCACCAGGACACTGCTATGGATCCTGAGTGAGAAGGAAGTTGCCTGTTGTCTGGCTGCTGGAGCTTGCCAGGGAAGGGGGCCCATTGGGGGTAGTTGGGTTTAACCAAAAAGGGAACAAAAGAAAACAGTCTTTGGTGCAATGGAATGAGCCCTGGTCTTGAGACTGGATTTGAAACAGGTTCTTTTTTTTTTTTTAATCTTGCAATGGTTATCAATTTTTAATGGTTTTCTATATACGATTCTGCTTGCAGTTAACAATGACAAAGTGGTGTGTCAGAAATTTGGTTGAGTAGTGGGACAGGTTCCCCAAAACTGTCCTTTTCTTTCTTTTCTAAAAATTGATTAATTTATTTTTATTTGCATATAGTGCATTATTTGCCCCAGGGGTACAGGTCTGTGAATTATCAGACTTACACTATTCACAGCACCCGCCGTAACACATAACCTCTCCAATGTCCATAACCCAGCCACCCCATCCCTCCCACCCCCAGCAACCCTCCATTTGTTTCCTGAGATTAAAAGTCTCTAATGGATTGTCTCCCTCCCCGGTCCCATCTTGTCTCATTTGGTACCTCCCACCCCCAGCAACCCCTCTCCTTGCCTCTCAAATTCCTCATATCAGGAAGATCATATGATAATTGTCTTTCTCTGATTGACTTATTTTGCTTAACATAATACCCTCTAGTTCCATCCACATCATTGCAAAGGCAAGATTTCGGTTTTTTGACAGTGGCATAGTATTCCATTATATATATATATATATATACCACATCTTCTTTATCCAGTCATCTGTTGATGGACATCTAAGTTCTTTCCATAGTTTGGCTCTTGTGGACATTGCTGCTATAAACATTTGGGTGCACGTGCCCCTTCGGATCACTACATTTCTATCTTTAGGGTAAATACCCAGTAGTGTGATTGCTGGGTCATAGGGTAGCTCTACTTTCAACTTTTTGAGGAACCTCCATGCTGTTTTCCAGAGTGGCTGCACCAGCTTGCGTTCCCACCAACAGTGTAGGAGGGTTCCCCTTTCTCCGCATTCTTGCCAACACCTGTCATTTCCAGACTTGTTAATTTTAGCCATTCTGACTGGTGTGAGGTGATATCTCATTGTGGTTTTGATTTGTGTTTCCCTGATGCCAAGTGATATTGAGCACTTTTTCATGTGTCTGTTGGCCATTTGGACGTCATCTTTGTAGAAATGTCTGTTCATGTCTTCTTCCCATTTATTGATTGGATTATTTGTTCTTCGGGTGTTGAGTTTGATAAGTTCTTTATAGATTTTGGGTACTAGCCCTTTATCTGAAATGTCATTTACCATTATCTTCTATAGTGTCCGTTTTCTCTTGGTTTTGTTGACTGTTTCCTTTGCTGTGCAAAAGCTTTTGATCTTGATGAAGTCCCAATAGTTCAATGTTGCCCTTGCTTCTCTTGCCTTTGGCGATGTTTCTAGGAAGAAGTTGCTGTGGCTGAGGTCAAAGAGGTAGCTGCCTGTGTTCTCCTCAAGGATTTTGATGGATTCCTGTCTCACATTGAGGTCTTTCATCCATTTCATTCTGTCTTCCTCAATTTCTTTCATGAGTATTCTATAGTTTTCTGAGTATGGATTCTTCTTATTCCTAGGTATCTTATGGTTTGGGATACAATTGTAAATGGGATGAACTCCTTAATGTCTCTTTCTTCTGTCTTGCTGTTGGTGTATAGAAATGCAAGTGATTTCTGTGCATTGATTTTATATCCTGCCACTTTACTGAATTCCTGTATGAGTTCTAGCAGTTTTGGGGTGGAATCTTTTGGCTTGGCCACATAAAGTATCATATCATCTGCAAAGAGTGAGGAGTTTGACTTCTTCTTTGCTGATTCAGATGCCTTTTGTTTCTTTTTGTTGTCTGATTGCCGAGGCTAGGACTTCTAGTACTATGTTGATTAGCAGTGGTGATAGTGGACAGCCCTGCTGTGTTCCTGAGCTTAATGGAAAAGCTTTCCGTTTTTCCCCATTGAGAATATTTGCTATGGGTTTTTCATAGATGGCTTTGATGATATTGAGGTATGTACTTTCTATCCCTACATTTTGAAGAGTTTTTATCCAGAAAGAACACTGTAATTTGTCAAATGCTTTTTCAGCATCTATTGAGAGTATCATATGGTTCTCTTAGTTTCTTTTTTTACTGTATTGTATCACAATGATTGATTTGTGGATGTTGAACCAACCTTGCAGCCCAGGAATAAAACCAACTTGGTTGTGGTGAATAATCCTTTTACTGTACTGTTGGATCCTATTGGCTAGTATTTTGGTGGGAATTTTTGCATCCATGTCCATCAAGGATATTGGTCTGTAATTCTCCTTTTTGATGGGATCTTTGTCTGGTTTTGGGATCAAGGTAATGCTGGTCTCATAAAATGAGTTTTGGAAGTTTTCTTTTCATTTCTATTTTTTTGAACAGTTTCTTCTTTAAGTGTTTGGTAGAATTCCCCTGGCAAGCCATCTGGCCTTAGGCTCTTGTTTGTTGGGAGATTTTTGATGACTGCTTCAAACTCCTCACTGGTTATGGGTCTGTTCAGGTTTTCTATTTTTTCCTGGTTCAGTTTTGGTAGTTTATACATCTCTAGGAATGCATCCATTTCTTCCATATTGTCAACTTTGCTGGTGTATAGTTGCTCCTAATATGTTCTAATAATTGTTTGTATTTCTTTGGTGTTGGTTGTGATCGCTCCTCTTTCATTCATGATTTTATTTATTTGGGTCCTTTCTCTTTTCTTTTGGATAAATCTGGCCAAGGGTTTATTAATCTTATTAATTCTTTCAAAGAACCAGCTCCTAAGTGTGTTGACTTGTTCTGCTGTTCTTTTGGTTTCTATTTCATTGATTTCTGCTCTGGTCTTTCTTTCTTTTTTTAATTTCCATGAATTAACATTTATTATTTTGTAAACCATATGTATAAGTCATTCAGATTTTATTCCATATTTACATTCTCTTCTCCTTCTGGGTTTAGGTTTTCTTTGCTGTACTTTCTCCATCTCCTTTAGGTGTAGGTTAGGTTGTGTAGAGACCTTTCTTTTTTCTTGAGAAAGGCTTGTATTGCTATATACTTTCCACTCAGGACCACCTTTGCTCTGTCCCACAGATTTTGAACAGTTGTGTTTTCATTTTCATTTGTTTCCATGAATTTTTTTTTAAATTCTTCCTTAATTTCCTGGTTGACCCATTCATTCTTTAGTGGGATGTTCTTTATCCTCCATATATTTGAGTTCTTTCCAACTTTACTCTTGTGATTGAGTACTAGCTTCAGAGCATTGTGGTCTGAAAATATGCAGGGAATGATCCCAATCATTTGGTACCGGTTGAGACCTGATTTGTGACCCAGGATGTGATCTATTCTGGAGACTGTTCCATGTGCACTAGAGAAGAATGTCTATCCTTTTACTTTGAGATAGAATGTTCTGAATATATCTGTGATGTCCATCTGATACAATGTGTCATTTAAAGCCTTTATTTCCTTGTTGATCTTTTGTTTAGATGATCTGTCCATTTCAGTGAGGGGTGTGTTAAAGTCCCCTACTATTATTGTATTATTGTCAAAGTATTTCTTTGGTTTTTATTATTAATTGTTTTATATAATTTGCTGCTCCCATGTTAGAGGCATAGATATTTAAAATTGTTAGATCTCCTTGTTGGACAGACACTTTAAATATAATATAGTGTCCTCCATCATCTCTTATTATAGTCTTCAGCTTAAAATCTAATTTATCTGATGTAAGGATTGACACCCCAGCTTTCTTTTGATGTCCATTAGCTGGGTAAATTGTTTTCCACCCCTTCACTTTAAATCTGGAGGTGTCTTTGGGTCTAAAATGAGTTTTTTGTAGAAAGCATATTGACAGGGCTTGTTTTTTGTTTGTTTGGTTTTTTGTTTATTTGTTTGTTTTGTTTTGTTTTTTATCCATTTTGATACCATGTCTTTTGATTGGGGTATTTAGCCCATTTACATTCAGGTAACTATTGAAAGATATGAATTTAGTGCCATTGTATTGCCCATAAGGTGTCTATTATTGTATACAGTCTCTGTTCCTTTCTGATCTGTTACTTTTAGACTCTCTCTTTGCTTAGAGGACCCCTTTCACTATTTCCAGTAAGGCTGGTTTGATGTTTGCAAATTCTTGTAATTTTTGTTTGTCCTGGAAACTTTTTATCTCTCCTATTTTCAATGACAGCCTAGTTGGATATGGTATTCTTGGCTGCATAGTTTTCTCATTTAGTGCTCTGAATATATCATGCCAGTCCTTTATGGTCTGCCAGGTCTCTGTGGATAGGTCTGCTGCCAGTCTAAAATTTCTACAGTTGAGTGTTACAGATCTCTTGTCCTGGGCTGCTTTCAGGATTTTCTCTTTGTCACTGAGACTTGTAAGTTTTACTATTAGATGAGAGGGTATGGACCTCTTTTTAGTGATTTTTGAGGGGGGTTCTCTGTGCCTCTTGGATTTTGATGCTTATTCCCTTCACCAAATTAGGGAAATACTCTGCTATAATTTGCTCCAATATACTCCTCCCCCTCTCTCTCTTTCTTCTTCCTCTGGGATCCCAATTATTCTAATATTGTTTTTGCTTTATGGAATCACTTATCTTTCGAATTTTCCCCTTGTGGTCCAGTAGTTGTTTATCTCTCTTTTGCTCAGCTTCTTTATTCTCGATCATCTGGGCTTCTATATCATCAATTCTCTCTTCTGCCTCATTTATCCTAGCAGTAAGAGCTTCCATTTTTATTGTACCTCATTAATAGCTTTTTAAATTTCAACTTGGTTAGATGTTAGCTCTTTTATTTCTCCAGAATGGGATTCTTTATTATCTTCCATGCTTTTTTTGAGCCCAGTTAACATCTTGATAATCATCATTCTGAACTCTAGTTCCGATATTTTATTAATGTCCATATTGATGACATCCCTAGCCATTGGTACTGCCTCTTGTTTTTTTGTTTTTTTTTGTTTGTTTGTTTGTTTGAGGTGAGCTTTTCTGCCTTGTTATTTTATCCAGATAAGAAGATGAATGAGAACAAAATACTGAAAGTGTAGCAATGACCCTAGAAAAATATACTAACCAGGGTGGAAGAGACCCAAAAACAGAGGGAGAAGAAAGGAGAACAAGACAAAGAAAAAAACAAAGACTATATACATTTATTAGTTGGGTGAATAGAACAGAGCCACACACTTTCGTTGTATTTTTGTCTGTATTTTTGGGTGTAGTTTGGTCTGTTAGAAGAAACTGCCTCCCACAATTTTAAAGAAAGAAAGAAAGAATATATATATATATATATATATATAATATATATATATATACACACACAAAAAATAGGATTAAATACAATGAAAGGATGGAATATGACATAGAGATGAAAATTTTAAAAGATTCTAAAAAAGGAGTTGATAAGAAGTTGGTTGAAAAAAGAAAAATAAGAGGAAAGATTATGATCAGGCTGGAGACTAGAACAAAGCCACGAGCTAGTTTTAGGGTATATTTTGATCTGTTAGAAGAAACTGTGTCCCAAAATTGTAAGGAAAGAAAAACCTATATGTATACAAAAAGTAAGGTTAAATACAATGAAGGGATAGAATATGACTATAACAATGAAAATTTTAAAAGATTTTTAAAAAGATATTGATAGGATGAAATAGTTTAAAAAGTTAAAGTAGGAAAGAAGAAAAGCTAAAAAAATAGAACAAGAAAAAACAAAATTAAAAAAAATTAACTTTGCAAGACTAGAGGATCCATTGGGGGGTGGGGGAAGCCATGAATTCTATGCATTGCTTTCCCCTAGCTCTGGAGTTCCGCAGTTCTCATTGATTGGTGAACTTGGTCTTGGCTGGATATTCTTGCTGATCTTCTAGGGGAGGGGCCTGTTGCAGGGATTCTCAAATGTCTTTGCCCAAGGCAGAATTGCACCGCCCTTACCAGGGGCCAGGCTAAGTAATCTGCTCAGGTTCACCTTCAGTAGCTTTTGTTCCCTGTGGAGGATGGGAATGAAAATGGCAGCCTCCTAATCTCTGGCGTGGAGGAGCCAAGAGCTTGGGGCCCCACTCCTCAGTGCACCCTCAGAGAAAAGCAGTCAATCCCTCCCATCACCCTGGTCTCTGGCTGCACTCCATGCTCACCTGCTCTGTGACCAAGCATTTCTATCTCTGGTGCACAGCCCTTTTTAGAGTCTCCAAACCCAGAAGATTCCTGCAGTGTGCTCCTGATCTGCTCCTCCCAGAGGAGGAAGGTGAGTCTCTCTGGATCTGCTGCTTGTGGGGTCCCTACTCAAAGAACAGTGGCCTATGACTTAGATCACAGTTTAAAGTAACCCCAAGCTGAGAGCCCACTGCTCTGTCTCTGTAGTTGACTTCCCCCGTTCCAATACCTGGGAGCTCTGCCACACTCAGATACCCCAAGTCTTTCTGTCACCCCGCAGGTACTGAGACCACAGTTTCCCTGTGAGGGCTCCACCCTCTGCTTAGCCTCTTGAGCAAAGTCCCTCAGTAGCAGACTTCAAAAAATTCCGATTTTGGGGCACCTGGGTGACTCAGTGGGTTAAGCCTCTGCCTTCGGCTCAGGTCATGATCCCAGGGTCCTGGGATTGAGCCCCACATCGGGCTCTCTGCTCAGTGGGAGGCCTGCTCCCCCCCCCCACCTGCCTCTCTGACTACTTGTGATCTTTCAGGTAAATAAATAAAATCTTAAACAAAATTTTTTCGATTTTGTGCTCCGCTGCTCCACCGCTTGCTGGGAGCTGTCCCCTCCCACTATGGTCTATCTTCCCATTGCTTCAGATTCACTTCTTCACAGGTCCTACCTTCCAGAAAGTGTTCTCCTTTCTGTTCCTAGAATTGCTGCTCTTCATCTCTTCGACCTCCTGTTGAGTTTGTAGGTGTTCAGAATGGTTTGATAACTATCTAGCTGAACTCCTGGGACCCGATGATATTTAAGTCTCCTACTTCTCTGGCATCTTGCTCCTCCCCATGAAGCAGGTTCTTTAACCTCTCTACTTGTTCATCTGTAAAATGGGTGTCATGGTCTCCATCTCCAAATGTTGTGATGAAGACAAAGGGAGAAGAGGTTTCAGAATCCATAAAATACTCTGTGGCATGATCTCATTCTACAAAGGCTGCTGCTGCAGGTGCCCTGGCTCAGGGCCAGAATGGTACCAGTGCCTGTGGGGTATTGTCTCTCTCTGTATTTACAGTAAGCCTGAAAGGTTGTCACCCTTTTCTACAGTTGAGGAAGGCAGAAGTTAGTGAACTTGCCTGGGGTTCATGGCTATGAGGTTCTGGTGCGAAATCTGAAGGTGGGGTTTCCCGATGATATTCTCACCTGTAGGGGAGGGTGTGTGCCTCTCTGCTTTCGCAGTGACCATATAATGAATGGGACATGCCCATAGGCCATAGCAACAGTGGCCCACATTCATGACACAGCCCCCTCATCTGTGTGGCTACATGCCCACCCCCTGCCCTCCCTCTAGTGCCCACCACCTGGCAATGGCATGGGCCCTGGGCTCACTCCTTGTCCAGCCCTGAGCCAAGGCAGCACTGGGCTTGACTTGCAAAAGTCCTTCTTCCTTCTAGAATCATGCTCCTGGCTTGGTTAGACTTCTCATGGGATCAGAACTCAGAGTAACTCTGATAGCCGGCAGGAAGTCTCATCCAGTCCCTGGAAACCAGCTAGCCCCTCTGTGGTCCACACTTCCCAAGAAAAGAATGCAAACCTTCCTCACATCTATCCCAGGAGTGGAAGAACTCTTTGTCCCAGTGACTTCAGTCATTCCTAAAGTACCCATGAAATCTACTTCTTCTAAAGGGACTTAGTAGGAAGAGACTCTCATCCCCATTTCTGTGCAAGGACATTGGGAAGCCACCTCCGTCCTTTTCTCTAAGTGCAACAACCCTGTCCTCTTGTCTGTGGGGCTTATGGGGCCTGGTTCTCAAAGAGCAGAACTAGTGAATTAACACAAAAGCCACTTTAAGCTTTCTGCACCCAGAGTCCCTCTCCTAACCCTGTCTACTCCTGATCTACTGTCCATCCTTACCACCTGCCTGCCTGAGCGACATCAAAAACTTCCCTAAGCTTCAACCACCTCTTCTGTAAAATAAGGATATTCACATATGGCAGGAAGGTGGGAGGACTGGGGAGACGGTGGGCAAAGTGCCTGCCACAGTGCCTAGCTCTAGGCGAGCTTATAGTTAGGAGATCCCGTCATTGTCATGTTCATCTATGTCACCAGTGATGGAGATGGGTTTTTCTGTAACTGTCCACCTTCTATTGATTCTAGATGGTTCTTCATCTGCATTTGCAGACCCCCAAATTCCTGGAAAGTCTGGACATTCTAAAATCTGAACTGGAAATGGATCGGCCATTCCCTTTCCAGAGCCCATGAGCATGGAAGAACAAAGCCACCGGCTGGTCCCCATGCTCCAGGACTGTGTGGGAGGTGTGATTCTTGATTGATTGTCTTCTGTGGGAAAGGGAAGATGCTGGGCAGGAGGCAGACAGAGAGAGAGACAGAAAGATTTGCCCCTGAACATGTGAATGATTTGGACTCAAATCCAGTGGGACTCAAAAGCCCAAGCCATTTGATCCCTCCCTGGCCCTTCTGGCCTGTGCAATCTGCCCATCTAACCAGGGGTCTCAAGTCCATTTCAGGTTAGAGAGGCGATGACTCTCCCCATCCTCTTCTTCTCCACCACCTTTTTCTTCATGTTTTGTGAAAGTACAATTATATAATTAACATACAGTAAACTTCACACATTTAAGGTGTTCAGTTTGGTAAGTCCTGACCTGTGTAACACCCAAGGGCCCTCTCCTGGCCCATCAGGTGGCAGGCTTGGTACTGGTCTGGTGTTTGTCCTCTTGGAGCTGTCCTCATGGAGCCTGAGGTCCTGGAGGGAGCTCATGAAGGGCTAAGGCCTGGCCAGGACTCTTTGCGAGCAGTTTCTAGGAATGCTCCAGAAGCAACCATATTTTTGCCCTATATTCATTTTTCTAAGGTTTCTGAGGGAAACCACTCTCAAAATGGAAGCCAAAAGTCAGGGGTCAAGAAGAGACAAAAGCAGAAACCAAGAGAAGGCCAACAAGAAAGCAAGCAAGTGGACATAATGTGGATTCAATTAAACTCGAGCTTTAGTTTTGGTCAAATTGTAAGTTAATTCCTGCCTCCTAGACTATTTAATTAAAGGCAAGTCCCACAGGCTGCCTGTTGTCTTAACTGTTTTTCTTCTCTGGTGGAGACCCTGGGACTATGCAGAGGGAGCAGGGAGCAATAACCAGTGATTGGATTCTCCTGGGGGAAAGGAGGGAGAAAATGAATGATAAACATCTTGTCTTCAGAACATCATAAATTTTTCAATACCAGCCCCCAAAAAGCATTAGATTTTCATCCTTAATTTGAATGCAGGCTACTTGGTAATAGCACACGCTAGTTTACATCCCCCACATGTGTGTTTTATTTTCTTTATGGGGTCAAGAAGGAAAAAGGAAGACAGACCTATCCCTCATTCTGTTTGTGTCTGCACAGTGTTACTGCCGAGCTGACTTCCTTTGATTCCGTCACAATCTCCCCTCTTTTTGCTCCTCACCAGGGAGGGCCACGGGTCTGGTGTTTCCTGCTCACCTCTGTGACGTCTCAGTGACAGTTTGCGTGTCTCTTCTGTTGTTTGTCCTCCAGCAGCTGGAGGCCTGGAAGGCAGGTCACCAAACCAGGACGTCCAGGAACAGGCTCATGGGCTGATGCCCATCCGGCTTCCCTGGGACTTGGGGACCGGGACAAGTGGCCACAACATTGGAGATTGCACTACTTCGCTTTAGGTTGTTTGTATTATCCTGTTAGGAATGAGCAGCTACTGAAAACCCCAAATGGTAGAAGTTCTGATCCCAAATGGCAGGGACTTACCAGTCCAGGTGCATCCAGGTTGGGCAGTCTATTGGGCGATTTTGCAAAAGCAGCCCTCCTGGTCAGCAACCACGGTGAGCTATGGGGGCCAGCCAGTCAGGCCCTCTGTCCTGGCCTCTCTGGAAGGAGCTGGGCCAGCCCCTCGACTGGGACTCTGGGACTCCCCAACCACCAGAGCCTTGGCCCACTCCATTCCTTCGTGGATGATTCTTTGCGCCACGGCCCCGCACCACGATGTACTCTCTTCATCATGTTTGCCATAACCACATACCTCCTGTCGTCTGCTATCTGCTCCATCCTGTTTCCTTCAATGGACTCAGTTTTACTTCCATTAATTAGTTTATAAGGAAATTTCTTAGTGCAATACTAAATGGGAAAAATAGTATCATTCGTGAGACATAGAAGATAACCACACTACGGGAGCCTGGGTGACTCAGTGGTTTAAGCATCCGACTTTTGATTTCAGCTCAGGGCATGATTGCAGGGTCGTGAGATCAAGCCCCGTGTTGGGCTTTGCCCTGGACATGGCACCTGTTTCAGTGTCTCTCTCCCTCTGCCCCTCCCTGTCCCTGGTCACAAGTTCACTCACTCTCTAAAGAAAAAGAAACGGAAGAAGAAATAGAAGAAGAGGAAGAGGAAGGAGAAGGGGAAGACCATACTAATGCAATGAAAACAAAACAGGGTCATCCAAATTTAGCTATTGCCTGTGGATGTCTGTAAGACTGAGCCTGCTCTCTATTCCAAAGGGAAGATCAGCCAGCAGGGAAGGGACACTGGGGGCCCATGGGTGTGAGACAGAAGTGCTCTCTGGCATCACCAGGTGGAATGGAAGGGAATGGAGAAGGGAACTCTTTCTCACCGGGAACTCAGGTTACAGGCGGGCAGCTGGTCTCTCTGGATGGCTAGTGCTGGGACACTGTCTGTGGGTCATCCTCCTAGGTCTTCCTGTCCTCCTCAGATCATGGCAGTGTGGCTTCTGTCCCTTCCCGCCACCAAGACCTCTGTGTCATCCAGTTCTGTGGCCTCATCATGGTCCTCATCGTACTGTACCTCCTCACAGCATTCAACTCCTCTTTCCCCTAGAAACACCTTTTCTTGGTTCTCCTTGTTTCCCTGCCTTCCAGAGTGTTCCTCCCATTCACATACACTTGGAATTCTTCTCTTTTCCCTTCATCTGTGTGCTGGTGCAGCAAAAGATTCAGAGCCAGTTAGAAACCTCTAGTCGCAAGAGACTCCCTGAGCTCTGTCCTTGGATGTCACCTGTAGGTCTGTGCTCCAGAAGACAAGCTGGATCAGACACAGAAGAAGTGGTGTCACTTTGTTGGGATCTGCTCCCTGATGTCAATCAGTGGCGTTTCCGCTCAGACAAGTAGGAAAGCCCAAACCCACGTCCTATGCCTTTCAGGGTGGGAGATTTGCAGAAGTAAATCTCCCCAAGGCCCCCTGTGAAGGGACACGGAAGTGACTGTCAGACCACAGACAGACGGTCCCATGGTGCTGTGCCCTGACCCCCCTGCATCCCCTCACCACTGTCCCATGAGGGAGCCTCATCCCTCTTGGTGTGAAGACAGCAGGCTCCAGTCACCCCACATGACTCTGCAAGCCTGGCTGTGTCACTATGGTACACATAGGTGAGCTCAACACCGAGGTCCTGTTGTCACACCTACTAAAATGTGAACACCTGAGATTAGCTTACGATGCTAAGGATTCGCTGAACTCCATTGTTCCTAGGCCAGCGGGTTCTTGGGTGAGGCTCTCCTTGGCCCATGGGGCTCAGGCTTCCCTCAGAAAAGAGAAGAGCAAAGGCCAGGCTTGGAGACACAACTCTCCTCTTTGAAATTGAGACTTGTTAAAAAGCAAAAACCAAAAAGATGATGCCTTCTCCCACCAGATGTGGGTCAACCACAGGCAGAGAGCCGGTGTGGGGGGTCAGGTGGCACCAGGGAATGTCGGCATCTGGACATCTAGCAGACAGCTCTAGGGCCCTGTAGAAGGGCCTTTGCGGCCACCCCCGCCCTCCGTGCGCTCACCTCTGCCTTGGCAGTGTGTGCCCTCAGTTAACCCCAGAGAGACTCCAGGGCACCCAGCGCCACCCTTAGATCCTGAGGCTTGACTGTGTCCCCCTGGCACATGGACAGGGGAGGGAAGACACACCGTGGGACAGCCTGATTTACCCTGGTAAGACTTGAACGAAGCAGCCCTTGGACACAAAACACAGTCATGGTTCCTTGGATCTGTTTCAATCTATCGTGTCACCCTCTGTTCTTGGAGATGTTACAAAGCTGTTGTGGACAGGGTCCAGAGTCTAGTTTTACTAGTTTGTTGCTTAGAAATGCAACTGTGTGTTGGCTCAGCTAATGCTCAAATCTTTGGAGGAGTTTTGGGGAAAAAAAGATTAAAGCGACTATAAAACCACAAACTATGTTAAAAATGTATTATGGACTTTAATTTGTGGGTTGTCCCTCTTCTTCTTCTTTTTTTTTTTTTCCTTTTCCTTTCTTTTCTTTTCTTGTTCTGCTCATACAGCTTGAGGCAATGGTTTCCAGAAGAGTCTCTTGTTTGTGTTTAAAGCTGCTTTGTAGAAATACTCCATTTTCAAAGGTTCTGTGGGTCATAAAACAATTAGTGTTCATCCTGCCTGGGCCCCCAGAGGCTGGCTCCCTGGGTGATCCAGGCAGGGCCTGAGGCTGGACTGGGGGCTGGCAGACTCGGGCCTGGGTGGGGATAGGTCTGTGAGCGTCAGCCAGGAGGCTGAAAACCTATAGAGCCCCAAATCCTCACGCATCCCTCACCTGCCTCCCTAACTTGCAGTTAGAGAAACTGAGTCTTAGGGGCTTACTGACAGCCTTGTTTCATCCTAAAGAGTTGACACTTCACTGTGGCCTTCAGGCACAAACTTCATCAACTACCTGCCCCTTCTGAGTCTCCAGGTGCTTCTTAGCATGCACTGGACTGTTGTGACGGTAGACAAGGCCGGGGGTCTCCGTCGTCTGCTGTGGTGACAACATCTCATGTTTTTTGATGTCTCATCCTCTGTGTCTTGTGGGTGGCGAGACCACTGTTGCCCATCTTCCCTGGAATACGTCGTGCTCTATGCACAGAGGGTAACCTCTACCAAGCCAGACACCAACCTGTGCAGCACCTCTCTTTGCCCTAAAGGTAAGCATACTCAGTACATAATCTGGATTGAATTAAAAGTCCCGGACTCTGTGTTCTGGCTTCAGACATCTGTGCCTGGAGGAGGAATGTATGAAGAGCGGCCAAGTGCCTGGGATAAATGTGCTCGTCACAAACTTGCCATTTTAGTCTTAATTAGAAACTCATATAGTCGGGGGCAACACAAAGCCTTTCAAGCCTGCATCCTGTGGTCCAGGTTCTGCCATCTGTCAGGCCTCACACTCGGGTAAGGGGATCTTCAGCACTTCTTTCCAGCCACATGTGGACCCCAGAGGTATAAAGTCCTCGTGACCCTTCAAGTTCAGCTCAACTTCCAACCTCAACCTGGCTTGGAATTCAAAACAAGTTCTGTCCTGAGCATGAAGATTGGAAAACCCTCCACACAAGAGAGGGTCCAAGAGTTCAGAGTCGGGAAGCTTCTCCTAGATACAATGCAATATGTTTAAAAGCTTAGCACTGGGCTGGGAGTCAGCACTCCTGAGTTCTAGGCCTGCCTCCCACCTGTAGTAGTTTGCTAAGGCTGCTCTAACCGAGTAGCACAAGTCAAGCAGCCAACGTAACAGCAATGGATTGTCTCACAGGTCTGGAGGCTACAGTCCAACATGGCGGTGTGGGCAGGGTTTTATGGGCTGTGAGAGAGACTCTGGCTCAGGCCTCTCCTCCAGCTTTGGGTGGTTTGCTGGCAATCTTTGGCCAATCCTTGGCAAGAATCCTTGGCTTCTGGAAGCATTATCCCAATCTCTATCCTTTCATACTTAACCTGGTGTTTTCTCTGTGTGCATGTCTGTGTTTAAATGCCCCTCCCCTTTCTTTTAAGATGTTATTTTTAGGTAATCTCTGTACCCAATGTGGAGTTCAAATTCACAACCCAGTCACGTGCCCCACCAACTGATCCAACCAGGTGCTCCCAATTTCCCCTTTTAATAAGAACATCAGCCACATTGGACCAGGGCCCAACTGAATAACCTCATCTCCACTTAATCAATTATATCTACAATGACCTTATTTCTGAATAAGGCCATGTCCTGTGGAACCAGGGGTTAGGAATTCAATATACGAATTTGGGTGAGGAGACACAATTCAGTGTAACATCACCGTGCCTTTTGGACCTTAGGTGAGTGGATGAACCTTATTTTCTACATCTGTGACATTGCTAATCTCTAAGATTCTTTTCATATTTAAGCTCAGTGATTGTAAGCATCTATCAAATATGATGGCCTATTTCCTTTCTTTTGTTAACAGTTTTCAAGTAATTCTTTTCAAAACACTTTATATACACTTTAAGAAATGTGTCACTTTCTGCCTTTGACCATAGTTATTTGCATGATATTAAATATTTTATTTTAAATGATATTAAATATTTTTAATGATCTGTATGTCAAGGCCGTAACCAATCAAAAGGCCACGAGGCATAATAGTTGCACATACTGGAGTATACTGGTGTGTACAGGTGTGTAATGACTGAACAGCCCTGGGCCTTCCTGTATGTGCCTTCACTCTCCTATTAAATTAAATATTCTTCTTCCAATTATTTTTTTCTGATTTTAAAATAAACTTATAATCATTATTAAAAATTTTAAGGGATAAAATTTTTGAAACCTAAGTAACCCTTCTTAGTGATACACTGTAGTATTAAAACAGGTTTTTGTGAGTATTCTCCTTTTTTCATATTTTATCCTAGATACTTTCCTGTACCTTAAATATGTTTTGAAAACATGATTTTTATTTTTGCAAAATATTCTGCTCTGTGGATGTGCTATTACCTTATAAATCACCCTGTCTCTAACATAATGATGTTAAGTTACAGTAATATGTAATCTTGGTGCGTGTCCTAATTGCTTCCTTAGGTGAAACTCCTTAGTATGGAATTCCTTAGTGTGGAATTACTAAACCAAAGGTGATACATATTTTAAATGTGTTTTGTTAAACTGCGCCCCAGAACAGTGGTGACTGGCTATTCTCAGCAACAGCATCTGAAATTACCTACGTTTCCTATAGGGATGTTCATTCTTTTCTTATTGATCTGTAAGAGCTCTCATTATGCTTAAGATATTAGATCTCTTTCTACCACACATATTTAGAGTATGGACTTGAAACTTCTTAACGTCAAGATCTATACCTTATTAAATCTGAATCTCATAATATTGAGTTCTGTGACTTGTGCACAGTATGATTCAATCAATATCCAAAGGACATAAAGGAATGATATCTGCCATTATGAGGCATCTATTATAGGCTAAGGAATATAAACAAATACAAAAGCCAAAATGAAATAAATGCTATAATGGAGGCACCAGATAACTACTGGGGGATCAAAGAAGAAGATGTGATCAGTTCCAATCAGGAGAACCAGGAGGCCCAATTTCATTTAGATTTTGAGTGTGAGTTCTTTACCAGAGAAGACATTCTAGGCTGAAGGATCAGCATAAATGCAACACATGGCATGAAAATGGCTGGCCTGTTTAAGAAAAGGATGCTTTTACTGCTTCCCAATGCTAAGAGTGCCCTGAAGGCTATAGGGCTTTATATGGACAACAGAGCCAAATGGAAAACTTGTGACTCTTTCTTGTGTTTAGGGAAGATGGTGCCAGTAGCCATGTGAGTGAGAGATGGGAGAAGAGAGAGACTGCTAAGTTGCTTTTTTTATTTTTAAAGATTTTATTTATTTATTTATTTGAGGAAGAGACAGGGAGCAAGAGAGAAAGAGCATGAGAGAGGGGAGGGGCAGAGGGACAGGGAGAAGCAGGACCCCCACTGAGCAGGGAGCCCCATGGAGGGCTCAACCCCAGGACACTGAGATCATGACCTGAAGTGACGACAGATGCTTAACCGATTGAGCCACCCAGGGGTCCCTGCTAACTTGCTTTAAAAGAGGGTTTGTGGGACTCTAGCCAGGATGTTGAAACAGTAGGCTCCTGAATTCCCCTCCTCCCATGGATGCATCAAATTTACAGCTACACACGAAGCAATTCACTCTGAGAGAGATCCAGAAACTAGTTGAGTGACTCCTACATATTGGGCAATTGAGAAAATACCCATATTAAAATGAGCAGAAAGTGGGGTTTTCCTTGGACAGGGCTTTTTCCTACTGTATACTTTATAAGCTACTGCCAGGAAGTCCCAAGTAGCATGCATCTAGGTGTTTACTGTGATCATCCCTGGAGCCTGACAGACCCAATAAGCACTTCCCATGCCTTCTTTTTCTGCCTCACTTCAAAATAAAACCAAGTCAGCAATATCTCCCTGGAAAGAGTTTGTCCATACATATAGCTCCCCCAACTTTTATGGCTACTATCCAAAGGATGGGCCTCCAAATCACCTAGTTTGACAGGTGACTTACTTACATTCATGAGTCCCACAGGATTATAGAAAACAAAGAAGCGGTTGCTATTGTTGTTGTTTTTTAAAGATTTTATTTGTTTATTTCTCAGAAAGAGGGAGAGCGAGTGAGCACAAGCAGGGGTGGCAGGCAGAGGGAGAAGCAGGCTCCCTCCTGAGCAAGGAGCCTGATGCGGGACTTGATCCCAGGGCCCTGGGATCATGACCTGAGCTGAAGACTGACACTTAACTGACTGAGCCACCCAGGTGTCTCCAGAGAAGCAGTTTTTAAATGGACACAGGAATACCCCCTCTGGCTACACACCTAGGCTCAGCACAGAAGGTGTAGGCAAAAAATGTCCATCTTGCAGTATCTTCCTGAAATGGGTTTGAATTCACAGTTTTGCAGCTGTTACCTGAGAGTCCGGTCTGTAATCATCTTGCCTCTAGGTTGGATGACTGTGATCCTCCCCTTGGGGTCACTGACAAGTCTTGGTACACTCTCAACTACTAGAAGCAAATAGGAACAAAGTCAGCAACCTGAACAATCACAAAGATTTGATAGGCAATCAGGAGCTCAAGCCAAGTGGACTGATAAGATTCTTTTCCTACGTGAGACCAGTCTGTCAAGGCTGGGATAGAAGACTGTTTTATCTACTGCACAGAAACAAACACAGGGAGTCAAGGAAAATGAAGAAATGGGGGAATACATTTCAAAAAAAATGACATGATAAATGTTCAGAAACTGATTTTAAAGAAATGAAGATAAGTGATTAACCTCAAAGACAAGGCAGTGGAACTCATCAAATCAGAGGACAAAAGAAACAAGAGTGAAAAAGAATAAAGAGACCTTAAGGACTTACACAGCACTGTGAAACAGACAAATACAAACATTACAGAGGAAGGAAATGAGAGATAGAAAGGCACAGACAGGTTATTTAAATATAGTAATGGCTGGGGTGCCTAGGTGGCTCAGTTGTTTAAGCATCTGGCTTTTGATTTCAGCTTAGGTTATGATCTCATGGTTGTGAAATCAAGCCCCGCCGTGGGCTTTAAGCTCGGCATAGTGTCTGCTTGAGATTCTCTCTCTCCCTCTTTCTCTGCCCCTCCCCCTAAACTCTCTCTCTCTCAAGATGAATAAATAAAATCTTAAAAAAAAAAAATTCCCCCTGGTCTGGGGGAAGAAACAAACATCCAGATCCAGAAACCCTAGAGATTTTCAAATAAAAGGAATTCAAAGAGAGGCATATCAAGACACATTATAATTAAACTGTCAAAAGTTAAAGACAAAGAATCTTAAAAGCAGCAAAAGAAAAGCAACTTGTTACATACGAGGGGAAACCCTGTAAAGAATATCAATGGATTTTTTTTTTTTAGCAGATATCTTCAGGCCAGAGGAAGTGGGATGATATATTCAAAGTTTTGAAAGGAAAAAAAAAAAGCATGCCAGCCAAGAATCCTTTATCTAACAAAGTTTTTCTTTACAACTGAAGGAGAGATAAAGAGCTTCCCAAACAAAAACTGAAGGAGTTCATCACCACTAGATTGGCCTAAAGAAATGCTAAAGGAAGTTCTTCAATATGAATTAAAAACACTTATTGGTAACATAAAAATATATCAAAGTATAAAACTGGTAAATTCAGAATACTCTAATATTATAATAGAGATGGATAAATCACTTATAACTCTAGCATAAAGATTAAAAGACAAAAGAATTAAAAGTAACTCTAACTACAATAATTTATTAATGGATATACAATATAAAGGTGTAAATCATGACACCAAAAACACAAAATGTGGGTGGGGAGTATATAAAAATGTAAAGCTTTATACATATATGTATATGTATTTGTAGCTAACTTATTATCAACTTAAAATATACTGTTATAAATATAAGATGATACATGTAAGCCTTCTGGTGAGAAAAAAGCAAAAAATTGTAGTAACTATTGTTGAAGAGATAAAGCGATAAGAATCAAAGCACACACTACAGAAAATCAGATTCACTTTAGCTTTAAGGACAATATAGACTCAAAATAATAGATGGGGAAAAAAATCCCATGCAAAAGAAACAAAAGAAAGCAGGGGTAGTTGTATTTATGGCCAACAAAATACACCACAAACTAAACACTGTAACAAGAGGCAAAGAAGGGGTCCCTGGATGAATCAGATGGTTAGGTGTCTGCCTTTGGCTGGTTATGATCTCCAGGTCCTGGGATCAAGCCCATGTCAGGCTCCCAGCTCGGCAGGGAGTCTTCTCCTTCTCCCTCTGCCTCTCCCCCTACTTCCACTATCTCTCTCTCTCTCTCCCAAATGAATAAATTTAAAAAATTAAAATAAAAGAAGCAAAGAAAATCATTAAATAATGATAAAGTGGTCGATTCATTTGGTGGATATAGCATTTGTACTATTTATGCACCCAACATCAGAGCACCTACACATAGAAAGAAAATATTAACAGAGCTGAAGGGAGAAATGGGCAGCAATACACTAATAGTAGGGAACTTCAGTACCCCACTTTCAACAATGGATAGATGATCCAGACAAAAAATCAATAAAGAAAAATTGGACTTAAACTACACATTAGGCCAGATATACTTACAGATTTATCAGACATTCCATCCAATAGCAGGAGAATACATATTCTTTTCAAGTGCACGTGGGACGTTCTCCAAGGCAGATCAGATGTTAGGCCACAAAACAAGTCTTAATAAACTTAAGAGGACTGAAATCTCATCAATATCCTTTCTGAGCACAATGGTAGGATACCAGAGATCAGTTAAGAGAGAAAACTGGAAAATTTGCAAATATGTGGAGATTAAACAACACACTCCTGAATAACCACTATATGAAAGAAGAAATAAAAATAAAATAAAATAAAATCTTGAGACAAATGAAAAATGGAAATATGAGACATCAAAACTTACTGTATGCAGCCAAAACAAGTTTAAGAGGGAAGTTTATAATAATAAATACATTAAGAAAAAAAGAGATATTTTAAATAAACAACCCAACTTTACACAGCAAGGGACTAGAAATACAAGAACAAACCAAGCCTAAATTAGTAGGAGGAAGGAAATAACAAATATCAGAATAGAGATAAATGAAATAGACACTAGAAAGACAATAGAAGAGATCAGTGGAACTAAGTTCTGGAAAGATAAACAACATTCACAAGCCTCGAGCTAGACTAAGAAAAAAAGAAGTCTCAAATCAGAAATGAAAGAGAAGGCATTACAAATGATAACACAGAAATACTAAGTATAAAAGAAATTACAATGAACAATCACATGCCAACTAATTAGATAACTTAGAAGAAATGGATAAATTCTTAGAAACAACTTACCAAGACTGAAACATGAAGACTGAATATCTGAATGGACCAAATTGCTAAGAAGACTGAATCAGTAATCAAGACCTGCCAACAACATCCAGGACCAGATGACTTCACTAGTGAATTCTACCAAACTTGTAAAGAAGAATTATTCCCAATCCTTTTCAAATGCTTCCAAAAAACTGAAGAGGAGGAAGCACTTCCAAACTCATTTAACAAGGCCAGCATTATCCTGATATCAAAACCAAACAAGGACACTACAAGAAAAGAAAATTATAGGCCAATACCCCTGATGAGCATAGATACAAAAATCCTCAACAAAGTATTAGCAAAGAACATTCAATAGTATATTGAAAGGATGAAACACCATGATCAAGTGGGATTTATTTCAGGGATGCAAGGATGATACAACATCCACAAATCAATGAATTTGATGCACCACATTAACAAAATAAAACTCGTATGTGCAGCCCAGCATGTGCAGAAAAAGCTTTTGATAGAACTCAACACACTTTCATAATAAAAGCTCTCAGCAAATTGAGTATAGAAGGAACATACCTTAACATTTCAAGCCCACATTAACATCATACTCATGGGTGAAAAACTAAAAGCTTTTCCTCTAAGGTCAGGAACAAGACAAGGATGCTGAATTCTTGCCACTTTTATTCAACATAGTATGAAAGTCCTGGCCAGAGCCATTAGGCAAGAAAAAGAAATAAAAGTCATCCAAATTATAAAGGAATGAATAAAATTATCTCTGTTTGCAGAGGACATAATATAACATATAGAAAACCCTAAAGACTTCACCAAAAAAACCTGTTAGAACTAGTAAATCCAGTAAAGTTACAGTATAAAAAATCAATATAGAAAAATCAGTTACATTTCTATATATTAATAACATATTATCAGATATATATTAAGAAAAAAATCCCATTTATAATTGCATCAAAAGAATAAAATCCTTAGAAATAAATTTAACCAAAGAGGTGGAAGATCTGTACAATAAAAGCCATTGAACCTCGATCCAAGAAATTGAAGAAGACACAAATACATAGAAAGATAATCTGTCCATTGATTGGAAGAATTAACACTATTAAAATAGTCACAGTACACAAGATGATCTACAAATTCTGTAATATCCCTATCAAATTCCAGTGGCATTTTTCATAAAAATATGAGAGACAATCCTAAAATTCCTGTGAGAAACAACAAAGGACCTATATAGCCAAAGAAATCTTGAGAAGGAAGAACAATGTGAAAGGCATCATGCTTCCTGATTTCAAACTATATTACAAATCTACAGTGATCAAAACAGTATGGTATCAACATAAAAATAGACAATAAATCAGTAGAACAGAATAGAAAGCCCAGAAATACACCCATGCATATATGATCAATTAATTTTCAACAATAGAGCCAAGAATATATAATGGGGAAAAAAGATAGTTTCTTCAGTAATGGTGTTAGGAAAACTGGATATCCATAAGCTTAAGAAGGAAGTTGGACCCCTGTCTTAACCATATAAAAAAATCAACTCAAAATGGTTAAATGATTTGAATGTAAGACATGAAACTATGAAACTCCTAGAAGAAAATATAGGGTTGAAGTTCCTTAACATTGGTCTTGGCAATGATTTTTTGAATTTTACACCAAAAGCAAAGGTAATAAGAGCAAAAATAAACGAGTGTGACTAAGCCAAACTAAACTAAACTAAACTTCTGAATAGCTAAGGAAATCATCAGTGACAGAAAAGGCAAACTACAGAATGGGGGAAAGTATTTGCAAGCCATATATATATATATATATATATATATATATATATATATATATATATATTTAAAGATTTTATTTATTTATTTGACAGAGAGAGATGGAACACAAGCAGGAGGAGGGGCAAAGCTTCCTGCCCAAGCAGGGAGCCTGATGCAGGGCTCGATCCCAGGACTATGGGAACATGACCTGAGCCAAAGGCAGACCTTAACAACTGAGCCACCTAGGAACCCCAACAAGTCATATATTTGGTAAAGGTTAAATATCCAAAATATACAATGAACTCATATAACTCAATAGCAAAAAAAAAAAAACACAAAACACCAAACAAACAAAAAACCCAAATAATCCAATGTAAAAATGGGCAGAGGATCTGAATAGACATTTTTCCAGAGAAGACATACAAATGGCCAACAGGTACATGAAAAGTTGCTCAACAATACTCATCATCAGGAAAATGCAAATTGAAACTACAATGAGATATTACCTCACAGCTGCTAGGATGGCTGTTATCCCAGGAGATGACAAATGCTGGCAAGGATATGAAAAAATGGGAACCACGGTACTTTGTTGGTGGAAATGTAAGCCGGTATAGCCACTATGAAAACAGTATGGAGGTTCCTGAAGAAGTTAAAAATAGAACTAACATATGATTCAGCAACCTACATTCTGAGTATACACATCCAAAGGAAAGACATCATTATCTTAAAGAGGTATCTTCACTCCCATGTTCATTGAAGTATTTTTCACAGTAGCCAATGTATCGAAACAACCCAAGTGTTCGTTGGTGGATGCATGGAGAAAGAAAATATTATATCTATAATAGAATGTCATTGCACCTTGAGAAAGAAAGAAATCCTGCCACTTGTGACAACACAGATGAACCTGGAGGACATTGTACTAAGTGAAATAAGCCAGACAGAAAAAGACAAATACTACGTGGTATCACCTAGATGTAGAATCTAAAAAACAAAACAAAACAACAACAAAAAAAAAACCCAACCAACCAAACAAACAAACATTAAACTCATAGAAACAGAGAATGGCATGGTGGTAGCCAGGGAGGGGAATAGGGAGAGATGGGTTAAAGGATATGAATTTTCAGTTATAAGGGCAATGCGGTCTGGGAATCTAATGTATAACAGGGTGACTACAGTTGATAATGCAGGCGATGTTGTTGAAATTGCTAAGAAAGTAGAACCTAAGTGTCCTCACCAAAACTGGATCATCTGTGAGGTGATGGATGTGTTAATTAACCAGATAGGGGAAGTCCTCTCATAATGTATATATGTATATCCAATCACCACATTGTGCCCTTCAGATAAATGCATTTTTTATCTGTCAATTTTACCTCAGTAGAGCTGAAAAAAAAAAAAATCGAAAGAAGCTTCGTGACATCCAGGGCTTGCCTCAGTCACCTGCTGTAGCACTTACTCACAAGCCCTGTGCTTCCGGATGCGAGAATGCATGGGTTTATCATCATGGCTCCTCGGCTCAGACCTAAAGATGGATTTCCTGTGCACGGGGCTAATAAGACCTCCGTGGATTTAAGTCCAATCTCCAAAGCTCATCTCAAACATCTTCTCCTTAAAAAAAAAAAAAAAATTTTTTTTCGTTGAGATTGAACTCACCATACAATTCTCCTGAGTAGATCATTCAGTCCCACGATTCAGAGTTGGGCAACCATCACCACGATCTATTTTAGAACACTTTCATCACGGCCCACGAGGAACCCGGCCCTTAGCCACCAGCCCTCTCCAACCTCCCCACCTCTCCGGGTCCTACGCAACCTCCACTAGAGTTTCTGTCTCAAAGGATTTTGCCAATTTTAGACCGATTGTATAACCGGGTCATACAATATGCGGTCTTTTGTGAATAGTTTCTTTCACTTAGCGTGCTGTCTTCAAGGCGCACCCCTGTTGTAGCACGTGTCAACACTTCATTCCTATTCATGGCTGAGTAATATTCTGTTGTGTGGCTATGCCACGTTTTACTTCTCCATTCATCAGTCGATGGACACATGGGCTGTTTGCACCTTGGGACTCTTCTGAATAGTGCTGCTATGAACATTCAAAACACCATCTCCTTTTGAGGGATTTTTGCTTTTTTTTACCTTTTGACCGAATGTGATTCTCCATTATGTGTCCCCCATGGCTCAGTCCCTCTCCCATGATGCTTAGCACCGCCATACTTACACCACAGTTATTCATCGTTCACACATCATTCACAGTTATTCACCGGCTCTTTCTAAGCCGGTGCTGGAGGCTCAGTCCAATGAGAGAGTGCATTGTGTCTCACTCCTCTTGCCTCTTAGTTTGTCTTACTCCCTTTGCCCACTTAGCTTGGAAGCTGGGAATTAGCAGAAGATCCTTTCTTGGGGGCTATGGGAGGGCAGCGTTGTCTCTCTAGCTTTGTCTTTGGGAGAGGCAAGTGGCAATGTCTATATGGAAAAACAAAAGTGAGCTGTGTTGCAAGTTACCCTATTCATTTTTTCAAGTTCTTTCCACATTCAAGTAAAAGAGAATTATCCAAATTAAAATCAGTGCCATCGGATGTAAGAGATCAGCATTGAAAGAATAGGCAAATATGGTTTTCCCCGGCTCCCTGGTGAATTGGGTCAAAAAAACCATGGAGTTAAAAGTAGTTCTATTGTTAATCACATAGTCCATAATGCTCAGAAAAATACTGGTTTTAGGCTTAATCAAAATATTAATGAAGATTTTCAATGTTTAGGTTCTAAAGAAAATCCTCTTTTTTTGGATATGATGTAATTGAAATGACTAAGTTGTGAATTATGAAATTTAAACAAGGGCACTTCTGTCCTAGCCTCTGATGAACACTCCAGAATATGCATAGGTCAGAAAAATGTGCTTTTATGGACTTCAGATTTTTCCTTAGTTACCCTTACTCTAAACCTCAGCGACCTTTGCCCCTAGTGGCTCCTCGTGCCTCTGTCTCCCTCCTCCCTCCCCAAAGGGGCTGAGAAATAGAGTCACAATAAGATGTAACTGACATTCAAGGCCATGGTGCCACCACCCTGGCTTTTTTATAGAGTTGGGATCCCTTGTCACTAGGAAGACCCCCTGCCCCCCCTTTCCCCCCTACCCCCTGCTGCAGTCTCAGCTGTCCTTTCTTTGCCAGGAGCCATCTTATCCCTCTCCTTCCTTTAGGTTGTGTCTTCATCCTAATCTTCTTCTGCCCCTCCCAGCCCAAACTATAGTGGACAGGGGACAGGGGAGTAGATGTGAAGTCAGAGGGCTGAGATTTGGATCTGCTGTTTTCCAGCCATGTGATCCTGAGCCGACTGAATGGCTCTGGGCTTTGGCACCTTTCGCTGCAAAGTGGGATAACAATGTGCCTGACCAGGTCCTGCTTACACCTGACAGCGTGTGCGGGGCCAGACACAAAAGAGGCAGGCACGCTGGGTGTCCCCCCTTCCCTGTATTTCTCCCAAACGTGTAGTAACCTGTCATTGGAGCTTCCAGGGGACATTCACTTTATACCCTCTTGCGTTATTGATGATTGTCCCTGCGGGCACAAACCCCTTCTGTGCTGATTACCCATCTCCCCCAGCTCCCGGCAGAGGTCTGAGCCCCCGGAGGATATACAGGGCCCCTGCGAGCACTGGATGACAGATGACTCTCTTTTCCTCTGTCCCAGGGAGGGGGACCACTGCTCAGTGTTACCAAACATGAAGAGTATTGGTGGGTAATGACCAAAGCCACTGCCTGAATCAATTATTTGAACGGGATCTAATGTCTACGCATTCTTTCCCACCCTCCTGTTATAGCTAGGAGAGGGAAAATTTCCTAATTCATCTGTGTGCCGTTTCGTGCCGCTTCGAGGAGAATGAAATTGATAAACGCACTGCGGTTCCTGTAGAATAAATAGTTCTTGTAAAGCCAAACTAAGTAAGGTGATTTGCAATATGGATTTTTCCCTCCAAGTTATTAGAATATGTTCAGTCAGCACATTCGGCCTCTGTCTCCAGCGATACATTAAATTAACAGCCCTCACCTCCACCCCTGTCTCAGGTTGTGGATGGCGCCCTGCATTTGTCTTGGCAGGTCCGGCTGAGAGAAGCAGGAATGAGGAGAGCAGGTTCTGCATGTGTGTGCTCGAGGAGATGCTCACTGGCTTACTGCTCTCTTAAGGGCATCTCCACCAAGAGCTCTGGAAGCCCCTGCAAGGTGCACCCAGGGGCTACTGTGCCTCCCTCCAACCTGCATCTCCCATGGGTGCTGCTCCCACAGGGCCCTACAGGGCCCCTACGGTGCCTTGCACACAGTAGGTGCAACTGTCCAATTCCCTTTGTCTAGCAGTTCTGCCCGAGGGACCAAGTGACTGCGGGAGAACTCTTATGAGACCTGGCCCAGCTTGGAGGGACACCCACACACTAGAGTCGGGCTGGCATCTAAAGCAGTGGGGGGTGAACGAGGTGGGCAAGGGGTCAAGTACAGTTTGCAAATGCTTAAACAAGAAAACCTGATGTAGTAGTTCTGCTTAACTCGAAGATAAGCTTCTCTGCAGCGAATTATGGAATCTGTAATATAAGGAGCCCACAAGGGAGTGGGGTGGCGAGGACATGGGAGCTTCTCTCTGGGGTGACTACCCACCCAGCTCCTCATCTCCTGCCTCTCTGAGCGACCCGAGCTTGGGCTCTGATCCCAACGCGTTGATTCACTTAGCTCTTGCCATCTTCTAGCATTACTGTGTTCTGTAGTAAATTTTTGGTTCCCCTGGCCAGTCATTGTCTTCCTTTGCTTTCAGTGAAATGAGGCAACAGTGATACACCATGTGACACAGCCCACTGGAAAAACCAGCTCTTACTTGAAGGGCCCAGGCATCCCATTTAATAAAGGATTCAGGGAGCTCAACTCATACCTCCTGGGCCCGTGTGGGTTATACTGTGCTCCTGTCCTCAGTATTTAAGAACATGAGAGCACCCTATAAGCAAGGATATTTTTAGAGTCTTTGGATGTGGTAGTAGGGGACCTTTTGCAAGGGGACCTTGCACGACGTCCTCCATTATCACAGCTACTGACAACACCCCCGAGCCTTCCGATCGCTTCCTCGATAATATGCAAGGACATAATTCCCAATCTTCCCCTCATTTATGAAATGCTACCATTTATGCCCAAACTTCAAGAAGCCTTCTTAGCACTGTGCGGACTGGTTCAAAGTGTCCTTGCCAAGCACTGAATCCCCAGTCCCGAGTGATAGCCCCACATCAATAAATCCTCACCTTTTCAAGCTTATTCTGCCCATGACAGGTGAGATCAGTCTTCTTCAATGCCGTCATAGAGGTCCCTTTGTCCTTCACCTTGTGCCTTGAGTTGCTACCTGGCTGTCCCGAGCCTATCAGGTAACACCTGGCCAGCTCTGGCGTCCTCACTGTGACCGCTGCCTCCATGCTGATCAGGTGCCACAGCTTCACGTATCCCGATGCTTCCCTTCCACGCACTTCAGCCAATCACAGGGAACGATCAGAGTAAGTAGGATGCGATCGCCTATCAGATGTTAATACCACCCACTTGCCACATGGCCACCAGTACAGGCCATTGGTCCTCATCCCTGAAAGAACGGCAGCATTTCTTAGCGATAAGGCAGAACTCTCTGCTCGGAGACACAGGGTAGAAAGCTTTACCCATCAATTCCTGTTCCCTGCTGGGTGAGGACGGACCCTTGGGCATTAAGCCCCCACACTTCCAGGTTGCACAAGTGTAAGAGCCAAGCACTTTCCTGCAGGCAGAGGAGACACCAGAATCGGGAATTGAGAGGTGGGCACGCTAGAGGAGCCTGAAGCAAGATAGGGTCACGCTGCACCCGTCAAGGTCAGTCAGTCTCCAAGGAACAGGTCTCTGCAGCAGAGGCTGGATCCCAAGGTGGGGGCTGAGAGTATATGAAGTGAGGCTTGAGTGTGTCCTACACAGCTGCCCGTGCTAATGGAGGAAGAATTACAGACCACACAACGTGTTTGATTCGAGAATATCTTTAATCTTTCTACAGATTCTACCTTTCAAATTTTGTTTAGCTCAAGTTAATGTTGACATTGCTTTCCCTAAGCACCCCTGGCCTGGGATGGGAGTGAGCAGGGAAGTCTGAACTGTTCCTTGAAATGCCCTGCATGGAAAATCCACATGTGACACATTTGTTCAGCGGGGGGAAAAAAGGCACTCTTCTAGGCACTAGAATTATGGTAGTGAACACAACAAAAGAAAAATCTCTCAGGGAGCTTACGATATGAAGGGCGGGGGTCAACAAATAAGGCAAGAGGAAGGTAGGACATGCAGGTGGCAGGGGAGGGTTTGCTATTTTAAACACGGTGCTCAGAGAGGACCTCCTGACCAGGCAAAGCGTGGGCAGAAACTCAAAGGAGGGAGATGCGTGGATATCCAGATGCAGCATTCCAGGCAGGAGGACTCGCAAACACAGAGGCCTGGTGGGAGCATGTCTGCCCACTGGAGAAGGGCCTCGTGGCCAGTGGGCTGGCATGGAGTGGGGGAGTGAGCCGGAGGGCTGGCAGGATGCCTGTGGCTTTTACTTGGAGAGAGGAAGGAGTGGAGTCTTCGGAGGGGTTTTTGAACAGAGGAGCAAGTGATGCTGATTATATTGCAATTGTGTACAAACTGTCACACTGATGGGAACACATCCCAGCCTCACCACGGTTCAACTGGTATTCTCAGGAAAGGCAGCCAGCAGGTGCAGCGGGTGAGCGGAGTTACAGGGAAGGCAATACTGAAGGTCACTATCCAGGCACAGAGACAATGGTGGGACTTTGGTCATAGATGAGACAGGACTGATGGTGGAGATCAACTTCCAAACTGTAGAGGTGGTCCAGGCTGGAGGACCCAGGCCCCTTGAGGTACACGCCAGGGGGAGCCCTGGCAGCACTTCGCATGGGGCTGACGTAGAGGGACACCTGTCCTCCCGGGCAGTAGGCTCCTCTGTCTTCCACTGTCCTGTACAGTGAGTCCACTCGTAAACCGCGCCATTGACAAGCATGGCAATAAAACTTCATTGTTCCTGATGGCAGTAGTCTATTTTTTTAACCTTTGGCTTCCCTTTTTCCTGGTACTTTTATACATCTGGTTCTGGTAAAATAAAAAGATTCACTCCATTTACGACTGGACTTCCTGTTCAGGCCTGGGCTTCCCTCCCCACCCCCTCCCCAGCTGAGGTGGAAGTCGGGGTGCTCCTCCTGGAGGGAACCATCTCTGGGCTGGACAGTGGCACAAATGTCCCCACAGCGATCAGAAGCAGCTCCTCCCTGGGCCTGCCGGAGAGCCTTCTGGAAGTTATCGTCTGGAAAGAAACTCTCTAGGAGACCACCCCGCTGCTCTCCCAGCACCCCAGATGGGACTCAGTACCGAGTGGTGGTCCACAGGACAATGATACCTCCTAATTATGTGGGTCCTTGGTCCTGGGTGGGTTTTACTTACTACTTTCTATCCTCAGCTGTGTTTGCTTGTGCTCAAGCAAGACGCAAACTCTTCAGGGCTCGGATAGCCCTTACCTCGGGTACCTCTTACATGCACCACAGTCTGCTGGAGAGAAGGAGGAAGACAGCTGACAGAAAAACAGGGAGCACCTTCGAGGGCCCCAGTGAAAGCTGCTCAGTGGGGCAGGGGAAAGAAGAGAGAAGTCGAACACAGGTCCTTGTCACCTAATGAGGGGCTTGAAATCAGTCCCTCTAACTGTGAGTGAGCACACCTTCTCCTCTTGCCTGTGAAGAAGGCAGGACAAAGACAAACTCGCCCCCAGTCAGGCCTCAGGCTGTTCTTCAAATCTCACCATGCAATAGGAAATTTCACAGCCAACGGGACACCAGACATGTGCACAAGAAGATTCTTGGGGACACCACTATGGAGCACAACCCACAACCAAATAGTCACCCTGCCCACAGCAAGCCTCTCTGTGAGCAACGCTCTGGGCACAGGCTTTCTCATCTGCCCTCATCCTCTGTCAACACGAAAAAGGGATATTTCATTATCTCCAGTTTATGGAGGGAGAAAACACCTCAGAATTTGATCAAGTTTCCAAAGATCTTCATGACTCCAGACCCCTCTGACTTCGTGGGTGTAAATGGGCAATGGACACAGACCTCCTCACACACCCACACTCCACTCCAAACCCCCCCACCCACATACTCCCCACGGGCACAGGCACACACACGCACACTGCTCACACACACTCCACACAGACTCAGACATGCACGTCTACTCACCACACGCACCCACACACACACATGCAGACACTACATACCTAAGCACCCAACCCACGTGACACTGCGCGCTGAACACTCCACACACTCTACCATACACGCACGATACGCACGTCCAAACATGTGACAGAAAAGAAAAAAAAAGATTAAAATATTCAGACTTACTAGTGTTCAAGGAAATACGGATTTTAGAAAAATCTGAACTTGGCCACGTGAGACCAAACACTGTTCTGTGAGCTGCGAGTTCAGACTTCCTGGGTGGCTGTGTCGTCAGTACTATTTCCGTGCTAGGTGACAGCGGGTGGGTCACTTCACCTGTGTCTCCTCCAGCTCCACGACACTCTGGGGATAATGACGCCTACTTCAGAGTGCTGTTGAGAGAATTTAATAAGTACAAACACGGGAAGTGCTTAGAACAGTAGCCCACCGTGTCAGGAGAGCCACGCACATTCCACGGTTACTACTGTCGTCACTGTCACTGCTGCCTTTCAGGTAAGAACGCCTCTCTGGAAGGTGGTTTGGTCAAAATCCTTAAAAACTGTCCCAGCAATTTCTTGACCCTGAGGATGTGAACAGAGAAGCTCACACAGTCTTCTGGGGAAGGGTGTTCACTGCAGTATTATTCGTAGGCGAAGGGGGAAAAATGGAGACAATCTGAAGTTCTGACACAAGGAGGTTGGTCATGGGGCCCTCTACCTGGCCACTCAAGCAAGAAGCCTTGAAGACATCTTTTGTTCCTCCCTCCCATCGAGGGTTGTCACCACCTCCTCCCTCAGGAATCTGACCACTTCAGCTTACACCCCTCAGAGAAGGCCCGCCACCACCCTGCCCACCACGGACCACCCCCACTGCCTTGTGCCGACCTGATGCTCTGTCCTTTTCCATGGCGCTCATCACCTCTGTACTGGCCAGCTCCCCACTTCTGTCTCTCCCACCAGACAGTGAGTCTCCTGAGGGCCCCATGTGGCTGTCTTGTTTCCTAAGATATCCCCAAAGCCTACAACAGTGCCTGGTACACATGATGCTTCCCGATCCAGGAATAAGCAAGTGAAAGAAGGAATGTGAAATGTGATTCAGGTTTGTTTTTTTTTTTTTTTTGAGAAAGAGAGAGAGAGTGCAAGGGGCACAGGGAGAAGTGGGGAGAAGGTCTTAAGCAGGCTCCATACCCAGCGTGGAGCCCAACACAGGGCTCCATCTCGTGACCATGAGATCATGACCTGAGCCGAAATCAAGAGTGAGATGCCTAACTGACTGAGCCAGCCAGATTCCTCAAGAATGTGATTCAGTCTTAAGGCCATATTCTCAATGAATCCATATATCCATATGATACAATATTCAATGAGAAAAAAAGACTACAAAACTGTATATATCACATGACATTAACATTATTACATAAAAATATATGTGTAAAGACCCAGGCATTAAATTGTTAGCTGTGGTTATTCTTAGTCATTTTAATTTTTTCTTTATATTTGCATGTATTTTCAAGATATTTTATAATAAACATCCATTCCCTTTATAATTAGGAAAACAATGGGTAAGACAGATATTGTAAAGGATCCAAAACTTTTGGAATGAACCATTATAGTGGGCAGGATCTGAATGGTTGAGGCATCCTGGGAAATACCCACATTTGAACTTGCCCATAGCAATTGTCTATCACAGCTGTCATTTTCAGAGCAGCTCTGCCCGGTCACCAGTGACTCCTCTAATAATGGGCTCCTTCCTTTCTTGTGGGGACACATTAGGCCAAGTCCAGCAGAGATGACAGGTAATGGTTTCAGTAACATGACATACATTTCTTTCTTCTTCCAAACAGAAAAAGTCAGGGTAAACGAGTGTTTTTTTCTGAGTTTATCCTACTCACACATTCACAGTAATGTCATAGAGGCTCTCATAGAGAACTTGTTTCTATGTTCCCATGGCTGTGTCTTTTACTGATTGTAGGAACTGGTGAAAGGTACCAACGTGACAGCCATCACATGGGGACATCAGAGGGCCACTAGACCAGACCTCCTCCAGCTTGGGAATCCAAGTGAGTCCAGGGTGCCAGCATACAGAGGAGCCCTTGGATGGAACTAGGGAGGCTGTGACCGAGTGGCGACAGTGCCTATGGAATTCAGGACAGTGGTTTCAAGTGCTGATCTGGACCCTGGATTTCTTCTATCGCCTGATTTCTCAGTCCCTTAGTTTCCCCATAGGTTAAACTGGAATGTTTATGCGCCTCTCTGAGATAGTTTGAAGGACTAGTGAAATTTACAGCACTACCACTAGGGATGCGTCCTCCCAAGCTTCTGCCCACAGGCCTCTGTTAAGTAGATAGCCACATGAGGAACGGACTGGAAAGAAGTAGGGCTGCGCAGCCTGGAGCAGAGTAAAGAAATTATGGAATGGTGGAACATAAAAACTGCAGCATGCTCGAAAGACAGATTTTTCCAAGTGGCTTCCCAGGAGCAAAAGTTCTAGAAAGCCAGATTTCTGCTTCACTTAAAAAAAGAAGCTTCTAAGAAAAGGTGATCCAAAAGGCTACCTTATAAGTACTGAGTTATCCATCACTGTGACTATTTCAGTGGGGCTGAGTGATTGTGGGCAGTTTGGGTAGAAGGGATTTCGGAGTGAAGTTGAAGACCAGACAGATAAGCTTTCGCATCACTCCCAATTCCCAGAACCTATGTTTCTGCCACTTGACCTTTTTTGCTTTTGGAGCTATTTGAAAATAATTTACAATTCATCCTCAACACCAGTTTATCGAGGTCCAGCCAAAACACAATTGTCAGGAGGCCTCCATCCCTTTGCTCCTCTGATGTGGAAATTTGTCTCCTTCACGGCTATCTCCTTGTTACAGGAAGAGCTCACAATATGAGTCTGGCCTTCTGAATGAGAGCCAGAACTCAAATTTCCAACATCCCTTAAAAGAAGGATGAAATCTTGGCCCTTCAAATTCTCCCATTCAAGACTTGAATTGGGAAGTCAATAACCTGAAGGGGAAAAACCTGGAGGAGGAAGTTCCACTTACTGGGGTCTAAGGCTGGGTCTCGGGAACCTTCCTGGAAGGTGAGCCTCAGCTCTAACTCCCACCTGCCCATGACTCTCCATGCTTCCTAACATCACTTAAAGAATGGCTAGATATCAACTATTTTCTTTGTCCTTGGGCACACACAGAGCTGGACCCTCTTCCCCATTCTTCCTTGCTCTTGCATGAGGCAAAATGGCTGAATCCTGAGTAATGGAAAGTGGGTAGAAGTGACAGACTTCCGTGCCTGATCCCTGAAACCTATGGCACAATGTTCCATCTCTTACCTTCCAGCATGGTGCAGAGGATCAAATGCAGGACAAGATCTCTAGAAATACCGTGGAGCCACTGGAAGAAAGGAGTCTGGCCCTTGAATTCCCCAGCTAGACTGTGATGCAAATGAAAAACAAGCTTCTTACTGCTTAAGTCACTTTGATTCGGGGGTTATTAAAGTGTTAGCCCTCCCTGACTAATACACTTATTTATTTTTTTTTCTGACCTAGCCAAAGTTAAATTTAAATTGATAGTCACACACACGGTAGGCTCCCATTCCCTCAGAGCTGGAGGCATTGTGCTCCAAATACACCTCTCCCCCTCAGGCAGGATGGAGGGCACCTGCCAGTGTCCCAGTGCAGAAATCCCATCCTTCCTCAGGCCCAGGCCACAGAAGTTTCTCTAAGGAGAGTTGGCTTCTCCTCTTATCTGGGATGGTAGGTCTGTGTCTTCACTCTACTAGATGCGGGGAGAAGTCATGTTCTTCCTCGTGTCCCTGAACTCACTTTAAGGAATCCTACCCTTTCTCTTTATTAAAAGGTGAAGCCAGCTTTGGGTCTGGAGCCCAAGAGCTATCGCTAAGGTAATTAACTTGTGCCTAGCAGAAACCAGACTTTGAGTTAGTGCAGCAGCCTTTGGCATGTCAGGCCAGCTCGCCCCCTAACTCCCCTCTCCTCTCCAGGTGGAATCCTCTGGCAGCCATGTTGTGGCATGTGACTGACCCTCCTCTCACATTTGATTGGACTAAGGCTCGGCACGTGACCCAAGCTGGACCAATCGGAGATTGTGTCTCTGAAATCTGGAAAGGCACTCTCAGACCCGCGGCCCTTAGCTCGTCTCTCAGTTGAATGGGGCTCTTGTAAACCGATAGAACAGTGTGGGTGGGACCATCTTCTATGCTACGTGGACTGAGGAACAGGCCTAGGGGATGCCAGTAGGCTAACAAAACCAAAACAGCAGAAAAAGAGAAAAGGTGAGTGAAGGAGAAATCAGGAGTTTTTGAACCTGGCTGCATTCTGTGTTGTGGGTCCGTGGGCCTAACCATAAAAGAAAATTTCTCAATTTGCCTTAAGCTAGGTCCAGTTAGTTTGTAAATTCTAGAATCAGGTCTCGGCTGCTGCAGGAGGAAGTAGAAAATGTCATCCCGCAGATTGCACCTCGGGGAAACCAAGGCACCTCCTAGCTTGTCATGAGCTGGGAAACCTAAAAATACTCTGAGCGGAAAAATATGGTGCCGGGATAGATCTCTTGGGATTTGTTCCTACGTGAAAAGGATGTGACTGTTTCTCCAGTGCGGCGGCCTCACATCAGAGCAGAGCAAAGGCAGAGAGCCCAGAGAATTGGGGTGACTTACCCACGCTCCCACAGGCAGCCGGAGTTGGGACCAGAATCTTGGCCCAGAGCCTCCAAGCTGCAAAGTCAAGTGAAACCCCAAACCTGAAACCCCCTTTAGAAAGAGCATCCCTTTCCCACAATCGGCCCGGGCGGGAGCTAGCCGGTTAAGTAAGCACGTGTTGCGAGGCTGGCGACAAATGACGCGGCTAATTCCCCTCGCCCCGCTGGTCCCAGCGCCGCGGTGACGCCGTGCTCCCTGCGCACACGGGCGCACTCGGGCGGGGGCGGGAGCAGCTGCAGAGGCCGGGCGGCGGGGGAAGCTGGCGGGGGGCGGGGGTGGGGACTCAGGAGGCCTCCTGAGCCCCCACCCCACCCCTCTCGCCCCTGCGCTGCGGGGAGGGCCCAGCCAGCCGGGCCTTTCAGAGTTAATTAGCCTTCATGAATATGGATGCCACCGCCGATTGAATACGGTTGAGAGGTCATAACCTGACCCCGGCGAGGCGTGCATAAAGAAAAGACTACTTTTCTCGGCTAGGTCCCTAATTGAAAGCCGAGTTGTCAGGCGCTGCGCCGTGGGTGTGATCGCCGCCGCCCCGCTTCTCCCGCAGAAGAAACACTTCGCGGGGCCGCTCTCTCCGGCGCCCGGCCCCCATTAGCAGTCCCTCTAATGACCTGCAGGTCCGTGCAGGCCGCCCCGCCATCGTCGCCCTGCAGTGTCGCCCTAATGATATCTGCGCTGGGAATTCATTCCGAAGCGTTCCCTTTCCACGATGGTTTTCATTTCCTGTCATTTAGAGCTGGAAGCATTTATGGAATATCACATGGTTTTCGTTTACACAGGAAATCAGCTGCAGTTGTGAGAAGATACCGACTTACTTTTGGTGTTTGTTTTTGGAAATCCACCCCCGAACTGAGAGAGAGAGAGAGAGGGAGAGAGGGAGGAAGAGAGAAAACTAGGTTGTAGCATTTTCTTTGGAAACAGTTTTCCTTTTTGATCCAGAGTCCCTGTTCTCCGGAGTGGTCTGTGATTATTCAGAAAGCAGCGGTTTATTTCTGACACGTGGTAATCACTTTATGCGAAGAAAGCCCAGCCAGAAGAAGAGACGCTTTTGCTTTTCGCAGAGCGGAGGCGGGAGCTGCGGGCCGGGCGGGCGCGGGGGCGCGCAGCTGTGCCCAAGCCCCGCCCAAGCCCCGCCTCCCGGCCACGGCGAGGGACCCGCCAGGTGGTGGGGGTGGCGGGGGTCCGTGGACCCGGCAGTCCTCGCAGCGCTGGCCGCACCTTCCGGGCACCACGGCCCTTGCTGCCCCGGCCACTCGCTGGCACCGCTCCGCTTGGACCCGAAAAGAGCGGAGTCTTGCGCCCACCCCCCTCACCCCAAGGACCTTGCCGTGTTGGTCCGTTCTTGACCCAGCCGCGACCCATCACCCCAGGAACCAGAGAACTGCAGGGGCTGACAACAGAGATGGGGACTAATGTGGGAGAGTTTGCGATTTGTTCTTTAGGCTCCGCCCTCCGGTGGTCACTGAGTTATGGACTCCAGACTCGCCGCACCTCACAAAGACGGCACTCTGTAGTGACACCCCCCCCCCCCGCCCCTCTTCCTTCCCCAGTGTGGCTCCAGCGACTTCTCCCTCTCCGCCCCGGTTCTGAGGGCAACTAGACGGTCCTTGGCAATAGCGCCACCTTGTGAGCATCTCCTCTGCACACGTCTCCTCCGATCCTTGGCCAGGATGCTGAACAGCCCTGCGTGGAATGGAGACTGCCTTAACAGATCCAGGGGGCCCAAAACGGATCCAGGGCTGCAGAGGAAGCCCCACCAGGAGTTGTAATGGAAATGGTCTCTATCCCTAGAATGAGCTGCAAACAGGACGACAGGTTCTCCTTTCGTGTCATGTACCAAGACATTCCACCTTAAGAAACACATTCTTAAGATTTAAGGCTGACCCCCTCCCCAACAAAATGGAAAATGTCCTAGTAGAGATAGGACTTAGGCACTTATTTCAGAGTGAACTGGTTTATTACCTTTTCTCAAGAGTAAGAAGGCTCCTAGAGAAGGGAGAAAGCAAAGAACAGGAGTCCCCCCTCCCCCCCATGTCCAAGAGAGGCAGGAGCAAGCCCTGTGACCACCCTTCGAGGGCAGGGATCACCCATATGGTGAGACTAGGGGGTGATGAGATGGTGCCTGTGGGAGACAGGGTGGGACAGAGTCCTGTGCATGTTTGGGGGGTGGGCAGGGAGCCTTCAAAGAACAATGAGTCCCTCTTGGGCCCCCAGGACCCAGGTGTCCCTCTATGGTTGCTGGTTATCCCTGGCAGCTGAGTCCCATTTAATGGAGACTCTCAGACAGCCTCACTAGGACCATCCTCTTCCGCTGCTCTCCCCCCCCCTCCCAGCCGGTAAAACCAACAGCCATCTGTGTGAACATGAGCCCCACGTTTTTATAGGCTGTCTACTGGCGGCTGCAGGACAAGTGGGGGACAAAAGCTTCTTGCTCCAGCCCTTTCCATCTCCGGTATTAAACTGTGTAACACGACCCGTGCTCTGAAACCAAATATTCGAGAGGACAGCCAGAAGCCACCTGGCTACCACATCTCTTGATCGGGCGGGTCACTGGTGCTGTGAAAATCCCACCTGGGGATTTTTCTGGGCTTCTGAGAGGTCAGCAGGCGAGGCTCCCTCCCATGGTGCAGGGAGCCTCGCCTCTCGGCTGTCACAAGCAAGTTCCAGATCTCGGGGTGTGCAGACTCCTTCTCAGTGGGGCCTGGGAGCGGACTGGGGGAGATCCTGCTCCTTTCCACAGCAGGTGGCTCTGGTCTCCGTCTGAGGCTCTCCACCGCTTTCCTCCCAGGAACTGTGTTCACCTCATGTTGCTTGTTACCTAACTGACAAACTATTTGAGTCAGTGCGGTGCTTCTCTGAGGCTCTCTAGCTCTGCACTAGCTGGGCTCCGAGGAGCTCCTGAGAGCAGCCCATGGCAGGCCCAATGCACTGATCTGGTATATTCTGAGATGCATCTTCTCACTCTC